>NW_026600349.1:0-335000 GCF_029448725.1 Salvelinus fontinalis | reverse complement strand
GTATCTTGATCGTGTGTTGATCATACTGTATCTTGATCGTGTGTTGATCATACTGTATGTTGATCATGTGTATTGACAATACTCTATGTTGATCATGTGTTTATCATACTGTATGTTGCTCATGTATTGATCATACTGTATGTTGATCATGTATTGATCATACTGTATGTTGATCATGTGTATTGATCATACGGTATGTTGAGCATGTATTGACAACACTTTATGTTGATAATGTGTTTATCATACTGTATGTTGCTCATGTATTGATCATACTGTATGTTGATCATGTATTGATCATACTGTATGTTGATCATGTGTTGATCATACTGTATGTTGATCATGTGTTGATCATACTGTATGTTGATCATGTATTGATCATACTGTATGTTGATCATGTATTGATCATACTGTATGTTGATCATGTATTGATCATACTGTATGTTGATCATGTGTATTGATCTCCTTCTTGTCTGTATTCCAGATGAACCGACCCATCCAGGTAAAACCAGCCGACAGCGAGGGGAGAGGAGGTAAGACACACATCAATTCACACACACATCACACGGATACTCTGTTAATCTGTATTTGCTGACACGAACTGTAAAGTAAGCCTCAAAGACACACACGTACATTCTTAGTGATCTCTACTGTGATCTCTGTTGCTCCTCTACTCCCAAGTTTCATCTCTCTGTAATGTATAAGTTTATACTGCACCCTGGTGGTTGGTAGCAGTATCGCAACATGTCTTTTTCTCCCATCACTGGCCTGCTAGAACATAATGAGATTCAATGAGAGCACCATGATATGTTTTATGAACTGAGTATGTAGGAGAAGTATCTAACTCTAGTATCAGAGCTATCTAACTCCTCTCCTTTTCTCCTTCCTCCCTACCTCCCTCTCTCTCCCTCCTCCCTCTCTCCTCCTGGTGTGCCACTTCTCCAGAAGACAGGAAGTTGTTTGTGGGCATGCTGGGTAAACAGCAGAGTGATGAAGACGTCAAGAGGCTGTTTGAGCCCTTTGGCACTATAGACGAGTGTACTGTACTACGGGGGCCAGACGGCACCAGTAAAGGTTGTGCGTTTGTGAAGTACCAGGGACATGCTGAAGCTCAGGCTGCCATTAGCACCCTGCATGGGAGCCGCACACTGCCTGTAAGTCACAGACAAGTCATCCTACCTCTCCCTCTGTAAGTCACAGACAAGTCGTTCTACCTCTCCCTCTGTACGTCACAGACAAGTCATCCTACCTCTCCCTCTGTAAGTCACAGACAAGTCTTCCTACCTCTCCCTCTGTAAGTCACAGACAAGTCATCCTACCTCTCCCTCTGTACGTCACAGACAAGTCTTCCAACCTCTCCCTCTGTAAGTCACAGACAAGTCATCCTACCTCTCCCTCTGTAAGTCACAGACAAGTCTTCCTATCTCTCCCTCTGTAAGTCACAGACAAGTCATCCTACCTCTCCCTCTATACGTCACAGACAAGTCTTCCTACCTCTTCCTCTGTAAGTCACAGACAAGTCTTCAAACCTCTCCCTCTGTAAGTCACAGACAAGTCATCCTACCTCTCGCTCTGTAAGTCACAAACAAGTCATCCTACCTCTCCCTCTGTAAGTCACAGACAAGTCTTCCAACCTCTCCCTCTGTAAGTCACAGACAAGTCTTCCTACCTCTCCCTCTGTAAGTCACAGACAAGTCATCCTACCTCTCCCTCTGTAAGTCACAGACAAGTCTTCTAACCTCTCCCTCTGTAAGTCACAGACAAGTCTTTCTACCTCTCCCTCTGTAAGTCACAGACAAGTCTTCCAACCTCTCCCTTTGTAAGTCACAGACAAGGCTTTCTACCTCTCCCTCTGTAAGTCACAGACAAGTCTTCCAACCTCTCCCTCTGTAAGTCACAGACAAGTCTTCCTACCTCTCCCTCTGTAAGTCACAGACAAGTCTTCCAACCTCTCCCTCTGTAAGTCACAGACAAGTCATCCTACCTCTCCCTCTGTAAGTCACAGACAAGTCATCCTACCTCTCCCTCTGTAAGTCAGACAAGTCTTCTAACCTCTCCCTCTGTAAGTCACAGACAAGTCTTTCTACCTCTCCCTCTGTAAGTCACAGACAAGTCTTCCAACCTCTCCCTTTGTAAGCCACAGACAAGGCTTTCTACCTCTCCCTCTGTAAGTCACAGACAAGTCTTCCAACCTCTCCCTCTGTAAGTCACAGACAAGTCTTCCTACCTCTCCCTCTGTAAGTCACAGACAAGTCTTCCAACCTCTCCCTCTGTAAGTCACAGACAAGTCTTCCAACCTCTCCCTCTGTAAGTCACAGACAAGTCTTTCTACCTCTCCCTCTGTAAGTCACAGACAAGTCTTCCAACCTCTCCCTCTGTAAGTCACAGACAAGTCATCCTATCTCTCCCTCTGTAAGTCACAGACAAGTCATCCTACCTCTCCCTCTGTAAGTCTCAGGGCCCCTGAGTTGCGCAGCGGTCTAAGTCTCTTCATCTCAGTGCTAGACGGGTCACTACAGACCCTGGTTAGATTCCAGGCTGAATCACAACCGTCCGTGATTGGGAATCCCATAGGGCAGCGCACAATTGGCCCAGCATCATCCAGGATTGGCTGGGGTAGGCCTTCATTGTAAATAAGAATTTGTAGCCTTCCGAGTGGCGCAGTGGTCTAAGGCACTGCATCGCAGTCCTAGCTGTGTCACTAGAGATACTGGTTCAAGTCCAGGCTCTGTCGCAGCCAGCCGCGACCGGGAGACCCATGGCGCACAATTGGTCCAGGTCGTCTGGGTTAGGGGAGGGTTTGGCCGGGAGAGATGTTCTTGTCCCATCGCGCACTACTGACTCCTGTGGCAGGCCGGGCGCAATGCACACTGACACTGCCGCCAGGTGTACGGTGTTTCTTCTGACACATTGGTGCGGCTGGCTATCGAGTTAAGTGGGCATTGTGTCAAGAAGCAGTGCGGCTTGGCTGGCTTGTGTTTCGCAGGACGCACGGCTCTTGACCTTCGAATCTCTCTCCCGAGTTTGTATGGGACAAGACTGTAACTACCAATTGGTGAGAAAAAGGGGTAACATTTCTTGAATTTGGTTAAAGGTTAAATAAAAATAAATAAACAAGTCTTCCATCCTCTCCCTCTGTAAGTCACAGACAAGTCTTCCAACCTCTCCCTCTGTAAGTCACAGACAAGTCTTTCTACCTCTCCCTCTGTAAGTCACAGACAAGTCTTCCTACCTCTCCCTCTGTAAGTCACAGACAAGTCTTCCAACCTCTCCCTCTGTAAGTCACAGACAAGTCTTCCAACCTCTCCCTCTGTAAGTCACAGACAAGTCTTTCTACCTCTCCCTCTGTAAGTCACAGACAAGTCATCCTATCTCTCCCTCTGTAAGTCACAGACAAGTCATGCTACCTCTCCCTTTGTAAGTCACAGACAAGGCTTTCTACCTCTCCCTCTGTAAGTCACAGACAAGTCTTCCAACCTCTCCCTCTGTAAGTCACAGACAAGTCTTCCTACCTCTCCCTCTGTAAGTCACAGACAAGTCTTCCAACCTCTCCCTCTGTAAGTCACAGACAAGTCTTCCTACCTCTCCCTCTGTAAGTCACAGACAAGTCATCCTACCTCTCCCTCTGTAAGTCACAGACAAGTCTTCTAACCTCTCCCTCTGTAAGTCACAGACAAGTCTTTCTACCTCTCCCTCTGTAAGTCACAGACAAGTCTTCCAACCTCTCCCTTTGTAAGCCACAGACAAGGCTTTCTACCTCTCCCTCTGTAAGTCACAGACAAGTCTTCCAACCTCTCCCTCTGTAAGTCACAGACAAGTCTTCCTACCTCTCCCTCTGTAAGTCACAGACAAGTCATCCTACCTCTCCCTCTGTACGTCACAGACAAGTCTTCCTACCTCTCCCTCTGTAAGTCACAGACAAGTCTTCCAACCTCTCCCTCTGTAAGTCACAGACAAGTCATCCTACCTCTCCCTCTGTAAGTCTCAGGGCCCCCGAGTTGCGCAGCGGTCTAAGGCTCTTCATCTCAGTGCTAGAGGGGTCACTGCAGACCCTGTTTAGATTCCAGGCTGAATCACAACCGTCCGTGATTGGGAATCCCATAGGGCAGCGCACAATTGGCCCAGCATCATCCAGGATTGGCTGGGGTAGGCCTTCATTGTAAATAAGAATTTGTAGCCTTCCGAGTGGCGCAGTGGTCTAAGGCACTGCATCGCAGTCCTAGCTGTGTCACTAGAGATACTGGTTCGAGTCCAGGCTCTGTCGCAGCCAGCCGCGACCGGGAGACCCATGGCGCACAATTGGTCCAGGTCGTCTGGGTTAGGGGAGGGTTTGGCCGGCAGAGATGTTCTTGTCCCATCGCGCACTACTGACTCCTGTGGCAGGCCGGGCGCAATGCACACTGACACTGCCGCCAGATGTACGGTGTTTCTTCTGACACATTGGTGCGGCTGGCTATCGAGTTAAGTGGGCATTGTGTCAAGAAGCAGTGCGGCTTGGCTGGCTTGTGTTTCGCAGGACGCACGGCTCTTGACCTTCGAATCTCTCTCCCGAGTTTGTATGGGACAAGACTGTAACTACCAATTGGTGAGAAAAAGGGGTAACATTTCTTGAATTTGGTTAAAGGTTAAATAAAAATAAATAAACAAGTCTTCCATCCTCTGCCTCTGTAAGTCACAGACAAGACTTCCAACCTCTCCCTCTGTAAGTCACAGACAAGTCTTCCAACCTCTCCCTCTGTAAGTCACAGACAAGTCTTTCTACCTCTCCCTCTGTAAGTCACAGACAAGTCTTCCTACCTCTCCCTCTGTAAGTCACAGACAAGACTTCCTACCTCTCCCTCTGTAAGTCACAGACAAGTCTTCCAACCTATCCCTCTGTAAGTCACAGACAAGTCTTTCTACCTCTCCCTCTGTAAGTCACAGACAAGTCATCCTATCTCTCCCTCTGTAAGTCACAGACAAGTCATGCTACCTCTCCCCTGTAAGTCACAGACAAGTCTTCCAACCTCTCCCTCTGTAAGTCACAGACAAGTCTTCCAACCTCTCCCTCTGTAAGTAAAAGACAAGTCTTCCAACCTATCCCTCTGTAAGTCACAGACAAGTCTTTCTACCTCTCCCTCTGTAAGTCACAGACAAGTCATCCTATCTCTCCCTCTGTAAGTCACAGACAAGTCTTCCAACGTGTCCCTCTGTAAGTCACAGACAAGTCTTCCAACCTCTCCCTCTGTAAGTAAAAGACAAGTCTTCCAACATCTCCCTCTGTAAGTAAAAGACAAGTCTTCCAACCTATCCCTCTGTAAGTCACAGACAAGTCTTTCTACCTCTCCCTCTGTAAGTCACAGACAAGTCATCCTATCTCTCCCTCTGTAAGTCACAGACAAGTCTTCCAACGTCTCCCTCTGTAAGTCACAGACAAGTCTTCCAAACTCTCCCTCTGTAAGTAAAAGACAAGTCTTCCTATCTCTCGCTCTGTAAGTCACAGACAAGTCTTCCTACCTCTCCCTCTGTAAGTCACAGACAAGTCTTCCAACCTCTCCCTCTGTAAGTTACAGACAAGTCTTTCTACCTCTCCCTCTGTAAGTCACAGACAAGTCATCCTATCTCTCCCTCTGTAAGTCACAGACAAGTCTTCCAACCTCTCCCTCTGTAAGTCAAAGACAAGTCTTCTAAACTCTCCCTCTGTAAGTCACAGACAAGTCATCCTACCTCTCCCTCTGTAAGTCACAGACAAGTCATCCTACCTCTCCCTCTGTAAGTCACAGACAAGGCTTCCTACCTTTCCCTCTGTAAGTCACAGACAAGTCATCCTACCTCTCCCTCTGTACGTCACAGACAAGTCTTCCTACCTCTCCCTCTGTAAGTCACAGACAAGTCTTCCAACCTCTCCCTCTGTAAGTCACAGACAAGTCATCCTACCTCTCCCTCTGTAAGTCTCAGGGCCCCCGAGTTGCGCAGCGGTCTAAGGCTCTTCATCTCAGTGCTAGAGGGGTCACTGCAGACCCTGTTTAGATTCCAGGCTGAATCACAACCGTCCGTGATTGGGAATCCCATAGGGCAGCGCACAATTGGCCAAGCATCATCCAGGATTGGCTGGGGTAGGCCTTCATTGTAAATAAGAATTTGTAGCCTTCCGAGTGGCGCAGTGGTCTAAGGCACTGAAACGCAGTGCTAGCTGTGTCACTAGAGATACTGGTTCGAGTCCAGGCTCTGTCGCAGCCAGCCGCGACCGGGAGACCCATGGCGCACAATTGGTCCAGGTCGTCTGGGTTAGGTGAGGGTTTGGCCGGCAGAGATGTTCTTGTCCCATCGCGCACTACTGACTCCTGTGGCAGGCCGGGCGCAATGCACACTGACACTGTCGC
Source organism: Salvelinus fontinalis (assembly GCF_029448725.1). Taxonomy (NCBI): domain Eukaryota; kingdom Metazoa; phylum Chordata; class Actinopteri; order Salmoniformes; family Salmonidae; genus Salvelinus; species Salvelinus fontinalis. The sequence goes on along the minus strand of NW_026600349.1, from coordinate 328,641 downwards.
CAGGTGTACAGTGTTTCTTCTGACACATTGGTGCGGCTGGCTATCGAGTTAAGTGGGCATTGTGTCAAGAAGCAGTGCGGCTTGGCTGGCTTGTGTTTCGCAGGACGCACGGCTCTTGACCTTCGAATCTCTCTCCCGAGTTTGTATGGGACAAGACTGTAACTACCAATTGGTGAGAAAAAGGGGTAACATTTCTTGAATTTGGTTAAAGGTTCAATAAAAAAAAATAAACAAGTCTTCCATCCTCTCCCTCTGTAAGTCACAGACAAGACTTCCAACCTCTCCCTCTGTAAGTCACAGACAAGTCTTCCAACCTCTCCCTCTGTAAGTCACAGACAAGTCTTTCTACCTATCCCTCTGTAAGTCACAGACAAGTCTTCCTACCTCTCCCTCTGTAAGTCACAGACAAGTCATGCTACCTCTCCCTCTGTAAGTCACAGACAAGTCTTCCAACCTCTCCCTCTGTAAGTCACAGACAAGTCTTCCAACCTCTCCCTCTGTAAGTAAAAGACAAGTCTTCCTACCTCTCCCTCTGTAAGTCACAGACAAGTCTTTCTACCTCTCCCTCTGTAAGTCACAGACAAGGCTTCCTACCTCTCCCTCTGTAAGTCACAGACAAGTCATCCTACCTCTCCGTCTGTACGTCACAGACAAGTCTTCCAACCGCTCCCTCTGTAAGTCACAGACAAGTCTTCCAACCTCTCCCTCTGTAAGTCACAGACAAGTCATCCAACCTCTCCCTCTGTAAGTCAAAGACAAGTCTTCCTATCTCTCGCTCTGTAAGTCACAGACAAGTCTTCCTACCTCTCCCTCTGTAAGTCACAGACAAGTCTTCCAACCTCTCCCTCTGTAAGTTACAGACAAGTCTTTCTACCTCTCCCTCTGTAAGTCACAGACAAGTCATCCTATCTCTCCCTCTGTAAGTCACAGACAAGTCTTCCAACCTCTCCCTCTGTAAGTAAAAGACAAGTCTTCTAACCTCTCCCTCTATAAGTCACAGACAAGTCATCCTACCTCTCCCTCTTTAAGTCACAGACAAGTCATCCTACCTCTCCCTCTGTAAGTCACAGACAAGGCTTCCTACCTCTCCCTCTGTAAGTCACAGACAAGTCATCCAACCTCTTCCTCTGTAAGTCACAGACAAGTCATCCTACCTCTCCCTCTGTAAGTCACAGACAAGTCATCCTACTTCTCCCTCTGTAAGTCACAGACAAGTCTTCCAACCTCTCCCTCTGTAAGTAAAAGACAAGTCTTCTAACCTCTCCCTCTGTAAGTCACAGACAAGTCATCCTACCTCTCCCTCTCCCTCTGTAAGTCACAGACAAGTCATCCTACCTCTCCCTCTGTAAGTCACAGACAAGTCATCCTATCTCTCCCTCTGTAAGTCACAGACAAGTCATCCTATCTCTCCCTCTGTAAGTCACAGACAAGTCTTCCAACGTCTCCCTCTGTAAGTCACAGACAAGTCTTCCAACCTCTCCCTCTGTAAGTAAAAGACAAGTCTTCCTATCTCTCGCTCTGTAAGTCACAGACATGTCTTCCTACCTCTCCCTCTGTAAGTCACAGACAAGTCTTCCAACCTCTCCCTCTGTAAGTTACAGACAAGTCTTTCTACCTCTCCCTCTGTAAGTCACAGACAAGTCATCCTATCTCTCCCTCTGTAAGTCACAGACAAGTCTTCCAACCTCTCCCTCTGTAAGTCACAGACAAGGCTTCCTACCTTTCCCTCTGTAAGTCACAGACAAGTCATCCTACCTCTCCCTCTGTACGTCACAGACAAGTCTTCCTACCTCTCCCTCTGTAAGTCACAGACAAGTCTTCCAACCTCTCCCTCTGTAAGTCACAGACAAGTCATCCTACCTCTCCCTCTGTAAGTCTCAGGGCCCCCGAGTTGCGCAGCGGTCTAAGGCTCTTCATCTCAGTGCTAGAGGGGTCACTGCAGACCCTGTTTAGATTCCAGGCTGAATCACAACCGTCCGTGATTGGGAATCCCATAGGGCAGCGCACAATTGGCCAAGCATCATCCAGGATTGGCTGGGGTAGGCCTTCATTGTAAATAAGAATTTGTAGCCTTCCGAGTGGCGCAGTGGTCTAAGGCACTGAAACGCAGTGCTAGCTGTGTCACTAGAGATACTGGTTCGAGTCCAGGCTCTGTCGCAGCCAGCCGCGACCGGGAGACCCATGGCGCACAATTGGTCCAGGTCGTCTGGGTTAGGGGAGGGTTTGGCCGGCAGAGATGTTCTTGTCCCATCGCGCACTACTGACTCCTGTGGCAGGCCGGGCGCAATGCACACTGACACTGTCGCCAGGTGTACAGTGTTTCTTCTGACACATTGGTGCGGCTGGCTATCGAGTTAAGTGGGCATTGTGTCAAGAAGCAGTGCGGCTTGGCTGGCTTGTGTTTCGCAGGACGCACGGCTCTTGACCTTCGAATCTCTCTCCCGAGTTTGTATGGGACAAGACTGTAACTACCAATTGGTGAGAAAAAGGGGTAACATTTCTTGAATTTGGTTAAAGGTTAAATAAAAAAAAATAAACAAGTCTTCCATCCTCTCCCTCTGTAAGTCACAGACAAGACTTCCAACCTCTCCCTCTGTAAGTCACAGACAAGTCTTCCAACCTCTCCCTCTGTAAGTCACAGACAAGTCTTTCTACCTATCCCTCTGTAAGTCACAGACAAGTCTTCCTACCTCTCCCTCTGTAAGTCACAGACAAGTCATGCTACCTCTCCCTCTGTAAGTCACAGACAAGTCTTCCAACCTCTCCCTCTGTAAGTCACAGACAAGTCTTCCAACCTCTCCCTCTGTAAGTAAAAGACAAGTCTTCCTACCTCTCCCTCTGTAAGTCACAGACAAGTCTTTCTACCTCTCCCTCTGTAAGTCACAGACAAGGCTTCCTACCTCTCCCTCTGTAAGTCACAGACAAGTCATCCTACCTCTCCGTCTGTACGTCACAGACAAGTCTTCCAACCGCTCCCTCTGTAAGTCACAGACAAGTCTTCCAACCTCTCCCTCTGTAAGTCACAGACAAGTCATCCTACCTCTCCCTCTGTAAGTCAAAGACAAGTCTTCCTATCTCTCGCTCTGTAAGTCACAGACAAGTCTTCCTACCTCTCCCTCTGTAAGTCACAGACAAGTCTTCCAACCTCTCCCTCTGTAAGTTACAGACAAGTCTTTCTACCTCTCCCTCTGTAAGTCACAGACAAGTCATCCTATCTCTCCCTCTGTAAGTCACAGACAAGTCTTCCAACCTCTCCCTCTGTAAGTAAAAGACAAGTCTTCTAACCTCTCCCTCTATAAGTCACAGACAAGTCATCCTACCTCTCCCTCTTTAAGTCACAGACAAGTCATCCTACCTCTCCCTCTGTAAGTCACAGACAAGGCTTCCTACCTCTCCCTCTGTAAGTCACAGACAAGTCATCCAACCTCTTCCTCTGTAAGTCACAGACAAGTCATCCTACCTCTCCCTCTGTAAGTCACAGACAAGTCATCCTACTTCTCCCTCTGTAAGTCACAGACAAGTCTTCCAACCTCTCCCTCTGTAAGTAAAAGACAAGTCTTCTAACCTCTCCCTCTGTAAGTCACAGACAAGTCATCCTACCTCTCCCTCTCCCTCTGTAAGTCACAGACAAGTCATCCTACCTCTCCCTCTGTAAGTCACAGACAAGTCATCCTATCTCTCCCTCTGTAACTCACAGACAAGTCTGCAAACCTCTCCCTCTGTAAGTCACAGACAAGTCTTCAAACCTCACCCTCTGTAAGTCACAGACAAGTCTTCCAACCTCTCCCTCTGTAAGTAAAAGACAAGTCTTCTAACCTCTCCCTCTGTAAGTCACAGACAAGTCATCCTACCTCTCCCTCTCCCTCTGTAAGTCACAGACAAGTCATCCTACCTCTCCCTCTGTAAGTCACAGACAAATCTTCCTGCCTCTCCCTCTGTTAGTCACAGACAAGTCTTCCAAACTCTCCCTCTGTAAGTCACAGACAAGTCTTCCAACCTCTGCCTCTGTAAGTCACAGACAAGTCATCCAACCTCTCCCTCTGTAAGTCACAGACAAGTCATCCTACCTCTCCCTCTGTAAGTCACAGACAAGTCTTCCAACCTCTCCCTCTGTAAGTCACAGACAAGTCATCCGATCTCTCCCTCTGTTAGTCACAGACAAGTCTTCCAACCTCTCCCTCTGTAAGTCACAGACAAGTCATCCTACCTCTCCCTCTGTAAGTCACAGGGCCCCCGAGTGGCGCAGCGGTCTAAGGCTCTTCATCTCAGTGCTAGAAGGGTTACTACAGACCCTGGTTAGATTCCAGGCTGAATCACAACCGGCCGTGATTGGGAATCCCATAGGGCAGCGCACAATTGGCCCAGCGTCATCCAGCATTGGCTGGGGTAGGCCTTCATTGTAAATAAGAATTTGTAGCCTTCCGTGTGGCGCAGTGGTCTAAGGCACTGCATCGCAGTCCTAGCTGTGTCACTAGAGATACTGGTTCGAGTCCAGGCTCTGTCGCAGCCAGCCGCGACCGGGAGACCCATGGCGCACAATTGGTCCAGGTCGTCTGGGTTAGGGGAGGGTTTGGCCGGCAGAGATGTTCTTCTCGCGCACTACTGACTCCTGTGGCAGGCCGGGCGCAATGCACACTGACACTGTCGCCAGGTGTACAGTGTTTCTTCTGACACATTGGTGCGGCTGGCTTTCGAGTTAAGTGGGCATTGTGTCAAGAAGCAGTGCGGCTTGGCTGGCTTGTGTTTCGCAGGACGCACGGCTCTTGACCTTCGCCTCTCTCTCTCTCTCTCTCTCTCTCTCTCTCTCTCTCTCTCTCTCTCTCTCGAGTTTGTATGGGACAAGACTGTAACTACCAATTGGTGAGAAAAAGGGGTAACATTTCTTGAATTTGGTTAAAGGTTAAATAAATATAAATAAACAAGTCTTCCATCCTCTCCCTCTGTAAGTCACAGACAAGACTTCCAACCTCTCCCTCTGTAAGTCACAGACAAGTCTTCCAACCTCTCCCTCTGTAAGTCACAGACAAGTCTTTCTACCTCTCCCTCTGTAAGTCACAGACAAGTCTTCCTACCTCTCCCTCTGTAAGTCACAGACAAGTCATCCAACCTCTCCCTCTGTAAGTCACAGACAAGTCATGCTACCTCTCCCTCTGTAAGTCACAGACAAGGCTTCCTACCTCTCCCTCTGTAAGTCACAGACAAGTCATCCAACCTCTCCCTCTGTAAGTCACAGACAAGTCATCCTACCTCTCCCTCTGTAAGTCACAGACAAGTCATCCTACCTCTCCCTCTGTAAGTCACAGACAAGTCTTCCAACCTCTCCCTCTGTAAGTAAAAGACAAGTCTTCTAACCTCTCCCTCTGTAAGTCACAGACAAGTCATCCTACCTCTCCCTCTCCCTCTGTAAGTCACAGACAAGTCATCCAACCTCTCCCTCTGTAAGTCACAGACAAGTCATCCTATCTCTCCCTCTGTAAGTCACAGACAAGTCTGCAAACCTCTCCCTCTGTAAGTCACAGACAAGTCTTCAAACTTCTCCCTCTGTAAGTCACAGACAAGTCTTCCAACCTCTCCCTCTGTAAGTAAAAGACAAGTCTTCTAACCTCTCCCTCTGTAAGTCACAGACAAGTCATCCTACCTCTCCCTCTCCCTCTGTAAGTCACAGACAAGTCATCCTACCTCTCCCTCTGTAAGTCACAGACAAATCTTCCTGCCTCTCCCTCTGTTAGTCACAGACAAGTCATCCAACCTCTCCCTCTGTAAGTCACAGACAAGTCATCCTACCTCTCCCTCTGTAAGTCACAGACAAGTATTCCAATCTCTCCCTCTGTAAGTCACAGACAAGTCATCCTATCTCTCCCTCTGTAAGTCACAGACAAGTCTTCCTACCTCTCCCTCTGTAAGTCACAGACAAGTCATCCTACCTCTCCCTCTGTAAGTCACAGACATGTCTTCCAACCTCTCCCTCTGTAAGTCACAGAGAAGTCATCCTACCTCTCCCTCTGTAAGTCTCATGGCCCCCGAGTTGCGCAGCGGTCTAAGGCTCTTCATCTCAGTTCTAGAAGGGTCACTACAGACCCTGGTTAGATTCCAGGCTGAATCACAACCGGCCGTGATTGGGAATCCCATAGGGCAGCGCACAATTGGCCCAGCGTCATCCAGGATTGGCTGGGGTAGGCCTTCATAGTAAATAAGAATTTGTAGCCTTCCGAGTGGCGCAGTGGTCTAAGGCACTGCATCGCAGTCCTAGCTGTGTCCCTAGAGATACTGGTTCGAGTCCAGGCTCTGTCGCAGCCAGCCGCGACCGGGAGACCCATGGCGCACAATTGGTCCAGGTCGTCTGGGTTAGGGGAGGGTTTGGCCGGCAGAGATGTTCTTGTCCCATCGCGCACTACTGACTCCTGTGGCAGGCCGGGCGCAATGCACACTGACACTGCCGCCAGATGTACGGTGTTTCTTCTGACACATTGGTGCGGCTGGCTATCGAGTTAAGTGGGCATTGTGTCAAGAAGCAGTGCGGCTTGTGTTTCGCAGGACGCACGGCTCTTGACCTTCGAATCTCTCTCTCGAGTTTGTATGGGACAAGACTGTAACTACCAATTGGTGAGAAAAAGGGGTAACATTTCTTGAATTTGGTTAAAGGTTAAATAAAAATAAATAAACAAGTCATCCAACCTCTCCCAACGTAAGTCACAGACAAGTCTTCCAACCTCTCCCTCTGTAAGTCACAGACAAGTCTTTCTACCTCTCCCTCTGTAAGTCACAGACAAGTCTTCCAACCTCTCCCTCTGTAAGTCACAGACAAGTCATCCTACCTCTCCCTCTGTAAGTCACAGACAAGTCTTCCTACCTCTCCCTCTGTAAGTCACAGACAAGTCTTCCAACCTCTCCCTCTGTAAGTCACAGACAAGTCATCCAACCAATCCCTCTGTAAGTCACAGACAAGTCTTCCTACCTCTCCCTCTGTAAGTCACAGACAAGTCATCCTACCTCTCCCTCTGTAAGTGACAGACAAGTCTTCCAACCTCTCCCTTTGTAAGTCACAGAAAAGTCTTTCTACCTCTCCCTCTGTAAGTCACAGACAAGTCTTCCAACCTCTCTCTCTGTAAGTCAGAGACAAGTCTTCCTACCTCTCCCTCTGTAAGTCACAGACAAGTCTTCCAACCTCTCCCTCTGTAAGTCACCGACAAGTCTTCCAACCTCTCCCTCTGTAAGTTACAGACAAGTCTTTCTACCTCTCCCTCTGTAAGTCACAGACAAGTCTTCCAACCTCTCCCTCTGTAAGTCACAGACAAGTCTTCCAACCTCTCCCTCTGTAAGTCACAGACAAGTCTTTCTACCTCTCCCTCTGTAAGTCACAGACAAGTCATCCTATCTCTCCCTCTGTAAGCCACAGACAAGTCTTCCAACCTCTCCCTCTGTAAGTCACAGACAAGTCTTCAAACCTCTCCCTCTGTAAGTCACAGACAAGTCATCCAACCTCTCCCTCTGTAAGTCACAGACAAGTCTTTCTACCTCTCCCTCTGTAAGTCACAGACAAGTCACCCAACCTCTCCCTCTGTAAGTCACAGACAAGTCTTCCTACCTCTCCCTCTGTAAGTCACAGACAAGTCATCCTACCTCTCCCTCTGTAAGTCACAGACAAGTCTTCCAACCTCTCCCTTTGTAAGTCACAGACAAGTCTTTCTACCTCTCCCTCTGTAAGTCACAGACAAGTCTTCCAACCTCTCCCTTTGTAAGTCACAGACAAGTCTTTCTACCTCTCCCTCTGTAAGTCACAGACAAGTCTTCCAACCTCTCCCTCTGTAAGTCACAGACAAGTCTTCCTACCTCTCCCTCTGTAAGTCACAGACAAGTCTTCCAACCTCTCCCTCTGTAAGTCACAGACAAGTCTTCCAACCTCTCCCTCTGTAAGTTACAGACAAGTCTTTCTACCTCTCCCTCTGTAAGTCACAGACAAGTCTTCCAACCTCTCCCTCTGTAAGTCACAGACAAGTCTTCCAACCTCTCCCTCTGTAAGTAAAAGACAAGTCTTCCAACCTCTCCCTCTGTAAGTCACAGACAAGTCTTCAAACCTCTCCCTCTGTAAGTCACAGACAAGTCATCCAACCTCTCCTTCTGTAAGTCACAGACAAGTCTTCTAACCTTTCCCTCTGTAAGTAACAGACAAGTCTTCCTACCTCTCCCTCTGTAAGTCACAGACAAGTCTTCCTACCTCTCCCTCTGTAAGTCACAGACAAGTCTTCCAACCTCTCCCTCTGTAAGTAGCAGACAAGGCTTCCTACCTCTCCCTCTGTAAGTCACAGACAAGTCATCCTACCTCTCCCTCTGTACGTCACAGACAAGTCTTCCTACCTTTCCCTCTGTAAGTCACAGACAAGTCTTCCAACCTCTCCCTCTGTAAGTCACAGACATGTCTTCCAACCTCTCCCTCTGTAAGTCACAGACAAGTCTTCCTACCTCTCCCTCTGTAAGTCACAGACAAGTCTTCCTACCTCTCCCTCTGTAAGTCACAGACAAGTCTTCCAACCTCTCCCTCTGTAAGTCACAGACAAGTCTTCCTACCTCTCCCTCTGTAAGTCACAGACAAGTCTTCCAACCTCTCCCTCTGTAAGTCACAGACAAGTCTTCCAACCTCTCCCTCTGTAAGTCACAGACAAGTCTTTCTACCTCTCCCTCTGTAAGTCACAGACAAGTCTTCCTACCTCTCACTCTCTCATTGTCATATGAAAAGTTAATGTATTCTGTACAGTAACAGTATAGAACATGTCCTGTCTCTGTAAATGGTTTGACAGGAACTTAATTTACCTTTCATTATAAATATCCGTTTCAAAACAGTGCACCAAATCTTGGTTGATTGTATTCCCTATATGGGGTAATTCAGTAAATCCATGTGTTTAACTTAAAGACCGGTGTGTGTTTCCTTGTAGGGTGCGTCGTCCAGTCTGGTGGTGAAGTTTGCCGACACAGAGAAGGAGAGAGGGCTGAGACGGATGCAGCAGGTGGCATCACAGCTGGGCATCTTCAGCCCCACCATGACACTTAACTTCCCTGCTTACAACGCTTACACACAGGCTGTCAGCGCACAGGCAGTAAGCACACACACCGTTACACACACGCCGTTACACACATGCACACATGCACGGAGGCACTCATATACACACATACACACACACACTGGTTTGAGTGGTGCTTTGGGTATGAGAGGATGTGATGTTTTTCAAGGGTCTATCACTCTCCTAATCTGCGCTAATGTTATTACTGAATGGACACGTCATTTAGCATTAGCCATCTCTCGACAAAATCCACAGCAACACACACACACACACACACACACACACACACACACACACACACACACACACACACACACACACACACACACACACACACACACACACACACACACACACACACACACACACACACACACACACACACACACACACACACACACACTTCCTAGTAACCCCAGCTTTTCTGCTGCACAGCCATTAACCCCGTGGCTGGATATAATGGACATGTAATTACATCTCTATTCATCCTCCTCTCTCTCTATCACTCTATATTCCTCTCTTTTTCCTTCCCTCTCTCTCTCTCCCTGTCTCTCAATTATATTCAATTTAAGGGGCTTTATTGGCATGGGAAACATATGTTTACATTGCCAAAGGAAGTGAGGTAGATATTATACAAAAGTGAAATAAACAATAAAAAATCAACAGTAAACATTACACTCACAGAAGTTCCAAAAGAATAAAGACATTTCAAATGTCATATTATGTCTATATACAGTGTTGTAATGATATGCAAATAGTTAAAGTACAAAAGGGAAATAAATAAACAAATATGGGTTGTATTTACAATGGTGTTTGTTCTTCACTGGATGACCTTTTCTTGTGGCAACAGGTCACACATCTTGCTGCTGTGATGTACACTGTGGTATTTCACCCAGTAGATATGGGAGTTCTTTGTGGGTCAAATTCTTTGTGGGTCTGTGTAATCTGAGGGAAATATGTGTCTCTAATATGGTTATATATTTGGCAGGAGGTTAGGAAGTGCAGCTCAGTTTCCACCTCATGTTGTGGGCAGTGTGCACATAGCCTGTCTTCTCTTGAAAGTCAGGTCTGCCTACGGCGGTCTTTCTCAATAGCAAGGTTATGCTCACTGTGTCTGTACATAGTCAAAGCTTTCCTTAAGTTAGGGTCAGTCACAGTGGTCAGGTATTCTGCCACTGTGTACTCTCTGTTTAGGGCCAAATAGCATTCTGGTTTACTCAGTTATTTTGTTAATTCTTTCCAATGTGTCAAGTAATTATCTTTTTGTTTTCTCATGATTTGGTTGGGTCTAATTGTGTTGCTGTCCTGGGGCTCTGTTTGTGTTTGTGAACAGAGCCCCAGGACCAGCTTGCTTAGGGGACTCTTCTCCAGGTTCATCTCTCTATTGGGGATTGTTTTGTTATGGAAGGTTTCGCTTCCTTTTAGGCGGTTGTAGAATTTAACGTCTCTTTTCTGGATTTTATAATTAGCCGATATCGGCCTAATCTCTCTCTCCCTGTCTTTCCTCTCTCTCTCACTCTCTCTCTCCACTCTCTCTTTTTTTCCTTCTTTCTTTCTCTAGATTGTCCAGCAGCAAGCTCTGGTTGCTCAGTCAGCGTACCTGTCTCCTGTAGCAACTGTTGCCAGTTTACAGATGCAGCAGATGGCAGCGCTCAACGCAAACGGAATCATCGCCACGCCCATCACATCTTCCTCTGGTACACACACACACACACACACACACACACACACACACACACACACACACACACACACACACACACACACACACACACACACACACACACACACACACACACACACACACACACACACACACACACACACACACACACACTTACAGATGCTTACGGATACTGTATGTTAGTAATAACATAGATTGATCTTATGTTTACTATGCTATGCAGATCAAGTCTGTCTATTTGATGTACATTTACTTCTCTTCATTGGTTTCTAAGTTCATCTGCTTATGAGTGCATCTCAATAGTGTAAAGTAGCTTCTTCTCCTCATCTAATCAGCATTCTTTACAGTCTACACTAATCGATTCTACACTCATCTGAAAGCTGGGAATTACCTTTCACCAGTCTAGTTTTTTTAACATCAATTCAGATTGAGGAAGGTAGACAAGAAGAGGAAGCCACTTTACAATGAGATGCACCCTTCCCTTAACTCCCTTTGCCCCACTAACCAATCATTGCTTCTCCCCTGCATTTATGCCCTGCCTTTTTCTCTTTCTTATACCAATAGAGTCTAGTAGCTGTCAATCACAATATCTCCTCCACTGTGATTGGTCCTCCCGGTTTGCAGGTACGAATACCCCTCCAACAATCTCAGCCACGCCCGTGCCATCACTACCTCCACCTCTAGGAGTCAATGGTTACAGTCCACCAACCAATGGACAGCAAGCATCAGAAGCACTATACACCAATGGCATTCATGCGTACCAAGGTACGAGCTGAATTACCAAAGATAGAATATTTACCACAGAAATACTGATATCTCCATGTGTTCCCTATATTCACTCTCTGCTTTGCCACTCACTCCCTCCGCTCTGCTACTCCCTCCCTCCCTCCCTCCCTCCCTCCCTCCCTCCCTCCCTCCCTCCCTGGTGTCCTGCTTCCCTCCCTCTCTCCCTCCCTGCATTCCTGCTTCCCTCCCTCCCGCTCTCCCTCCCTACTTATCTCCTTTCCTCTCTCCCTCTCTCTCTCCCTCCCTGCCTCCCTCCCTCTCTCCCTCCCTCCCTCTCTCCCTCCCTCCCTCCCTGCATTCCTGCTTCCCTCCCTCCCGTTCTCCCTCCCTACTTATCTCCTTTCCTCTCTCCCTCTCTCTCTCCCTCCCTGCCTCCCTCCCTCTCTCCCTCCCTCCCTCTCTCCCTCCCTCCCTCCCTGCATTCCTGCTTCCCTCCCTCCCGCTCTCCCTCCCTACTTATCTCCTTTCCTCTCTCCCTCTCTCTCTCCCTCCCTTCCTCCCTCCCTCCATCCCTCGCTGGTGTCCTGCTTCACTCCCTCTCTCCCTCTCTCCCTCCCTGCATTCCTACTTCCCTCCCTCCCGCTCTCCCTCCCTACTTATCTCCTTTCCTCTCTCCCTCTCTCTCTCCCTCCATCCCTGCCTCCCTCCCTCCCTGCTTCCCTCCCTCTCTCCCTGCAGCCCAGAGTCCAGCATTATCTCTAGATCCTCTCCAGCAGGCGTATGCAGGCATGCAGCACTACACAGGTGGGCCACAGTCACACACACTACCAGCTCCTATGACACTTCTAGTGACTGGGTTCATTTTGCATTGTCAGAATGGAGTCCTCCATGCTCTCAGAGCAGGACAGTAATTAACTGGTACAGCAGGGTTCCCCAGCAGTGATTTTATTTGGCCACCCAAATTTTAGGAGATAAAAGACCAAAAACACCAGCAAGTGATTTTAATTTTGGATATTTTTTCCAACATGATTTCCAATGCATAGTAGAGAGATATATGTGATGGTATACAAATGTAAGCAAGGTTTGAAATTATTATGTTTTAGTCAAACATTATATCGGGATTCTTGTGGTCAATTTAGAGTATACAAATGACTTGTAATTATGTTCCGGCCCCCAGACCATCGACTCAAGAAAAATATCAGCCCGCGGCTGATTCTAGTTGAAGATCACTGTGGTAAAGGGTCAGAGGTTAATCTAGGTGATGATCCCTGTGGTACAGGGTCAGAGGTGAATCTTGGTGATGTTCCATGTGGTAAAGGGTCAGAGGTTAATCTAGTTGATGATCCCTGTGGTACAGGGTCAGAGGTTAATCTAGTTGATGATCCCTGTGGTACAGGGTCAGAGGTGAATCTAGTTTGTGATCCCTATGGTACAGGGTCAGAGGTGAATCTAGGTGATGATCCCTGGGGTACAGGGTCAGAGGTGAATCTAGTTGATAATCCCTGTGGTACAGGGTCAGAGGTGAATCTAGTTGATGATCCCTGTGGTACAGGGTCAGAGGTTAATCTAGTTGATGATCCCTGTGGTACAGGGTCAGAGGTTAATCTAGTTGATGATCCCTGTGGTACAGGGTCAGAGGTTAATCTAGTTGATGATCCCTGGGGTACAGGGTCAGAGGTGAATCTAGTTGATGATCCCTGGGGTACAGGGTCAGAGGTAATTCTAGGTGATGATCCCAGGTGATGATCCCTGTGGTACAGGGTCAGAGGTTAATCTAGTTGATGATCCCTGGGGTACAGGGTCAGAGGTGAATCTAGTTGATGATCCCTGGGGTACAGGGTCAGAGGTAATTCTAGGTGATGATCCCAGGTGATGATCCCTGTGGTACAGGGTCAGAGGTTAATCTAGTTGATGATCCCTGTGGTACAGGGTCAGAGGTGAATCTTGGTGATGTTCCATGTGGTACAGGGTCAGAGGTTAATCTAGTTGATGATCCCTGTGGTACAGGGTCAGAGGTTAATCTAGTTGATGATCCCTGTGGTACAGGATCAGAGGAGAATCTAGGTGATGATCCATGTGTTACAGGGTCAGAGGTTAATCTAGTTGATGATCCCTGTGGTACAGGGTCAGAGGTGAATCTAGGTGATGATCTATGTGGTACAGGGTCAGAGGTTAATCTAGTTGATTATCCCTGTGGTACAGGGTCAGAGGTTAATCTAGTTGATAATCCCTGTGGTACAGGGTCAGAGGTGAATCTAGGTGATGATCCCTGTGGTACAGGGTCAGAGGTGAATCTAGTTGATGATCCCTGGGGTACAGGGTCAGATGTGAATCTAGTTGATGATCCCTGTGGTACAGGGTCAGAGGTTAATCTAGTTGATGATCCCTGTGGTACAGGGTCAGAGGTGAATCTAGTTGATGATCCCTGTGGTACAGGGTCAGAGGTGAATCTAGTTGATGATCCCTGTGGTACAGGGTCAGAGGTTAATCTAGTTGATGATCCCTGTGGTACAGGGTCAGAGGTTAATCTAGTTGATGATCCCTGTGGTACAGGGTCAGAGGTGAATCTAGGTGATGATCCATGTGGTACAGGGTCAGAGGTGAATCTAGGTGATGATCCCTATGGTACAGGGTCAGAGGTTAATCTAGTTGATGATCCCTGTGGTACAGGGTCAGAGGTGAATCTAGTTGATGATCCCTGTGGTACAGGGTCAGAGGTTAATCTAGTTGATGATCCCTGTGGTACAGGGTCAGAGGTGAATCTAGTTGATGATCCCTGTGGTACAGGGTCAGAGGTTAATCTAGTTGATGATCCCTGTGGTACAGGGTCAGAGGTTAATCTAGTTGATGATCCGTGTGGTACAGGGTCAGAGGTTAATCTAGTTGATGATCCCTGTGGTACAGGATCAGAGGAGAATCTAGGTGATGATCCATGTGTTACAGGGTCAGAGGTTAATCTAGTTGATGATCCCTGTGGTACAGGGTCAGAGGTGAATCTAGGTGATGATCTATGTGGTACAGGGTCAGAGGTTAATCTAGTTGATTATCCCTGTGGTACAGGGTCAGAGGTTAATCTAGTTGATGATCCATGTGGTACAGGGTCAGAGGTGAATCTAGGTGATGATCCCTGTGGTACAGGGTCAGAGGTGAATCTAGTTGATGATCCCTGGGGTACAGGGTCAGATGTGAATCTAGTTGATGATCCCTGTGGTACAGGGTCAGAGGTTAATCTAGTTGATGATCCCTGTGGTACAGGGTCAGAGGTGAATCTAGTTGATGATCCCTGTGGTACAGGGTCAGAGGTGAATCTAGTTGATGATCCCTGTGGTACAGGGTCAGAGGTTAATCTAGTTGATGATCCCTGTCGTACAGGGTCAGAGGTTAATCTAGTTGATGATCCCTGTGGTACAGGGTCAGAGGTGAATCTAGGTGATGATCCATGTGGTACAGGGTCAGAGGTGAATCTAGGTGATGATCCCTATGGTACAGGGTCAGAGGTGAATCTAGTTGGTGATCCCTATGGTACAGGGTCAGAGGTGATTCTAGGTGATGATCCCTGTGGTACAGGGTCAGAGGTTCATCTAGTTGATGATCCCTGTGGTACAGGGTCAGAGGTGATTCTAGGTGATGATCCCTGTGGTACAGGGTCAGAGGTGATTCTAGTTGACGATCCCTATGATACAGGGTCAGAGGTGAATCTAGTTGATGATCCCTATGGTACAGGGTCAGAGGTGATTCTAGTTGATGATCCCTATGGTACAGGCTCAGAGGTGATTCTAGGTAAGGATCCCTGTGGTACAGGGTCAGAGGTTAATCTAGTTGATGATCCCTGTGGTAGAGGTCCGAGGTGAATCTAGTTGATGATCCCTGTGATACAGGGTCAGAGGTTAATCTAGTTGATTATCCCTGTGGTACAGGGTCAGAGGTGAATCTAGGTGATGATCCATGTGGTACAGGGTCAGAGGTTAATCTAGTTGAAGATCACTGTGGTACAGGGTCAGAGATTAATCTAGTTGATGATCCCTGTGGTAGAGGTCAGATGTGATTCTAGTTGATGATCCCTATGGTACAGGGTCAGAGGTGATTCTAGGTGATGATCCCAGGTGATGATCCCTGTGGTACAGGGTCAGAGGTTAATATAGTTGATGATCCCTGTGGTACAGGGTCAGAGGTGAATCTAGTTGGTGATCCCTATGGTACAGGGTCAGAGGTTAATCTAGTTGATGATCCCTGTGGTACAGGGTCAGAGGTTAATCTAGTTGGTGATCCCTGTGGTACAGGGTCAGAGGTTAATCTAGTTGAAGATCACTGTGGTACAGGGTCAGAGGTTAATCTAGTTGATGATCCCTGTGGTACAGGGTCAGAGGTTAATCTAGTTGGTGATCCCTGTGGTACAGTGTCAGAGGTGAATCTAGTTGATCCCTGTGGTACAGGGTCAGAGGTTAATCTAGTTGATGATCCCTGTGGTACAGGGTCAGAGGTGAATCTAGGTGATGATCCCTGTGGTACAGGGTCAGAGGTTAATCTAGTTGAAGATCACTGTGGTACAGGGTCAGAGGTTAATCTAGTTGATGATCCCTGTGGTACAGGGTCAGAGGTTAATCTAGTTGGTGATCCCTGTGGTACAGGGTCAGAGGTGAATCTAGTTGATGATCCCTGTGGTACAGGGTCAGAGGTGAATCTAGGTGATGATCCATGTGGTACAGGGTCAGAGGTGAATCTAGTTGATGATCCCTGTGGTACAGGGTCAGAGGTTAATCTAGTTGATGATCCCTGTGGTACAGGGTCAGAGGTGATTCTAGTTGATGATCCCTATGGTACAGGGTTGGAGGTGAATCTAGTTGATGATCCCTGGGGTACAGGGTCAGAGGTGAATCTAGTTGATGATCCCTGTGGTACAGGGTCAGAGGTAAATCTAGTTGATGATCCCTGGGGTACAGGGTCAGAGGTGAATCTAGTTGATAATCCCTGTGGTACAGGGTCAGAGGTGAATTTAGTTGATGATCCCTGAGGTACAGGGTCAGAGGTGAATCTAGTTGGTGATCCCTATGGTACAGGGTCAGAGGTGATTCTAGGTGATGATCCCTGTGGTACAGGGTCAGAGGTTCATCTAGTTGATGATCCCTATGGTACAGGGTCAGAGGTGAATCTAGGTGATGATCCCTGTGGTACAGGGTCAGAGGTTAATCTAGTTGAAGATCACTGTGGTACAGGGTCAGAGGTTAATCTAGTTGATGATCCCTGTGGTACAGGGTCAGAGGTTAATCTAGTTGGTGATCCCTGTGGTACAGGGTCAGAGGTGAATCTAGTTGATGATCCCTGTGGTACAGGGTCAGAGGTGAATCTAGGTGATGATCCATGTGGTACAGGGTCAGAGGTGAATCTAGTTGATGATCCCTGTGGTACAGGGTCAGAGGTTAATCTAGTTGATGATCCCTGTGGTACAGGGTCAGAGGTGATTCTAGTTGATGATCCCTATGGTACAGGGTTGGAGGTGAATCTAGTTGATGATCCCTGGGGTACAGGGTCAGAGGTGAATCTAGTTGATGATCCCTGTGGTACAGGGTCAGAGGTAAATCTAGTTGATGATCCCTGGGGTACAGGGTCAGAGGTGGATCTAGTTGATAATCCCTGTGGTACAGGGTCAGAGGTGAATTTAGTTGATGATCCCTGAGGTACAGGGTCAGAGGTGAATCTAGTTGGTGATCCCTATGGTACAGGGTCAGAGGTGATTCTAGGTGATGATCCCTGTGGTACAGGGTCAGAGGTTCATCTAGTTGATGATCCCTGTGGTACAGGGTCAGAGGTGATTCTAGGTGATGATCCCTGTGGTACAGGGTCAGAGGTTATTCTAGTTGACGATCCCTATGGTACAGGGTCAGAGGTGAATCTAGTTGATGATCCCTGTGGTACAGGGTCAGAGGTGAATCTAGTTGATGATCCCTGTGGTACAGGGTCAGAGGTGATTCTAGTTGATGATCCCTATGGTACAGGCTCAGAGGTGATTCTAGGTAATGATCCCTGTGGTACAGTGTCAAAGGTTAATCTAGTTGATGATCCCTGTGGTACAGGGTCAGAGGTAATTCTAGGTAATGATCCCTGTGGTACAGTGTCAGAGGTAAATCTAGTTGATGATCCCTGGGGTAGAGGTCAGAGGTGAATCTAGTTGATGACCCTGTGGTACAGGGTCAGAGGTTAATCTAGTTGATTATCCCTGTGGTACAGGGTCAGAGGTGAATCTAGGTGATGATCCCTATGGTACAGGGTCAGAGGTGAATCTAGGTGATGATCCATGTGGTACAGGGTCAGAGGTTAATCTAGTTGATTATCCCTGTGGTACAGGGTCAGAGGTGAATCTAGGTGGTGATCCCTGTGGTACAGGGTCAGAGGTTAATCTAGGTGATGATCCCTGGGGTACAGGGTCAGAGGTGAATCTAGTTGATGATCCCTGTGGTACAGGGTCAGATGTGATTCTAGTTGATGATCCCTATGGTACAGGGTCAGAGGTGATTCTAGGTGATGATCCCAGGTGATGATCCCTGTGGTACAGGGTCAGAGGTGAATCTAGTTGATGATCCCTGTGGTACAGGGTCAGAGGTGAATCTAGTTGGTGATCCCTATGGTACAGGGTCAGAGGTTAATCTAGTTGAAGATCACTGTGGTACAGGGTCAGAGGTGATTCTAGTTGATGATCCCTGGGGTACAGGGTCAGAGGTTAATCTAGTTGATGATCCCTGTGGTACAGGGTCAGAGGTGAATCTAGTTGATGATCCCTGTGGTAAAGGGTCAGAGGTTAATCTAGTTGATGATCCCTGTGGTACAGGGTCAGAGGTGAATCTAGTTGATGATCCCTGTGGTACAGGGTCAGAGGTTAATCTAGTTGATGATCCCTGTGGTACAGGGTCAGAGGTTAATCTAGTTGAAGATCACTGTGGTACAGGGTCAGAGGTTAATCTATTTGATGATCCCTGTGGTACAGGGTCAGAGGTTAATCTAGTTGGTGATCCCTGTGGTACAGGGTCAGAGGTGAATCTAGTTGATGATCCCTGTGGTACAGGGTCAGAGGTTAATCTAGTTGATGATCCCTGTGGTACAGGGTCAGAGGTGAATCTAGGTGATGATCCATGTGGTACAGGGTCAGAGGTGAATCTAGTTGATGATCCCTGTGGTACAGGGTCAGAGGTTAATCTAGTTGATGATCCCTGTGGTACAGGGTCAGAGGTGATTCTAGTTGATGATCCCTATGGTACAGGGTTGGAGGTGAATCTAGTTGATGATCCCTGGGGTACAGGGTCAGAGGTGAATCTAGTTGATGATCCCTGTGGTACAGGGTCAGAGGTAAATCTAGTTGATGATCCCTGGGGTACAGGGTCAGAGGTGAATCTAGTTGATAATCCCTGTGGTACAGGGTCAGAGGTGAATTTAGTTGATGATCCCTGAGGTACAGGGTCAGAGGTGAATCTAGTTTGTGATCCCTATGGTACAGGGTCAGAGGTGATTCTAGGTGATGATCCCTGTGGTACAGGGTCAGAGGTTCATCTAGTTGATGATCCATGTGGTACAGGGTCAGAGGTAATTCTAGGTAATGATCCCTGTGGTACAGTGTCAGAGGTAAATCTAGTTGATGATCCCTGGGGTAGAGGTCAGAGGTGAATCTAGTTGATGAGCCTGTGGTACAGGGTCAGAGGTTAATCGAGTTGATTATCCCTGTGGTACAGGGTCAGAGGTGAATCTAGGTGATGATCCCTATGGTACAGGGTCAGAGGTGAATCTAGGTGATGATCCATGTGGTACAGGGTCAGAGGTTAATCTAGTTGATTATCCCTGTGGTACAGGGTCAGAGGTGAATCTAGGTGGTGATCCCTGTGGTACAGGGTCAGAGGTTAATCTAGGTGATGATCCCTGGGTTACAGGGTCAGAGGTGAATCTAGTTGATGATCCCTGTGGTACAGGGTCAGATGTGATTCTAGTTGATGATCCCTATGGTACAGGGTCAGAGGTGATTCTAGGTGATGATCCCAGGTGATGATCCCTGTGGTACAGGGTCAGAGGTGAATCTAGTTGATGATCCCTGTGGTACAGGGTCAGAGGTGAATCTAGTTGGTGATCCCTATGGTACAGGGTCAGAGGTTAATCTAGTTGAAGATCACTGTGGTACAGGGTCAGAGGTGATTCTAGTTGATGATCCCTGGGGTACAGGGTCAGAGGTTAATCTAGTTGATGATCCCTGTGGTACAGGGTCAGAGGTGAATCTAGTTGATGATCCCTGTGGTAAAGGGTCAGAGGTTAATCTAGTTGATGATCCCTGTGGTACAGGGTCAGAGGTGAATCTAGTTGATGATCCCTGTGGTACAGGGTCAGAGGTTAATCTAGTTGATGATCCCTGTGGTACAGGGTCAGAGGTTAATCTAGTTGAAGATCACTGTGGTACAGGGTCAGAGGTTAATCTAGTTGATGATCCCTGTGGTACAGGGTCAGAGGTTAATCTAGTTGGTGATCCCTGTGGTACAGGGTCAGAGGTGAATCTAGTTGATGATCCCTGTGGTACAGGGTCAGAGGTTAATCTAGTTGATGATCCCTGTGGTACAGGGTCAGAGGTGAATCTAGGTGATGATCCATGTGGTACAGGGTCAGAGGTGAATCTAGTTGATGATCCCTGTGGTACAGGGTCAGAGGTTAATCTAGTTGATGATCCCTGTGGTACAGGGTCAGTGGTGATTCTAGTTGATGATCCCTATTGTACAGGGTTGGAGGTGAATCTAGTTGATGATCCCTGGGGTACAGGGTCAGAGGTGAATCTAGTTGATGATCCCTGTGGTACAGGGTCAGAGGTAAATCTAGTTGATGATCCCTGGGGTACAGGGTCAGAGGTGAATCTAGTTGATAATCCCTGTGGTACAGGGTCAGAGGTGAATTTAGTTGATGATCCCTGAGGTACAGGGTCAGAGGTGAATCTAGTTGGTGATCCCTATGGTACAGGGTCAGAGGTGATTCTAGGTGATGATCCCTGTGGTACAGGGTCAGAGGTTCATCTAGTTGATGATCCATGTGGTACAGGGTCAGAGGTGATTCTAGGTGATGATCCCTGTGGTACAGGGTCAGAGGTGATTCTAGTTGACGATCCCTATGGTACAGGGTCAGAGGTGAATCTAGTTGATGATCCCTGTGGTACAGGGTCAGAGGTGAATCTAGTTGATGATCCCTGTGGTACAGGGTCAGAGGTGATTCTAGTTGATGATCCCTATGGTACAGGCTCAGAGGTGATTCTAGGTAATGATCCCTGTGGTACAGTGTCAGAGGTTAATCTAGTTGATGATCCCTGTGGTACAGGGTCAGAGGTAATTCTAGGTAATGATCCCTGTGGTACAGTGTCAGAGGTAAATCTAGTTGATGATCCCTGGGGTAGAGGTCAGAGGTTAATCTAGTTGATTATCCCTGTGGTACAGGGTCAGAGGTTAATCTAGTTGATTATCCCTGTGGTACAGGGTCAGAGGTGAATCTAGGTGGTGATCCCTGTGGTACAGGGTCAGAGGTTAATCTAGGTGATGATCCCTGGGGTACAGGGTCAGAGGTGAATCTAGTTGATGATCCCTGTGGTACAGGGTCAGATGTGATTCTAGTTGATGATCCCTATGGTACAGGGTCAGAGGTGATTCTAGGTGATGATCCCAGGTGATGATCCCTGTGGTACAGGGTCAGAGGTGAATATAGTTGATGATCCCTGTGGTACAGGGTCAGAGGTGAATCTAGTTGGTGATCCCTATGGTACAGGGTCAGAGGTTAATCTAGTTGAAGATCACTGTGGTACAGGGTCAGAGGTGATTCTAGTTGATGATCCCTGGGGTACAGGGTCAGAGGTTAATCTAGTTGATGATCCCTGTGGTACAGGGTCAGAGGTGAATCTAGTTGATGATCCCTGTGGTACAGGGTCAGAGGTTAATCTAGTTGATGATCCCTGTGGTACAGGGTCAGAGGTTAATCTAGGTGATGATCCATGTGGTACAGGGTCAGAGGTGAATCTAGTTGATGATCCCTGTGGTACAGGGTCAGAGGTTAATCTAGTTGATGATCCCTGTGGTACAGGGTCAGAGGTGAATCTAGTTGATGATCCCTGTGGTACAGGGTCAGAGGTTAATCTAGTTGATGATCCCTGTGGTACAGGGTCAGAGGTTAATCTAGTTGAAGATCACTGTGGTACAGGGTCAGAGGTTAATCTAGTTGATGATCCCTGTGGTACAGGGTCAGAGGTTAATCTAGTTGGTGATCCCTGTGGTACAGGGTCAGAGGTGAATCTAGTTGATGATCCCTGTGGTACAGGGTCAGAGGTTAATCTAGTTGATGATCCCTGTGGTACAGGGTCAGAGGTGAATCTAGGTGATGATCCATGTGGTACAGGGTCAGAGGTGAATCTAGTTGATGATCCCTGTGGTACAGGGTCAGAGGTTAATCTAGTTGATGATCCCTGTGGTACAGGGTCAGAGGTGATTCTAGTTGATGATCCCTATGGTACAGGGTTAGAGGTGAATCTAGTTGATGATCCCTGGGGTACAGGGTCAGAGGTGAATCTAGTTGATGATCCCTGTGGTACAGGGTCAGAGGTAAATCTAGTTGATGATCCCTGGGGTACAGGGTCAGAGGTTAATCTAGTTGATAATCCCTGTGGTACAGGGTCAGAGGTGAATTTAGTTGATGATCCCTGAGGTACAGGGTCAGAGGTGAATCTAGTTGGTGATCCCTATGGTACAGGGTCAGAGGTTCATCTAGTTGATGATCCATGTGGTACAGGGTCAGAGGTGATTCTAGGTGATGATCCCTGTGGTACAGGGTCAGAGGTGATTCTAGTTGACGATCCCTATGGTACAGGGTCAGAGGTGAATCTAGTTGATGATCCCTGTGGTACAGGGTCAGAGGTGATTCTAGTTGATGATCCCTATGGTACAGGCTCAGAGGTGATTCTAGGTAATGATCCCTGTGGTACAGTGTCAGAGGTTAATCTAGTTGATGATCCCTGTGGTACAGGGTCAGAGGTAATTCTAGGTAATGATCCCTGTGGTACAGTGTCAGAGGTAAATCTAGTTGATGATCCCTGGGGTAGAGGTCAGAGGTGAATCTAGTTGATGACCCTGTGGTACAGGGTCAGAGGTTAATCTAGTTGATTATCCCTGTGGTACAGGGTCAGAGGTGAATCTAGGTGATGATCCCTATGGTACAGGGTCAGAGGTGAATCTAGGTGATGATCCATGTGGTACAGGGTCAGAGGTTAATCTAGTTGATTATCCCTGTGGTACAGGGTCAGAGGTGAATCTAGGTGGTGATCCCTGTGGTACAGGGTCAGAGGTTAATCTAGGTGATGATCCCTGGGTTACAGGGTCAGAGGTGAATCTAGTTGATGATCCCTGTGGTACAGGGTCAGATGTGATTCTAGTTGATGATCCCTATGGTACAGGGTCAGAGGTGATTCTAGGTGATGATCCCAGGTGATGATCCCTGTGGTACAGGGTCAGAGGTGAATCTAGTTGATGATCCCTGTGGTACAGGGTCAGAGGTGAATCTAGTTGGTGATCCCTATGGTACAGGGTCAGAGGTTAATCTAGTTGAAGATCACTGTGGTACAGGGTCAGAGGTGATTCTAGTTGATGATCCCTGGGGTACAGGGTCAGAGGTTAATCTAGTTGATGATCCCTGTGGTACAGGGTCAGAGGTGAATCTAGTTGATGATCCCTGTGGTACAGGGTCAGAGGTTAATCTAGTTGATGATCCCTGTGGTACAGGGTCAGAGGTTAATCTAGGTGATGATCCATGTGGTACAGGGTCAGAGGTGAATCTAGTTGATGATCCCTGTGGTACAGGGTCAGAGGTGAATCTAGTTGATGATCCCTGTGGTACAGGGTCAGAGGTTAATCTAGTTGATGATCCCTGGGGTACAGGGTCAGAGGTGAATCTAGTTGATAATCCATGTGGTACAGGGTCAGAGGTGATTCTTGTTGATGATCCCCATGGTACAGGGTCAGAGGTTTTTCTAGGTAATGATCCCTATGGTACAGGGTCAGAGGTTAATCTAGTTGATGATCCCTGTGTTACAGGGTCAGAGGTGAATCTAGTTGATGGTCCCTGTGGTACAGGGTCAGAGGTTAATCTAGTTGATGATCCCTGTGGTACAGGGTCAGAGGTGATTCTAGTTGATGATCCCTATGGTACAGGGTTGGAGGTGAATCTAGTTGATGATCCCTGGGGTACAGGGTCAGAGGTGAATCTAGTTGATGATCCCTGTGGTACAGGGTCAGAGGTAAATCTAGTTGATGATCCCTGGGGTACAGGGTCAGAGGTGAATCTAGTTGATAATCCCTGTGGTACAGGGTCAGAGGTGAATTTAGTTGATGATCCCTGAGGTACAGGGTCAGAGGTGAATCTAGTTGGTGATCCCTATGGTACAGGGTCAGAGGTGATTCTAGGTGATGATCCCTGTGGTACAGGGTCAGAGGTTCATCTAGTTGATGATCCATGTGGTACAGGGTCAGAGGTGATTCTAGGTGATGATCCCTGTGGTACAGGGTCAGAGGTGATTCTAGTTGACGATCCCTATGGTACAGGGTCAGAGGTGAATCTAGTTGATGATCCCTGTGGTACAGGGTCAGAGGTGAATCTAGTTGGTGATCCCTATGGTACAGGGTCAGAGGTTAATCTAGTTGAAGATCACTGTGGTACAGGGTCAGAGGTGATTCTAGTTGATGATCCCTGGGGTACAGGGTCAGAGGTTAATCTAGTTGATGATCCCTGTGGTACAGGGTCAGAGGTGAATCTAGTTGATGATCCCTGTGGTACAGGGTCAGAGGTTAATCTAGTTGATGATCCCTGTGGTACAGGGTCAGAGGTTAATCTAGGTGATGATCCATGTGGTACAGGGTCAGAGGTGAATCTAGTTGATGATCCCTGTGGTACAGGGTCAGAGGTGAATCTAGTTGATGATCCCTGTGGTACAGGGTCAGAGGTTAATCTAGTTGATGATCCCTGGGGTACAGGGTCAGAGGTGAATCTAGTTGATAATCCATGTGGTACAGGGTCAGAGGTGATTCTTGTTGATGATCCCCATGGTACAGGGTCAGAGGTTTTTCTAGGTAATGATCCCTGTGGTACAGGGTCAGAGGTTAATCTAGTTGATGATCCCTGTGTTACAGGGTCAGAGGTGAATCTAGTTGATGGTCCCTGTGGTACAGGGTCAGAGGTTAATCTAGTTGATGATCCCTGTGGTACAGGGTCAGAGGTGATTCTAGTTGATGATCCCTATGGTACAGGGTTGGAGGTGAATCTAGTTGATGATCCCTGGGGTACAGGGTCAGAGGTGAATCTAGTTGATGATCCCTGTGGTACAGGGTCAGAGGTAAATCTAGTTGATGATCCCTGGGGTACAGGGTCAGAGGTGAATCTAGTTGATAATCCCTGTGGTACAGGGTCAGAGGTGAATTTAGTTGATGATCCCTGAGGTACAGGGTCAGAGGTGAATCTAGTTGGTGATCCCTATGGTACAGGGTCAGAGGTGATTCTAGGTGATGATCCCTGTGGTACAGGGTCAGAGGTTCATCTAGTTGATGATCCATGTGGTACAGGGTCAGAGGTGATTCTAGGTGATGATCCCTGTGGTACAGGGTCAGAGGTGATTCTAGTTGACGATCCCTATGGTACAGGGTCAGAGGTGAATCTAGTTGATGATCCCTGTGGTACAGGGTCAGAGGTGAATCTAGTTGATAATCCATGTGGTACAGGGTCAGAGGTGATTCTTGTTGATGATCCCCATGGTACAGGGTCAGAGGTTATTCTAGGTAATGATCACTGTGGTACAGGGTCAGAGGTTAATCTAGTTGATGATCCCTGTGTTACATGGTCAGAGGTGAATCTAGTTGATGGTCCCTGTGGTACAGGGTCAGAGGTTAATCTAGTTGATGATCCCTGTGGTACAGGGTCAGAGGTGATTCTAGTTGATGATCCCTATGGTACAGGGTTGGAGGTGAATCTAGTTGATGATCCCTGGGGTACAGGGTCAGAGGTGAATCTAGTTGATGATCCCTGTGGTACAGGGTCAGAGGTAAATCTAGTTGATGATCCCTGGGGTACAGGGTCAGAGGTGAATCTAGTTGATAATCCCTGTGGTACAGGGTCAGAGGTGAATTTAGTTGATGATCCCTGAGGTACAGGGTCAGAGGTGATTCTAGGTGATGATCCCTGTGGTACAGGGTCAGAGGTTCATCTAGTTGATGATCCATGTGGTACAGGGTCAGAGGTGATTCTAGGTGATGATCCCTGTGGTACAGGGTCAGAGGTGATTCTAGTTGACGATCCCTATGGTACAGGGTCAGAGGTGAATCTAGTTGATGATCCCTGTGGTACAGGGTCAGAGGTGAATCTAGTTGATGATCCCTGTGGTACAGGGTCAGAGGTGATTCTAGTTGATGATCCCTATGGTACAGGCTCAGAGGTGATTCTAGGTAATGATCCCTGTGGTACAGTGTCAGAGGTTAATCTAGTTGATGATCCCTGTGGTACAGGGTCAGAGGTAATTCTAGGTAATGATCCCTGTGGTACAGTGTCAGAGGTAAATCTAGTTGATGATCCCTGGGGAAGAGGTCAGAGGTGAATCTAGTTGATGACCCTGTGGTACAGGGTCAGAGGTTAATCTAGTTGATTATCCCTGTGGTACAGGGTCAGAGGTGAATCTAGGTGATGATCCCTATGGTACAGGGTCAGAGGTGAATCTAGGTGATGATCCATGTGGTACAGGGTCAGAGGTTAATCTAGTTGATTATCCCTGTGGTACAGGGTCAGAGGTGAATCTAGTTGATGATCCCTGTGGTACAGGGTCAGATGTGATTCTAGTTGATGATCCCTATGGTACAGGGTCAGAGGTGATTCTAGGTGATGATCCCAGGTGATGATCCCTGTGGTACAGGGTCAGAGGTGAATCTAGTTGATGATCCCTGTGGTACAGGGTCAGAGGTGAATCTAGGTGGTGATCCCTATGGTACAGGGTCAGAGGTTAATCTAGTTGAAGATCACTGTGGTACATGGTCAGAGGTGATTCTAGTTGATGATCCCTGGGGTACAGGGTCAGAGGTTAATCTAGTTGATGATCCCTGTGGTACAGGGTCAGAGGTGAATCTAGTTGATGATCCCTGTGGTACAGGGTCAGAGGTTAATCTAGTTGATGATCCCTGTGGTACAGGGTCAGAGGTTAATCTAGGTGATGATCCATGTGGTACAGGGTCAGAGGTGAATCTAGTTGATGATCCCTGTGGTACAGGGTCAGAGGTTAATCTAGTTGATGATCCCTGTGGTACAGGGTCAGAGGTGAATCTAGTTGATGATCCCTGTGGTACAGGGTCAGAGGTTAATCTAGTTGATGATCCCTGGGGTACAGGGTCAGAGGTGAATCTAGTTGATAATCCATGTGGTACAGGGTCAGAGGTGATTATTGTTGATGATCCCCATGGTACAGGGTCAGAGGTTATTCTAGGTAATGATCCCTGTGGTACAGGGTCAGATGTTAATCTAGTTGATGATCCCTGTGTTACAGGGTCAGAGGTGAATCTAGTTGATGATCCCTGTGGTACAGGGTCAGAGGTTAATCTAGTTGATGATCCCTGTGGCACAGGGTCAGAGGTGATTCTAGGTGATGGTCCCTGTGGTACAGGGTCAGAGGTGAATCTAGTTGATGATCCCTGTGGTACAGGGTCAGAGGTAAATCTAGTTGATAATCCCTGGGGTACAGGGTCAGAGGTGAATCTAGTTGATAATCCCTGTGGTACAGGGTCAGAGGTTCATCTAGTTGATGATCCATGTGGTACAGGGTCAGAGGTGATTCTAGGTGATGATCCCTGTGGTACAGGGTCAGAGGTGATTCTAGTTGACGATCCCTATGGTACAGGGTCAGAGGTGAATCTAGTTGATGATCCCTGTGGTACAGGGTCAGAGGTGAATCTAGTTGATGATCCCTGTGGTACAGGGTCAGAGGTGATTCTAGTTGATGATCCCTATGGTACAGGCTCAGAGGTGATTCTAGGTAATGATCCCTGTGGTACAGTGTCAGAGGTTAATCTAGTTGATGATCCCTGTGGTACAGGGTCAGAGGTAATTCTAGGTAATGATCCCTGTGGTACAGTGTCAGAGGTAAATCTAGTTGATGATCCCTGGGGAAGAGGTCAGAGGTGAATCTAGTTGATGACCCTGTGGTACAGGGTCAGAGGTTAATCTAGTTGATTATCCCTGTGGTACAGGGTCAGAGGTGAATCTAGGTGATGATCCCTATGGTACAGGGTCAGAGGTGAATCTAGGTGATGATCCATGTGGTACAGGGTCAGAGGTTAATCTAGTTGATTATCCCTGTGGTACAGGGTCAGAGGTGAATCTAGGTGGTGATCCCTGTGGTACAGGGTCAGAGGTTAATCTAGGTGTTGATCCCTGGGTTACAGGGTCAGAGGTGAATCTAGTTGATGATCCCTGTGGTACAGGGTCAGATGTGATTCTAGTTGATGATCCCTATGGTACAGGGTCAGAGGTGATTCTAGGTGATGATCCCAGGTGATGATCCCTGTGGTACAGGGTCAGAGGTGAATCTAGTTGATGATCCCTGTGGTACAGGGTCAGAGGTGAATCTAGGTGGTGATCCCTATGGTACAGGGTCAGAGGTTAATCTAGTTGAAGATCCCTGGGGTACAGGGTCAGAGGTGAATCTAGGTGGTGATCCCTATTGTACAGGGTCAGAGGTGATTCTAGTTGATGATCCCTGGGGTACAGGGTCAGAGGTTAATCTAGTTGATGATCCCTGTGGTACAGGGTCAGAGGTGAATCTAGTTGATGATCCCTGTGGTACAGGGTCAGAGGTTAATCTAGTTGATGATCCCTATGGTACAGGGTCAGAGGTTAATCTAGGTGATGATCCATGTGGTACAGGGTCAGAGGTGAATCTAGTTGATGATCCCTGTGGTACAGGGTCAGAGGTTAATCTAGTTGATGATCCCTGTGGTACAGGGTCAGAGGTGAATCTAGTTGATGATCCCTGTGGTACAGGGTCAGAGGTTAATCTAGTTTATGATCCCTGTGGTACAGGGTCAGAGGTTAATCTAGTTGATGATCCCTGTGGCACAGGGTCAGAGGTGATTCTAGGTGATGGTCCCTGTGGTACAGGGTCAGAGGTGAATCTAGTTGATGATCCCTGTGGTACAGGGTCAGAGGTAAATCTAGTTGATAATCCCTGGGGTACAGGGTCAGAGGTGAATCTAGTTGATAATCCCTGTGGTACAGGGTCAGAGGTGAATCTAGTTGATGATCCCTGGGGTACAGGGTCAGATGTGAATCTAGTTGATGATCCCTATGGTACAGGGTCAGAGGTGATTCTAGTTAATGATCCCTGGGGTACAGGGTCAGAGGTGATTCTAGGAGATGATCCCAGGTGATGATCCCTGTGGTACCGGGTCAGAGGTTAATCTAGTTGATGATCCCTGTGGTACAGGGTCAGAGGTGAATCTAGTTGATGATCCCTGTGGTACAGGGTCAGAGTTGAATCTAGTTGATGATCCCTATGGTACAGGGTCAGAGGTGAATCTAGTTGATGATCCCTGTGGTACAGGGTCAGAGGTGAATCTAGTTGATGATACCTATGGTACAGGGTCAGAGGTGAATCAAGTTGATGATCCCTGTGGTACAGGGTCAGAGGTGAATCTAGGTGATGATCCATGTGGTACAGGGTCAGTGGTGAATCAAGTTGATGATCCCTGTGGTACAGGGTCAGAGGTGAATCTAGGTGATGGTCCCTGTGGTACAGGGTCAGAGGTTAATCTAGTTGATGATCCCTGTGGTACAGGGTCAGAGGTAAATCTAGTTGATGATCCCTGTGGTACAGGGTCAGAGGTGATTCTAGTTGATGATCCCTGGGGTACAGGGTCAGATGTGAATCTAGTTGATGATCCCTATGGTACAGGGTCAGAGGTGATTCTAGGTGATGATCCCAGGTGATGATCCCTGTGGTACAGGGTCAGAGGTGAATCTAGTTGGTGATCCCTATGGTACAGGGTCAGAGGTTAATCTAGTTGATGATCCCTGTGGTACAGGGTCAGAGGTTAATCTAGTTGGTGATCCCTTTGGTACAGGGTCAGAGGTTAATCTAGTTGAAGATCACTGTGGTACAGGGTCAGAGGTGAATCTAGTTGATGATCCCTGTGGTACAGGGTCAGAGGTTAATCTAGTTGATGATCCCTGTGGTACAGGGTCAGAGGTGAATCTAGTTGATGATCCCTGTGGTAAAGGGTCAGAGGTGAATCTAGGTGATAATCCATGTGGTACAGGGTCAGAGGTGAATCTAGGTGATGATCCATGTGGTACAGGGTCAGAGGTGAATCTAGTTGGTGATCCCTATGGTACAGGGTCAGAGGTGATTCTAGGTGATGGTCCCTGTGGTACAGGGTCAGAGGTGAATCTAGTTGATGATCCCTGTGGTACAGGGTCAGAGGTAAATCTAGTTGAAGATCCCTGGGGTACAGGGTCAGAGGTGAATCTAGTTGATAATCCCTGTGGCACAGGGTCAGAGGTGAATCTAGTTGATGATCCCTGGGGTACAGGGTCAGAGGTGAATCTAGTTGATGAACCCTATGGTACAGGGTCAGAGGTAAATCTAGTTGATGATCCCTGGGGTACAGGGTCAGATGTGAATCTAGTTGATGATCCCTATTGTACAGGGTCAGAGGTTAATCTAGTTGATGATCCCTGTGGTACAGGGTCAGAGGTGATTCTAGTTAATGATCCCTATGGTACAGGGTCAGAGGTGAATCTAGTTGATGATCCCTGTGGTACAGGGTCAGAGGTGATTCTAGATAATGATCCCTATGGTACAGGGTCAGATGTGAATCTAGTTGATGATCCCTATTGTACAGGGTCAGAGGTGAATCTAGTTGATGATCCCTATGGTACAGGGTCAGAGGTTAATCTAGTTGATGATCCCTGTGGTACAGGGTCAGAGGTGATTCTAGTTAATGATCCCTATGGTACAGGGTCAGAGGTGATTCTAGGTGATGATCCCTGTGGTACAGGGTCAGAGGTTCATCTAGTTGATGATCCCTGTGGTACAGGGTCAGAGGTGATTCTAGGTGATGATCCCTGTGGTACAGGGTCAGAGGTGATTCAAGTTGACGATCCCTATGGTACAGGGTCAGAGGTGAATCTAGTTGATGATCCCTGTGGTACAGGGTCAGAGGTGAATCTAGTTGATGATCCCTGTGGTACAGGGTCAGAGGTGATTCTAGTTGATGATCCCTGGGGTACAGGGTCAGATGTGAATCTAGTTGATGATCCCTGTGGTACAGGTTCAGAGGTGATTCTAGTTGATGATCCCCGGGGTACAGGGTCAGATGTGAATCTAGTTGATGATCCCTCTGGTACAGGGTCAGTGGTGAATCTAGTTGATGATCCCTGTGGTACAGGGTCAGAGGTTAATCTAGTTGATGACCCCTGTGGTACAGGGTCAGAGGTGATTCTAGTTAATGATCCCTGGGGTACAGGGTCAGAGGTGAATCTAGTTAATGATCCCTATGGTACAGGGTCAGAGGTGAATCTAGTTGATGATCCCTATGGTACAGGGTCAGAGGTGATTCTAGGTGATGAACCCTGTGGTACAGGGTCAGAGGTTCATCTAGTTGATGATCCCTGTGGTACAGGGTCAGAGGTGATTCTAGGTGATGATCCCTGTGGTACAGGGTCAGAGGTGATTCTAGTTGACGATCCCTATGGTACAGGGTCAGAGGTGAATCTAGTTGATGATCCCTGTGGTACAGGGTCAGAGGTGAATCTAGTTGATGATCCCTGTGGTACAGGGTCAGAGGTGATTATAGTTGATGATCCCTATGGTACAGGCTCAGAGGTGACTCTAGGTAATGATCCCTGTGGTACAGTGTCAGAGGTTAATCTAGTTGATGATCCCTGTGGTACAGGGTCAGAGGTGATTCTAGTTGAGGATCCCTGGTGTACAGGGTCAGAGGTGAATCTAGTTGATGATCCCTGTGGTACAGGGTCAGATGTGATTCTAGTTGATGATCCCTATGGTATAGGGTCAGAGGTGATTCTAGGAGATGATCCCAGGTGATGATCCCTGTGGTACAGGGTCAGAGGTGAATCTAGTTGATGATCCCTGTGGTACAGGGTCAGAGTTGAATCTAGTTGATGATCCCTGTGGTACAGGGTCAGAGGTGAATCTAGTTGATGATCCCTGTGGTACAGGGTCAGAGGTGAATCTAGTTGATGATCCCTGGGGTACAGGGTCAGATGTGAATCTAGTTGATGATCCCTGTGGTACAGGGTCAGAGGTGATTCTAGTTGATGATCCCCGGGGTACAGGGTCAGATGTGAATCTAGTTGATGATCCCTCTGGTACAGGGTCAGAGGTGAATCTAGTTGATGATCCCTGTGGTACAGGGTCAGAGGTGATTCTAGTTAATGATCCCTGGGGTACAGGGTCAGAGGTGAATCTAGTTGATGATCCCTATGGTACAGGGTCAGAGGTGAATCTAGTTGATGATCCCTGTGGTACAGGGTCAGAGGTGAATCTAGTTGGTGATCCCTATGGTACAGGGTCAGAGGTGATTCTAGGTGATGATCCCTGTGGTACAGGGTCAGAGGTTCATCTAGTTGATGATCCCTGTGGTACAGGGTCAGAGGTGATTCTAGTTGATGATCCCTATGGTACAGGCTCAGAGGTGATTCTAGGTAATGATCCCTGTGGTACAGGGTCAGAGGTTAATCTAGTTGATGATCCCTGTGGTACAGGGTCAGAGGTGATTCTAGTTAATGATCCCTGGGGTACAGGGTCAGAGGTGAATCTAGTTGATGATCCCTATGGTACAGAGTCAGAGGTGAATCTAGTTGATGATCCCTGTGGTACAGGGTCAGAGGTGAATCTAGTTGGTGATCCCTATGGTACAGGGTCAGAGGTGATTCTAGTTGATGATCCCTGGTGTACAGGGTCAGATGTGATTCTAGTTGATGATCCCTATGGTACAGGGTCAGAGGTGATTCTAGGAGATGATCCCAGGTGATGATCCCTGTGGTACAGGGTCAGAGGTTAATCTAGTTGATGATCCCTGTGGTACAGGGTCAGAGGTGAATCTAGTTGGTGATCCCTGTGGTACAGGGTCAGAGGTGATTCTAGGTGATGGTCCCTGTGGTACAGGGTCAGAGGTGAATCTAGTTGATGATCCCTGTGGTACAGGGTCAGAGGTGAATCTAGTTGATGATCCCTGTGGTACAGGGTCAGAGGTTAATCTAGTTGATGATCCCTGTGGTACAGGGTCAGAGGTGAATCTAGGTGATGATCCATGTGGTACAGGGTCAGAGGTTAATCTAGTTGATGATCCCTGTGGTACAGGGTCAGAGGTGAATCTAGTTGGTGATCCCTATGGTACAGGGTCAGAGGTGATTCTAGGTGATGGTCCCTGTGGTACAGGGTCAGAGGTGAATCTAGTTGATGATCCCTGTGGTACAGGGCCAGAGGTAAATCTAGTTGATGATCCCTGGGGTACAGGGTCAGAGGTGAATCTAGTTGATGAACCCTATGGTACAGGGTCAGAGGTGAATCTAGTTGATGATCCCTGGGGTACAGGGTCAGATGTGAATCTAGTTGATGATCCCTGGGGTACAGGGTCAGAGGTGATTGAAGTTGATGATCCCTATGGTACAGGCTCAGAGGTGACTCTAGGTAATGATCCCTGTGGTACAGTGTCAGAGGTTAATCTAGTTGATGATCCCTGTGGTACAGGGTCAGAGGTGATTCTAGTTGAGGATCCCTGGTGTACAGGGTCAGAGGTGAATCTAGTTGATGATCCCTGTGGTACAGGGTCAGATGTGATTCTAGTTGATGATCCCTATGGTACAGGGTCAGAGGTGATTATAGTTGATGATCCCTATGGTACAGGCTCAGAGGTGACTCTAGGTAATGATCCCTGTGGTACAGTGTCAGAGGTTAATCTAGTTGATGATCCCTGTGGTACAGGGTCAGAGGTGATTCTAGTTGAGGATCCCTGGTGTACAGGGTCAGAGGTGAATCTAGTTGATGATCCCTGTGGTACAGGGTCAGATGTGATTCTAGTTGATGATCCCTATGGTATAGGGTCAGAGGTGATTCTAGGAGATGATCCCAGGTGATGATCCCTGTGGTACAGGGTCAGAGGTGAATCTAGTTGATGATCCCTGTGGTACAGGGTCAGAGTTGAATCTAGTTGATGATCCCTATGGTACAGGGTCAGAGGTGAATCTAGTTGATGATCCCTGTGGTACAGGGTCAGAGGTGAATCTAGTTGATGATCCCTGGGGTACAGGGTCAGATGTGAATCTAGTTGATGATCCCTGTGGTACAGGGTCAGAGGTGATTCTAGTTGATGATCCCCGGGGTACAGGGTCAGATGTGAATCTAGTTGATGATCCCTCTGGTACAGGGTCAGAGGTGAATCTAGTTGATGATCCCTGTGGTACAGGGTCAGAGGTTAATCTAGTTGATGATCCCTGTGGTACAGGGTCAGAGGTGAATCTAGTTGGTGATCCCTGTGGTACAGGGTCAGAGGTGATTCTAGGTGATGGTCCCTGTGGTACAGGGTCAGAGGTGAATCTAGTTGATGATCCCTGTGGTACAGGGTCAGAGGTGAATCTAGTTGATGATCCCTGTGGTACAGGGTCAGAGGTTAATCTAGTTGATGATCCCTGTGGTACAGGGTCAGAGGTGAATCTAGGTGATGATCCATGTGGTACAGGGTCAGAGGTTAATCTAGTTGATGATCCCTGTGGTACAGGGTCAGAGGTGAATCTAGTTGGTGATCCCTATGGTACAGGGTCAGAGGTGATTCTAGGTGATGGTCCCTGTGGTACAGGGTCAGAGGTGAATCTAGTTGATGATCCCTGTGGTACAGGGCCAGAGGTAAATCTAGTTGATGATCCCTGGGGTACAGGGTCAGAGGTGAATCTAGTTGATGGACCCTATGGTACAGGGTCAGAGGTGAATCTAGTTGATGATCCCTGGGGTACAGGGTCAGATGTGAATCTAGTTGATGATCCCTGGGGTACAGGGTCAGAGGTGATTGAAGTTGATGATCCCTATGGTACAGGCTCAGAGGTGACTCTAGGTAATGATCCCTGTGGTACAGTGTCAGAGGTTAATCTAGTTGATGATCCCTGTGGTACAGGGTCAGAGGTGATTCTAGTTGAGGATCCCTGGTGTACAGGGTCAGAGGTGAATCTAGTTGATGATCCCTGTGGTACAGGGTCAGATGTGATTCTAGTTGATGATCCCTATGGTACAGGGTCAGAGGTGATTATAGTTGATGATCCCTATGGTACAGGCTCAGAGGTGACTCTAGGTAATGATCCCTGTGGTACAGTGTCAGAGGTTAATCTAGTTGATGATCCCTGTGGTACAGGGTCAGAGGTGATTCTAGTTGAGGATCCCTGGTGTACAGGGTCAGAGGTGAATCTAGTTGATGATCCCTGTGGTACAGGGTCAGATGTGATTCTAGTTGATGATCCCTATGGTATAGGGTCAGAGGTGATTCTAGGAGATGATCCCAGGTGATGATCCCTGTGGTACAGTGTCAGAGGTTAATCTAGTTGATGATCCCTGTGGTACAGGGTCAGAGGTGATTCTAGTTTAGGATCCCTGGTGTACAGGGTCAGAGGTGAATCTAGTTGATGATCCCTGTGGTACAGGGTCAGAGGTGAATCTAGGTGATGATCCATGTGGTACAGGGTCAGAGGTGAATCTAGTTGATGATCCCTGTGGTACAGGGTCAGAGGTTAATCTAGTTGATGATCCCTGTGGTACAGGGTCAGAGGTGATTCTAGTTGATGATCCCTATGGTACAGGGTTAGAGGTGAATCTAGTTGATGATCCCTGGGGTACAGGGTCAGAGGTGAATCTAGTTGATGATCCCTGTGGTACAGGGTCAGAGGTAAATCTAGTTGATGATCCCTGGGGTACAGGGTCAGAGGTTAATCTAGTTGATAATCCCTGTGGTACAGGGTCAGAGGTGAATTTAGTTGATGATCCCTGAGGTACAGGGTCAGAGGTGAATCTAGTTGGTGATCCCTATGGTACAGGGTCAGAGGTTCATCTAGTTGATGATCCATGTGGTACAGGGTCAGAGGTGATTCTAGGTGATGATCCCTGTGGTACAGGGTCAGAGGTGATTCTAGTTGACGATCCCTATGGTACAGGGTCAGAGGTGAATCTAGTTGATGATCCCTGTGGTACAGGGTCAGAGGTGATTCTAGTTGATGATCCCTATGGTACAGGCTCAGAGGTGATTCTAGGTAATGATCCCTGTGGTACAGTGTCAGAGGTTAATCTAGTTGATGATCCCTGTGGTACAGGGTCAGAGGTAATTCTAGGTAATGATCCCTGTGGTACAGTGTCAGAGGTAAATCTAGTTGATGATCCCTGGGGTAGAGGTCAGAGGTGAATCTAGTTGATGACCCTGTGGTACAGGGTCAGAGGTTAATCTAGTTGATTATCCCTGTGGTACAGGGTCAGAGGTGAATCTAGGTGATGATCCCTATGGTACAGGGTCAGATGTGATTCTAGTTGATGATCCCTATGGTATAGGGTCAGAGGTGATTCTAGGAGATGATCCCAGGTGATGATCCCTGTGGTACAGGGTCAGAGGTGAATCTAGTTGATGATCCCTGTGGTACAGGGTCAGAGTTGAATCTAGTTGATGATCCCTATGGTACAGGGTCAGAGGTGAATCTAGTTGATGATCCCTGTGGTACAGGGTCAGAGGTGAATCTAGTTGATGATCCCTGGGGTACAGGGTCAGATGTGAATCTAGTTGATGATCCCTGTGGTACAGGGTCAGAGGTGATTCTAGTTGATGATCCCCGGGGTACAGGGTCAGATGTGAATCTAGTTGATGATCCCTCTGGTACAGGGTCAGAGGTGAATCTAGTTGATGATCCCTGTGGTACAGGGTCAGAGGTTAATCTAGTTGATGATCCCTGTGGTACAGGGTCAGAGGTGAATCTAGTTGGTGATCCCTGTGGTACAGGGTCAGAGGTGATTCTAGGTGATGGTCCCTGTGGTACAGGGTCAGAGGTGAATCTAGTTGATGATCCCTGTGGTACAGGGTCAGAGGTGAATCTAGTTGATGATCCCTGTGGTACAGGGTCAGAGGTTAATCTAGTTGATGATCCCTGTGGTACAGGGTCAGAGGTGAATCTAGGTGATGATCCATGTGGTACAGGGTCAGAGGTTAATCTAGTTGATGATCCCTGTGGTACAGGGTCAGAGGTGAATCTAGTTGGTGATCCCTATGGTACAGGGTCAGAGGTGATTCTAGGTGATGGTCCCTGTGGTACAGGGTCAGAGGTGAATCTAGTTGATGATCCCTGTGGTACAGGGCCAGAGGTAAATCTAGTTGATGATCCC
This sequence comes from Salvelinus fontinalis, assembly GCF_029448725.1. Taxonomy (NCBI): domain Eukaryota; kingdom Metazoa; phylum Chordata; class Actinopteri; order Salmoniformes; family Salmonidae; genus Salvelinus; species Salvelinus fontinalis. The sequence continues at coordinate 291,731 of NW_026600349.1, read as the reverse complement.
TGGGGTACAGGGTCAGAGGTGAATCTAGTTGATGGACCCTATGGTACAGGGTCAGAGGTGAATCTAGTTGATGATCCCTGGGGTACAGGGTCAGATGTGAATCTAGTTGATGATCCCTGGGGTACAGGGTCAGAGGTGATTGAAGTTGATGATCCCTATGGTACAGGCTCAGAGGTGACTCTAGGTAATGATCCCTGTGGTACAGTGTCAGAGGTTAATCTAGTTGATGATCCCTGTGGTACAGGGTCAGAGGTGATTCTAGTTGAGGATCCCTGGTGTACAGGGTCAGAGGTGAATCTAGTTGATGATCCCTGTGGTACAGGGTCAGATGTGATTCTAGTTGATGATCCCTATGGTACAGGGTCAGAGGTGATTATAGTTGATGATCCCTATGGTACAGGCTCAGAGGTGACTCTAGGTAATGATCCCTGTGGTACAGTGTCAGAGGTTAATCTAGTTGATGATCCCTGTGGTACAGGGTCAGAGGTGATTCTAGTTGAGGATCCCTGGTGTACAGGGTCAGAGGTGAATCTAGTTGATGATCCCTGTGGTACAGGGTCAGATGTGATTCTAGTTGATGATCCCTATGGTATAGGGTCAGAGGTGATTCTAGGAGATGATCCCAGGTGATGATCCCTGTGGTACAGTGTCAGAGGTTAATCTAGTTGATGATCCCTGTGGTACAGGGTCAGAGGTGATTCTAGTTTAGGATCCCTGGTGTACAGGGTCAGAGGTGAATCTAGTTGATGATCCCTGTGGTACAGGGTCAGAGGTGAATCTAGGTGATGATCCATGTGGTACAGGGTCAGAGGTGAATCTAGTTGATGATCCCTGTGGTACAGGGTCAGAGGTTAATCTAGTTGATGATCCCTGTGGTACAGGGTCAGAGGTGATTCTAGTTGATGATCCCTATGGTACAGGGTTAGAGGTGAATCTAGTTGATGATCCCTGGGGTACAGGGTCAGAGGTGAATCTAGTTGATGATCCCTGTGGTACAGGGTCAGAGGTAAATCTAGTTGATGATCCCTGGGGTACAGGGTCAGAGGTTAATCTAGTTGATAATCCCTGTGGTACAGGGTCAGAGGTGAATTTAGTTGATGATCCCTGAGGTACAGGGTCAGAGGTGAATCTAGTTGGTGATCCCTATGGTACAGGGTCAGAGGTTCATCTAGTTGATGATCCATGTGGTACAGGGTCAGAGGTGATTCTAGGTGATGATCCCTGTGGTACAGGGTCAGAGGTGATTCTAGTTGACGATCCCTATGGTACAGGGTCAGAGGTGAATCTAGTTGATGATCCCTGTGGTACAGGGTCAGAGGTGATTCTAGTTGATGATCCCTATGGTACAGGCTCAGAGGTGATTCTAGGTAATGATCCCTGTGGTACAGTGTCAGAGGTTAATCTAGTTGATGATCCCTGTGGTACAGGGTCAGAGGTAATTCTAGGTAATGATCCCTGTGGTACAGTGTCAGAGGTAAATCTAGTTGATGATCCCTGGGGTAGAGGTCAGAGGTGAATCTAGTTGATGACCCTGTGGTACAGGGTCAGAGGTTAATCTAGTTGATTATCCCTGTGGTACAGGGTCAGAGGTGAATCTAGGTGATGATCCCTATGGTACAGGGTCAGAGGTGAATCTAGGTGATGATCCATGTGGTACAGGGTCAGAGGTTAATCTAGTTGATTATCCCTGTGGTACAGGGTCAGAGGTGAATCTAGGTGGTGATCCCTGTGGTACAGGGTCAGAGGTTAATCTAGGTGATGATCCCTGGGTTACAGGGTCAGAGGTGAATCTAGTTGATGATCCCTGTGGTACAGGGTCAGATGTGATTCTAGTTGATGATCCCTATGGTACAGGGTCAGAGGTGATTCTAGGTGATGATCCCAGGTGATGATCCCTGTGGTACAGGGTCAGAGGTGAATCTAGTTGATGATCCCTGTGGTACAGGGTCAGAGGTGAATCTAGTTGGTGATCCCTATGGTACAGGGTCAGAGGTTAATCTAGTTGAAGATCACTGTGGTACAGGGTCAGAGGTGATTCTAGTTGATGATCCCTGGGGTACAGGGTCAGAGGTTAATCTAGTTGATGATCCCTGTGGTACAGGGTCAGAGGTGAATCTAGTTGATGATCCCTGTGGTACAGGGTCAGAGGTTAATCTAGTTGATGATCCCTGTGGTACAGGGTCAGAGGTTAATCTAGGTGATGATCCATGTGGTACAGGGTCAGAGGTGAATCTAGTTGATGATCCCTGTGGTACAGGGTCAGAGGTGAATCTAGTTGATGATCCCTGTGGTACAGGGTCAGAGGTTAATCTAGTTGATGATCCCTGGGGTACAGGGTCAGAGGTGAATCTAGTTGATAATCCATGTGGTACAGGGTCAGAGGTGATTCTTGTTGATGATCCCCATGGTACAGGGTCAGAGGTTTTTCTAGGTAATGATCCCTATGGTACAGGGTCAGAGGTTAATCTAGTTGATGATCCCTGTGTTACAGGGTCAGAGGTGAATCTAGTTGATGGTCCCTGTGGTACAGGGTCAGAGGTTAATCTAGTTGATGATCCCTGTGGTACAGGGTCAGAGGTGATTCTAGTTGATGATCCCTATGGTACAGGGTTGGAGGTGAATCTAGTTGATGATCCCTGGGGTACAGGGTCAGAGGTGAATCTAGTTGATGATCCCTGTGGTACAGGGTCAGAGGTAAATCTAGTTGATGATCCCTGGGGTACAGGGTCAGAGGTGAATCTAGTTGATAATCCCTGTGGTACAGGGTCAGAGGTGAATTTAGTTGATGATCCCTGAGGTACAGGGTCAGAGGTGAATCTAGTTGGTGATCCCTATGGTACAGGGTCAGAGGTGATTCTAGGTGATGATCCCTGTGGTACAGGGTCAGAGGTTCATCTAGTTGATGATCCATGTGGTACAGGGTCAGAGGTGATTCTAGGTGATGATCCCTGTGGTACAGGGTCAGAGGTGATTCTAGTTGACGATCCCTATGGTACAGGGTCAGAGGTGAATCTAGTTGATGATCCCTGTGGTACAGGGTCAGAGGTGAATCTAGTTGGTGATCCCTATGGTACAGGGTCAGAGGTTAATCTAGTTGAAGATCACTGTGGTACAGGGTCAGAGGTGATTCTAGTTGATGATCCCTGGGGTACAGGGTCAGAGGTTAATCTAGTTGATGATCCCTGTGGTACAGGGTCAGAGGTGAATCTAGTTGATGATCCCTGTGGTACAGGGTCAGAGGTTAATCTAGTTGATGATCCCTGTGGTACAGGGTCAGAGGTTAATCTAGGTGATGATCCATGTGGTACAGGGTCAGAGGTGAATCTAGTTGATGATCCCTGTGGTACAGGGTCAGAGGTGAATCTAGTTGATGATCCCTGTGGTACAGGGTCAGAGGTTAATCTAGTTGATGATCCCTGGGGTACAGGGTCAGAGGTGAATCTAGTTGATAATCCATGTGGTACAGGGTCAGAGGTGATTCTTGTTGATGATCCCCATGGTACAGGGTCAGAGGTTTTTCTAGGTAATGATCCCTGTGGTACAGGGTCAGAGGTTAATCTAGTTGATGATCCCTGTGTTACAGGGTCAGAGGTGAATCTAGTTGATGGTCCCTGTGGTACAGGGTCAGAGGTTAATCTAGTTGATGATCCCTGTGGTACAGGGTCAGAGGTGATTCTAGTTGATGATCCCTATGGTACAGGGTTGGAGGTGAATCTAGTTGATGATCCCTGGGGTACAGGGTCAGAGGTGAATCTAGTTGATGATCCCTGTGGTACAGGGTCAGAGGTAAATCTAGTTGATGATCCCTGGGGTACAGGGTCAGAGGTGAATCTAGTTGATAATCCCTGTGGTACAGGGTCAGAGGTGAATTTAGTTGATGATCCCTGAGGTACAGGGTCAGAGGTGAATCTAGTTGGTGATCCCTATGGTACAGGGTCAGAGGTGATTCTAGGTGATGATCCCTGTGGTACAGGGTCAGAGGTTCATCTAGTTGATGATCCATGTGGTACAGGGTCAGAGGTGATTCTAGGTGATGATCCCTGTGGTACAGGGTCAGAGGTGATTCTAGTTGACGATCCCTATGGTACAGGGTCAGAGGTGAATCTAGTTGATGATCCCTGTGGTACAGGGTCAGAGGTGAATCTAGTTGATAATCCATGTGGTACAGGGTCAGAGGTGATTCTTGTTGATGATCCCCATGGTACAGGGTCAGAGGTTATTCTAGGTAATGATCACTGTGGTACAGGGTCAGAGGTTAATCTAGTTGATGATCCCTGTGTTACATGGTCAGAGGTGAATCTAGTTGATGGTCCCTGTGGTACAGGGTCAGAGGTTAATCTAGTTGATGATCCCTGTGGTACAGGGTCAGAGGTGATTCTAGTTGATGATCCCTATGGTACAGGGTTGGAGGTGAATCTAGTTGATGATCCCTGGGGTACAGGGTCAGAGGTGAATCTAGTTGATGATCCCTGTGGTACAGGGTCAGAGGTAAATCTAGTTGATGATCCCTGGGGTACAGGGTCAGAGGTGAATCTAGTTGATAATCCCTGTGGTACAGGGTCAGAGGTGAATTTAGTTGATGATCCCTGAGGTACAGGGTCAGAGGTGATTCTAGGTGATGATCCCTGTGGTACAGGGTCAGAGGTTCATCTAGTTGATGATCCATGTGGTACAGGGTCAGAGGTGATTCTAGGTGATGATCCCTGTGGTACAGGGTCAGAGGTGATTCTAGTTGACGATCCCTATGGTACAGGGTCAGAGGTGAATCTAGTTGATGATCCCTGTGGTACAGGGTCAGAGGTGAATCTAGTTGATGATCCCTGTGGTACAGGGTCAGAGGTGATTCTAGTTGATGATCCCTATGGTACAGGCTCAGAGGTGATTCTAGGTAATGATCCCTGTGGTACAGTGTCAGAGGTTAATCTAGTTGATGATCCCTGTGGTACAGGGTCAGAGGTAATTCTAGGTAATGATCCCTGTGGTACAGTGTCAGAGGTAAATCTAGTTGATGATCCCTGGGGAAGAGGTCAGAGGTGAATCTAGTTGATGACCCTGTGGTACAGGGTCAGAGGTTAATCTAGTTGATTATCCCTGTGGTACAGGGTCAGAGGTGAATCTAGGTGATGATCCCTATGGTACAGGGTCAGAGGTGAATCTAGGTGATGATCCATGTGGTACAGGGTCAGAGGTTAATCTAGTTGATTATCCCTGTGGTACAGGGTCAGAGGTGAATCTAGTTGATGATCCCTGTGGTACAGGGTCAGATGTGATTCTAGTTGATGATCCCTATGGTACAGGGTCAGAGGTGATTCTAGGTGATGATCCCAGGTGATGATCCCTGTGGTACAGGGTCAGAGGTGAATCTAGTTGATGATCCCTGTGGTACAGGGTCAGAGGTGAATCTAGGTGGTGATCCCTATGGTACAGGGTCAGAGGTTAATCTAGTTGAAGATCACTGTGGTACATGGTCAGAGGTGATTCTAGTTGATGATCCCTGGGGTACAGGGTCAGAGGTTAATCTAGTTGATGATCCCTGTGGTACAGGGTCAGAGGTGAATCTAGTTGATGATCCCTGTGGTACAGGGTCAGAGGTTAATCTAGTTGATGATCCCTGTGGTACAGGGTCAGAGGTTAATCTAGGTGATGATCCATGTGGTACAGGGTCAGAGGTGAATCTAGTTGATGATCCCTGTGGTACAGGGTCAGAGGTTAATCTAGTTGATGATCCCTGTGGTACAGGGTCAGAGGTGAATCTAGTTGATGATCCCTGTGGTACAGGGTCAGAGGTTAATCTAGTTGATGATCCCTGGGGTACAGGGTCAGAGGTGAATCTAGTTGATAATCCATGTGGTACAGGGTCAGAGGTGATTATTGTTGATGATCCCCATGGTACAGGGTCAGAGGTTATTCTAGGTAATGATCCCTGTGGTACAGGGTCAGATGTTAATCTAGTTGATGATCCCTGTGTTACAGGGTCAGAGGTGAATCTAGTTGATGATCCCTGTGGTACAGGGTCAGAGGTTAATCTAGTTGATGATCCCTGTGGCACAGGGTCAGAGGTGATTCTAGGTGATGGTCCCTGTGGTACAGGGTCAGAGGTGAATCTAGTTGATGATCCCTGTGGTACAGGGTCAGAGGTAAATCTAGTTGATAATCCCTGGGGTACAGGGTCAGAGGTGAATCTAGTTGATAATCCCTGTGGTACAGGGTCAGAGGTTCATCTAGTTGATGATCCATGTGGTACAGGGTCAGAGGTGATTCTAGGTGATGATCCCTGTGGTACAGGGTCAGAGGTGATTCTAGTTGACGATCCCTATGGTACAGGGTCAGAGGTGAATCTAGTTGATGATCCCTGTGGTACAGGGTCAGAGGTGAATCTAGTTGATGATCCCTGTGGTACAGGGTCAGAGGTGATTCTAGTTGATGATCCCTATGGTACAGGCTCAGAGGTGATTCTAGGTAATGATCCCTGTGGTACAGTGTCAGAGGTTAATCTAGTTGATGATCCCTGTGGTACAGGGTCAGAGGTAATTCTAGGTAATGATCCCTGTGGTACAGTGTCAGAGGTAAATCTAGTTGATGATCCCTGGGGAAGAGGTCAGAGGTGAATCTAGTTGATGACCCTGTGGTACAGGGTCAGAGGTTAATCTAGTTGATTATCCCTGTGGTACAGGGTCAGAGGTGAATCTAGGTGATGATCCCTATGGTACAGGGTCAGAGGTGAATCTAGGTGATGATCCATGTGGTACAGGGTCAGAGGTTAATCTAGTTGATTATCCCTGTGGTACAGGGTCAGAGGTGAATCTAGGTGGTGATCCCTGTGGTACAGGGTCAGAGGTTAATCTAGGTGTTGATCCCTGGGTTACAGGGTCAGAGGTGAATCTAGTTGATGATCCCTGTGGTACAGGGTCAGATGTGATTCTAGTTGATGATCCCTATGGTACAGGGTCAGAGGTGATTCTAGGTGATGATCCCAGGTGATGATCCCTGTGGTACAGGGTCAGAGGTGAATCTAGTTGATGATCCCTGTGGTACAGGGTCAGAGGTGAATCTAGGTGGTGATCCCTATGGTACAGGGTCAGAGGTTAATCTAGTTGAAGATCCCTGGGGTACAGGGTCAGAGGTGAATCTAGGTGGTGATCCCTATTGTACAGGGTCAGAGGTGATTCTAGTTGATGATCCCTGGGGTACAGGGTCAGAGGTTAATCTAGTTGATGATCCCTGTGGTACAGGGTCAGAGGTGAATCTAGTTGATGATCCCTGTGGTACAGGGTCAGAGGTTAATCTAGTTGATGATCCCTATGGTACAGGGTCAGAGGTTAAACTAGGTGATGATCCATGTGGTACAGGGTCAGAGGTGAATCTAGTTGATGATCCCTGTGGTACAGGGTCAGAGGTTAATCTAGTTGATGATCCCTGTGGTACAGGGTCAGAGGTGAATCTAGTTGATGATCCCTGTGGTACAGGGTCAGAGGTTAATCTAGTTTATGATCCCTGTGGTACAGGGTCAGAGGTTAATCTAGTTGATGATCCCTGTGGCACAGGGTCAGAGGTGATTCTAGGTGATGGTCCCTGTGGTACAGGGTCAGAGGTGAATCTAGTTGATGATCCCTGTGGTACAGGGTCAGAGGTAAATCTAGTTGATAATCCCTGGGGTACAGGGTCAGAGGTGAATCTAGTTGATAATCCCTGTGGTACAGGGTCAGAGGTGAATCTAGTTGATGATCCCTGGGGTACAGGGTCAGATGTGAATCTAGTTGATGATCCCTATGGTACAGGGTCAGAGGTGATTCTAGTTAATGATCCCTGGGGTACAGGGTCAGAGGTGATTCTAGGAGATGATCCCAGGTGATGATCCCTGTGGTACCGGGTCAGAGGTTAATCTAGTTGATGATCCCTGTGGTACAGGGTCAGAGGTGAATCTAGTTGATGATCCCTGTGGTACAGGGTCAGAGTTGAATCTAGTTGATGATCCCTATGGTACAGGGTCAGAGGTGAATCTAGTTGATGATCCCTGTGGTACAGGGTCAGAGGTGAATCTAGTTGATGATACCTATGGTACAGGGTCAGAGGTGAATCAAGTTGATGATCCCTGTGGTACAGGGTCAGAGGTGAATCTAGGTGATGATACATGTGGTACAGGGTCAGTGGTGAATCAAGTTGATGATCCCTGTGGTACAGGGTCAGAGGTGAATCTAGGTGATGGTCCCTGTGGTACAGGGTCAGAGGTTAATCTAGTTGATGATCCCTGTGGTACAGGGTCAGAGGTAAATCTAGTTGATGATCCCTGTGGTACAGGGTCAGAGGTGATTCTAGTTGATGATCCCTGGGGTACAGGGTCAGATGTGAATCTAGTTGATGATCCCTATGGTACAGGGTCAGAGGTGATTCTAGGTGATGATCCCAGGTGATGATCCCTGTGGTACAGGGTCAGAGGTGAATCTAGTTGGTGATCCCTATGGTACAGGGTCAGAGGTTAATCTAGTTGATGATCCCTGTGGTACAGGGTCAGAGGTTAATCTAGTTGGTGATCCCTTTGGTACAGGGTCAGAGGTTAATCTAGTTGAAGATCACTGTGGTACAGGGTCAGAGGTGAATCTAGTTGATGATCCCTGTGGTACAGGGTCAGAGGTTAATCTAGTTGATGATCCCTGTGGTACAGGGTCAGAGGTGAATCTAGTTGATGATCCCTGTGGTAAAGGGTCAGAGGTGAATCTAGGTGATAATCCATGTGGTACAGGGTCAGAGGTGAATCTAGGTGATGATCCATGTGGTACAGGGTCAGAGGTGAATCTAGTTGGTGATCCCTATGGTACAGGGTCAGAGGTGATTCTAGGTGATGGTCCCTGTGGTACAGGGTCAGAGGTGAATCTAGTTGATGATCCCTGTGGTACAGGGTCAGAGGTAAATCTAGTTGAAGATCCCTGGGGTACAGGGTCAGAGGTGAATCTAGTTGATAATCCCTGTGGCACAGGGTCAGAGGTGAATCTAGTTGATGATCCCTGGGGTACAGGGTCAGAGGTGAATCTAGTTGATGAACCCTATGGTACAGGGTCAGAGGTAAATCTAGTTGATGATCCCTGGGGTACAGGGTCAGATGTGAATCTAGTTGATGATCCCTATTGTACAGGGTCAGAGGTTAATCTAGTTGATGATCCCTGTGGTACAGGGTCAGAGGTGATTCTAGTTAATGATCCCTATGGTACAGGGTCAGAGGTGAATCTAGTTGATGATCCCTGTGGTACAGGGTCAGAGGTGATTCTAGATAATGATCCCTATGGTACAGGGTCAGATGTGAATCTAGTTGATGATCCCTATTGTACAGGGTCAGAGGTGAATCTAGTTGATGATCCCTATGGTACAGGGTCAGAGGTTAATCTAGTTGATGATCCCTGTGGTACAGGGTCAGAGGTGATTCTAGTTAATGATCCCTATGGTACAGGGTCAGAGGTGATTCTAGGTGATGATCCCTGTGGTACAGGGTCAGAGGTTCATCTAGTTGATGATCCCTGTGGTACAGGGTCAGAGGTGATTCTAGGTGATGATCCCTGTGGTACAGGGTCAGAGGTGATTCAAGTTGACGATCCCTATGGTACAGGGTCAGAGGTGAATCTAGTTGATGATCCCTGTGGTACAGGGTCAGAGGTGAATCTAGTTGATGATCCCTGTGGTACAGGGTCAGAGGTGATTCTAGTTGATGATCCCTGGGGTACAGGGTCAGATGTGAATCTAGTTGATGATCCCTGTGGTACAGGTTCAGAGGTGATTCTAGTTGATGATCCCCGGGGTACAGGGTCAGATGTGAATCTAGTTGATGATCCCTCTGGTACAGGGTCAGTGGTGAATCTAGTTGATGATCCCTGTGGTACAGGGTCAGAGGTTAATCTAGTTGATGACCCCTGTGGTACAGGGTCAGAGGTGATTCTAGTTAATGATCCCTGGGGTACAGGGTCAGAGGTGAATCTAGTTAATGATCCCTATGGTACAGGGTCAGAGGTGAATCTAGTTGATGATCCCTATGGTACAGGGTCAGAGGTGATTCTAGGTGATGAACCCTGTGGTACAGGGTCAGAGGTTCATCTAGTTGATGATCCCTGTGGTACAGGGTCAGAGGTGATTCTAGGTGATGATCCCTGTGGTACAGGGTCAGAGGTGATTCTAGTTGACGATCCCTATGGTACAGGGTCAGAGGTGAATCTAGTTGATGATCCCTGTGGTACAGGGTCAGAGGTGAATCTAGTTGATGATCCCTGTGGTACAGGGTCAGAGGTGATTATAGTTGATGATCCCTATGGTACAGGCTCAGAGGTGACTCTAGGTAATGATCCCTGTGGTACAGTGTCAGAGGTTAATCTAGTTGATGATCCCTGTGGTACAGGGTCAGAGGTGATTCTAGTTGAGGATCCCTGGTGTACAGGGTCAGAGGTGAATCTAGTTGATGATCCCTGTGGTACAGGGTCAGATGTGATTCTAGTTGATGATCCCTATGGTATAGGGTCAGAGGTGATTCTAGGAGATGATCCCAGGTGATGATCCCTGTGGTACAGGGTCAGAGGTGAATCTAGTTGATGATCCCTGTGGTACAGGGTCAGAGTTGAATCTAGTTGATGATCCCTGTGGTACAGGGTCAGAGGTGAATCTAGTTGATGATCCCTGTGGTACAGGGTCAGAGGTGAATCTAGTTGATGATCCCTGGGGTACAGGGTCAGATGTGAATCTAGTTGATGATCCCTGTGGTACAGGGTCAGAGGTGATTCTAGTTGATGATCCCCGGGGTACAGGGTCAGATGTGAATCTAGTTGATGATCCCTCTGGTACAGGGTCAGAGGTGAATCTAGTTGATGATCCCTGTGGTACAGGGTCAGAGGTGATTCTAGTTAATGATCCCTGGGGTACAGGGTCAGAGGTGAATCTAGTTGATGATCCCTATGGTACAGGGTCAGAGGTGAATCTAGTTGATGATCCCTGTGGTACAGGGTCAGAGGTGAATCTAGTTGGTGATCCCTATGGTACAGGGTCAGAGGTGATTCTAGGTGATGATCCCTGTGGTACAGGGTCAGAGGTTCATCTAGTTGATGATCCCTGTGGTACAGGGTCAGAGGTGATTCTAGTTGATGATCCCTATGGTACAGGCTCAGAGGTGATTCTAGGTAATGATCCCTGTGGTACAGGGTCAGAGGTTAATCTAGTTGATGATCCCTGTGGTACAGGGTCAGAGGTGATTCTAGTTAATGATCCCTGGGGTACAGGGTCAGAGGTGAATCTAGTTGATGATCCCTATGGTACAGAGTCAGAGGTGAATCTAGTTGATGATCCCTGTGGTACAGGGTCAGAGGTGAATCTAGTTGGTGATCCCTATGGTACAGGGTCAGAGGTGATTCTAGTTGATGATCCCTGGTGTACAGGGTCAGATGTGATTCTAGTTGATGATCCCTATGGTACAGGGTCAGAGGTGATTCTAGGAGATGATCCCAGGTGATGATCCCTGTGGTACAGGGTCAGAGGTTAATCTAGTTGATGATCCCTGTGGTACAGGGTCAGAGGTGAATCTAGTTGGTGATCCCTGTGGTACAGGGTCAGAGGTGATTCTAGGTGATGGTCCCTGTGGTACAGGGTCAGAGGTGAATCTAGTTGATGATCCCTGTGGTACAGGGTCAGAGGTGAATCTAGTTGATGATCCCTGTGGTACAGGGTCAGAGGTTAATCTAGTTGATGATCCCTGTGGTACAGGGTCAGAGGTGAATCTAGGTGATGATCCATGTGGTACAGGGTCAGAGGTTAATCTAGTTGATGATCCCTGTGGTACAGGGTCAGAGGTGAATCTAGTTGGTGATCCCTATGGTACAGGGTCAGAGGTGATTCTAGGTGATGGTCCCTGTGGTACAGGGTCAGAGGTGAATCTAGTTGATGATCCCTGTGGTACAGGGCCAGAGGTAAATCTAGTTGATGATCCCTGGGGTACAGGGTCAGAGGTGAATCTAGTTGATGAACCCTATGGTACAGGGTCAGAGGTGAATCTAGTTGATGATCCCTGGGGTACAGGGTCAGATGTGAATCTAGTTGATGATCCCTGGGGTACAGGGTCAGAGGTGATTGAAGTTGATGATCCCTATGGTACAGGCTCAGAGGTGACTCTAGGTAATGATCCCTGTGGTACAGTGTCAGAGGTTAATCTAGTTGATGATCCCTGTGGTACAGGGTCAGAGGTGATTCTAGTTGAGGATCCCTGGTGTACAGGGTCAGAGGTGAATCTAGTTGATGATCCCTGTGGTACAGGGTCAGATGTGATTCTAGTTGATGATCCCTATGGTACAGGGTCAGAGGTGATTATAGTTGATGATCCCTATGGTACAGGCTCAGAGGTGACTCTAGGTAATGATCCCTGTGGTACAGTGTCAGAGGTTAATCTAGTTGATGATCCCTGTGGTACAGGGTCAGAGGTGATTCTAGTTGAGGATCCCTGGTGTACAGGGTCAGAGGTGAATCTAGTTGATGATCCCTGTGGTACAGGGTCAGATGTGATTCTAGTTGATGATCCCTATGGTATAGGGTCAGAGGTGATTCTAGGAGATGATCCCAGGTGATGATCCCTGTGGTACAGGGTCAGAGGTGAATCTAGTTGATGATCCCTGTGGTACAGGGTCAGAGTTGAATCTAGTTGATGATCCCTATGGTACAGGGTCAGAGGTGAATCTAGTTGATGATCCCTGTGGTACAGGGTCAGAGGTGAATCTAGTTGATGATCCCTGGGGTACAGGGTCAGATGTGAATCTAGTTGATGATCCCTGTGGTACAGGGTCAGAGGTGATTCTAGTTGATGATCCCCGGGGTACAGGGTCAGATGTGAATCTAGTTGATGATCCCTCTGGTACAGGGTCAGAGGTGAATCTAGTTGATGATCCCTGTGGTACAGGGTCAGAGGTTAATCTAGTTGATGATCCCTGTGGTACAGGGTCAGAGGTGAATCTAGTTGGTGATCCCTGTGGTACAGGGTCAGAGGTGATTCTAGGTGATGGTCCCTGTGGTACAGGGTCAGAGGTGAATCTAGTTGATGATCCCTGTGGTACAGGGTCAGAGGTGAATCTAGTTGATGATCCCTGTGGTACAGGGTCAGAGGTTAATCTAGTTGATGATCCCTGTGGTACAGGGTCAGAGGTGAATCTAGGTGATGATCCATGTGGTACAGGGTCAGAGGTTAATCTAGTTGATGATCCCTGTGGTACAGGGTCAGAGGTGAATCTAGTTGGTGATCCCTATGGTACAGGGTCAGAGGTGATTCTAGGTGATGGTCCCTGTGGTACAGGGTCAGAGGTGAATCTAGTTGATGATCCCTGTGGTACAGGGCCAGAGGTAAATCTAGTTGATGATCCCTGGGGTACAGGGTCAGAGGTGAATCTAGTTGATGGACCCTATGGTACAGGGTCAGAGGTGAATCTAGTTGATGATCCCTGGGGTACAGGGTCAGATGTGAATCTAGTTGATGATCCCTGGGGTACAGGGTCAGAGGTGATTGAAGTTGATGATCCCTATGGTACAGGCTCAGAGGTGACTCTAGGTAATGATCCCTGTGGTACAGTGTCAGAGGTTAATCTAGTTGATGATCCCTGTGGTACAGGGTCAGAGGTGATTCTAGTTGAGGATCCCTGGTGTACAGGGTCAGAGGTGAATCTAGTTGATGATCCCTGTGGTACAGGGTCAGATGTGATTCTAGTTGATGATCCCTATGGTACAGGGTCAGAGGTGATTATAGTTGATGATCCCTATGGTACAGGCTCAGAGGTGACTCTAGGTAATGATCCCTGTGGTACAGTGTCAGAGGTTAATCTAGTTGATGATCCCTGTGGTACAGGGTCAGAGGTGATTCTAGTTGAGGATCCCTGGTGTACAGGGTCAGAGGTGAATCTAGTTGATGATCCCTGTGGTACAGGGTCAGATGTGATTCTAGTTGATGATCCCTATGGTATAGGGTCAGAGGTGATTCTAGGAGATGATCCCAGGTGATGATCCCTGTGGTACAGTGTCAGAGGTTAATCTAGTTGATGATCCCTGTGGTACAGGGTCAGAGGTGATTCTAGTTTAGGATCCCTGGTGTACAGGGTCAGAGGTGAATCTAGTTGATGATCCCTGTGGTACAGGGTCAGATGTGATTCTAGTTGATGATCCCTATGGTACAGGGTCAGAGGTGATTATAGTTGATGATCCCTATGGTACAGGCTCAGAGGTGACTCTAGGTAATGATCCCTGTGGTACAGTGTCAGAGGTTAATCTAGTTGATGATCCCTGTGGTACAGGGTCAGAGGTGATTCTAGTTGAGGATCCCTGGTGTACAGGGTCAGAGGTGAATCTAGTTGATGATCCCTGTGGTACAGGGTCAGATGTGATTCTAGTTGATGATCCCTATGGTATAGGGTCAGAGGTGATTCTAGGAGATGATCCCAGGTGATGATCCCTGTGGTACAGGGTCAGAGGTGAATCTAGTTGATGATCCCTATGGTACAGGGTCAGAGGTGAATCTAGTTGATGATCCCTGTGGTACAGGGTCAGAGGTGAATCTAGTTGATGATCCCTGGGGTACAGGGTCAGATGTGAATCTAGTTGATGATCCCTGTGGTACAGGGTCAGAGGTGATTCTAGTTGATGATCCCCGGGGTACAGGGTCAGATGTGAATCTAGTTGATGATCCCTCTGGTACAGGGTCAGAGGTGAATCTAGTTGATGATCCCTGTGGTACAGGGTCAGAGGTTAATCTAGTTGATGATCCCTGTGGTACAGGGTCAGAGGTGATTCTAGTTAATGATCCCTGGGGTACAGGGTCAGAGGTGAATCTAGTTGATGATCCCTATGGTACAGGGTCAGAGGTGAATCTAGTTGATGATCCCTGTGGTACAGGGTCAGAGGTGAATCTAGTTGGTGATCCCTATGGTACAGGGTCAGAGGTGATTCTAGGTGATGATCCCTGTGGTACAGGGTCAGAGGTTCATCTAGTTGATGATCCCTGTGGTACAGGGTCAGAGGTGATTCTAGTTGATGATCCCTATGGTACAGGCTCAGAGGTGATTCTAGGTAATGATCCCTGTGGTACAGGGTCAGAGGTGAATCTAGTTGATGATCCCTGTGGTACAGGGTCAGAGGTGAATCTAGTTGGTGATCCCTATGGTACAGGGTCAGAGGTGATTCTAGGTGATGATCCCTGGTGTACAGGGTCAGATGTGATTCTAGTTGATGATCCCTATGGTACAGGGTCAGAGGTGATTCTAGGAGATGATCCCAGGTGATGATCCCTGTGGTACAGGGTCAGAGGTTAATCTAGTTGATGATCCCTGTGGTACAGGGTCAGAGGTGAATCTAGTTGGTGATCCCTGTGGTACAGGGTCAGAGGTGATTCTAGGTGATGGTCCCTGTGGTACAGGGTCAGAGGTGAATCTAGTTGATGATCCCTGTGGTACAGGGTCAGAGTTGAATCTAGTTGATGATCCCTATGGTACAGGGTCAGAGGTGAATCTAGTTGATGATCCCTGTGGTACAGGGTCAGAGGTGAATCTAGTTGATGATCCCTATGGTACAGGGTCAGAGGTGAATCAAGTTGATGATCCCTGTGGTACAGGGTCAGAGGTGAATCTAGTTGGTGATCCCTACATTACACGGTCAGAGGTGATTCTAGGTGATGATCCCTGTGGTACAGGGTCAGAGGTGAATCTAGTTGATGATCCCTGTGGTACAGGGTCAGAGGTGATTCTTGTTGATGATCCCTATGGTACAGGGTCAGAGGTGATTCTAGGTAATGATCCCTGTGGTACAGGGTCAGAGGTTAATCTAGTTGATGATCCCTGTGGTACAGGGTCAGAGGTGAATCTAGTTGATGATCCCTGTGGTACAGGGTCAGAGGTTAATCTAGTTGATGATCCCTGTGGTACAGGGTCAGAGGTGAATCTAGGTGATGATCCATGTGGTACAGGGTCAGAGGTTAATCTAGTTGATGATCCCTGTGGTACAGGGTCAGAGGTGAATCTAGTTGGTGATCCCTATGGTACAGGGTCAGAGGTGATTCTAGGTGATGGTCCCTGTGGTACAGGGTCAGAGGTGAATCTAGTTGATGATCCCTGTGGTACAGGGCCAGAGGTAAATCTAGTTGATGATCCCTGGGGTACAGGGTCAGAGGTGAATCTAGTTGATGAACCCTATGGTACAGGGTCAGAGGTGAATCTAGTTGATGATCCCTGGGGTACAGGGTCAGATGTGAATCTAGTTGATGATCCCTGGGGTACAGGGTCAGGTGTGAATCTAGTTGGTGATCCCTGTGGTACAGGGTCAGCGGTGATTCTAGGTGATGGTCCCTGTGGTACAGGGTCAGAGGTGAATCTAGTTGATGATCCCTGTGGTACAGGGTCAGAGGTGAATCTAGTTGATGATCCCTGTGGTACAGGGTCAGAGGTTAATCTAGTTGATGATCCCTGTGGTACAGGGTCAGAGGTGAATCTAGGTGATGATCCATGTGGTACAGGGTCAGAGGTTAATCTAGTTGATGATCCCTGTGGTACAGGGTCAGAGGTGAATCTAGTTGGTGATCCCTATGGTACAGGGTCAGAGGTGATTCTAGGTGATGGTCCCTGTGGTACAGGGTCAGAGGTGAATCTAGTTGATGATCCCTGTGGTACAGGGCCAGAGGTAAATCTAGTTGATGATCCCTGGGGTACAGGGTCAGAGGTGAATCTAGTTGATGAACCCTATGGTACAGGGTCAGAGGTGAATCTAGTTGATGATCCCTGGGGTACAGGGTCAGATGTGAATCTAGTTGATGATCCCTGGGGTACAGGGTCAGAGGTGATTGAAGTTGATGATCCCTATGGTACAGGCTCAGAGGTGACTCTAGGTAATGATCCCTGTGGTACAGTGTCAGAGGTTAATCTAGTTGATGATCCCTGTGGTACAGGGTCAGAGGTGATTCTAGTTGAGGATCCCTGGTGTACAGGGTCAGAGGTGAATCTAGTTGATGATCCCTGTGGTACAGGGTCAGATGTGATTCTAGTTGATGATCCCTATGGTACAGGGTCAGAGGTGATTATAGTTGATGATCCCTATGGTACAGGCTCAGAGGTGACTCTAGGTAATGATCCCTGTGGTACAGTGTCAGAGGTTAATCTAGTTGATGATCCCTGTGGTACAGGGTCAGAGGTGATTCTAGTTGAGGATCCCTGGTGTACAGGGTCAGAGGTGAATCTAGTTGATGATCCCTGTGGTACAGGGTCAGATGTGATTCTAGTTGATGATCCCTATGGTATAGGGTCAGAGGTGATTCTAGGAGATGATCCCAGGTGATGATCCCTGTGGTACAGGGTCAGAGGTGAATCTAGTTGATGATCCCTATGGTACAGGGTCAGAGGTGAATCTAGTTGATGATCCCTGTGGTACAGGGTCAGAGGTGAATCTAGTTGATGATCCCTGGGGTACAGGGTCAGATGTGAATCTAGTTGATGATCCCTGTGGTACAGGGTCAGAGGTGATTCTAGTTGATGATCCCCGGGGTACAGGGTCAGATGTGAATCTAGTTGATGATCCCTCTGGTACAGGGTCAGAGGTGAATCTAGTTGATGATCCCTGTGGTACAGGGTCAGAGGTTAATCTAGTTGATGATCCCTGTGGTACAGGGTCAGAGGTGATTCTAGTTAATGATCCCTGGGGTACAGGGTCAGAGGTGAATCTAGTTGATGATCCCTATGGTACAGGGTCAGAGGTGAATCTAGTTGATGATCCCTGTGGTACAGGGTCAGAGGTGAATCTAGTTGGTGATCCCTATGGTACAGGGTCAGAGGTGATTCTAGGTGATGATCCCTGTGGTACAGGGTCAGAGGTTCATCTAGTTGATGATCCCTGTGGTACAGGGTCAGAGGTGATTCTAGTTGATGATCCCTATGGTACAGGCTCAGAGGTGATTCTAGGTAATGATCCCTGTGGTACAGGGTCAGAGGTTAATCTAGTTGATGATCCCTGTGGTACAGGGTCAGAGGTGATTCTAGTTAATGATCCCTGGGGTACAGGGTCAGAGGTGAATCTAGTTGATGATCCCTATGGTACAGAGTCAGAGGTGAATCTAGTTGATGATCCCTGTGGTACAGGGTCAGAGGTGTATCTAGTTGGTGATCCCTATGGTACAGGGTCAGAGGTGATTCTAGGTGATGATCCCTGGTGTACAGGGTCAGATGTGATTCTAGTTGATGATCTCTATGGTACAGGGTCAGAGGTGATTCTAGGAGATGATCCCAGGTGATGATCCCTGTGGTACAGGGTCAGAGGTTAATCTAGTTGATGATCCCTGTGGTACAGGGTCAGAGGTGAATCTAGTTGGTGATCCCTGTGGTACAGGGTCAGAGGTGATTCTAGGTGATGGTCCCTGTGGTACAGGGTCAGAGGTGAATCTAGTTGATGATCCCTGTGGTACAGGGTCAGAGTTGAATCTAGTTGATGATCCCTATGGTACAGGGTCAGAGGTGAATCTAGTTGATGATCCCTGTGGTACAGGGTCAGAGGTGAATCTAGTTGATGATCCCTATGGTACAGGGTCAGAGGTGAATCAAGTTGATGATCCCTGTGGTACAGGGTCAGAGGTGAATCTAGTTGGTGATCCCTACATTACACGGTCAGAGGTGATTCTAGGTGATGATCCCTGTGGTACAGGGTCAGAGGTGAATCTAGTTGATGATCCCTGTGGTACAGGGTCAGAGGTGATTCTTGTTGATGATCCCTATGGTACAGGGTCAGAGGTGATTCTAGGTAATGATCCCTGTGGTACAGGGTCAGAGGTTAATCTAGTTGATGATCCTTGTGGTACAGGGTCAGAGGTGAATCTAGTTGATGATCCCTGTGGTACAGGGTCAGAGGTTAATCTAGTTGATGATCCCTGTGGTACAGGGTCAGAGGTGAATCTAGGTGATGATCCATGTGGTACAGGGTCAGAGGTTAATCTAGTTGATGATCCCTGTGGTACAGGGCCAGAGGTAAATCTAGTTGATGATCCCTGGGGTACAGGGTCAGAGGTGAATCTAGTTGATGAACCCTATGGTACAGGGTCAGAGGTGAATCTAGTTGATGATCCCTGGGGTACAGGGTCAGATGTGAATCTAGTTGATGATCCCTGGGGTACAGGGTCAGGTGTGAATCTAGTTGGTGATCCCTGTGGTACAGGGTCAGAGGTGAATCTAGTTGATGATCCCTGTGGTACAGGGTCAGAGGTGAATCTAGTTGATGATCCCTGTGGTACAGGGTCAGAGGTTAATCTAGTTGATGATCCCTGTGGTACAGGGTCAGAGGTGAATCTAGGTGATGATCCATGTGGTACAGGGTCAGAGGTTAATCTAGTTGATGATCCCTGTGGTACAGGGTCAGAGGTGAATCTAGTTGGTGATCCCTATGGTACAGGGTCAGAGGTGATTCTAGGTGATGGTCCCTGTGGTACAGGGTCAGGTGTGAATCTAGTTGGTGATCCCTGTGGTACAGGGTCAGAGATGATTCTAGGTGATGGTCCCTGTGGTACAGGGTCAGAGGTGAATCTAGTTGATGATCCCTGTGGTACAGGGTCAGAGTTGAATCTAGTTGATGATCCCTGTGGTACAGGGTCAGAGGTGAATCTAGTTGATGATCCCTGTGGTACAGGGTCAGAGGTGAATCTAGTTGATGATCCCTATGGTACAGGGTCAGAGGTGAATCAAGTTGATGATCCCTGTGGTACAGGGTCAGAGGTGAATCTAGTTGGTGATCCCTACGTTACACGGTCAGAGGTGAATCCAGGTGATGATCCATGTGGTACAGGGTCAGAGGTGATCTTGTTGATGATCCCTATGGTACAGGGTCAGAGGTGATTCTAGGTAATGATCCCTGTGGTACAGGGTCAGAGGTTAATCTAGTTGATGATCCCTGTGGTACAGGGTCAGAGGTGAATCTAGTTGATGATCCCTGTGGTACAGGGTCAGAGGTTAATCTAGTTGATGATCCCTGTGGTACAGGGTCAGAGGTGAATCCAGGTGATGATCCATGTGGTACAGGGTCAGAGGTTAATCTAGTTGATGATCCCTGTGGTACAGGGTCAGAGGTGAATCTAGTTGGTGATCCCTATGGTACAGGGTCAGAGGTGATTCTAGGTGATGGTCCCTGTGGTACAGGGTCAGGGGTGAATCTAGTTGATGATCCCTGTGGTACAGGGTCAGAGGTAAATCTAGTTGATGATCCCTGGGGTACAGGGTCAGAGGTGAATCTAGTTGATGAACCCTATGGTACAGGGTCAGAGGTGAATCTAGTTGATGATCCCTGGGGTACAGGGTCAGATGTGAATCTAGTTGATGATCCCTGTGGTACAGGGTCAGAGGTTAATCTAGGTGATGATCAATGTGGTACAGGGTCAGAGGTTAATCTAGTTGATGATCCCTGGGGTACAGGGTCAGATGTGAATCTAGTTGATGATCCCTCTGGTACAGGGTCAGAGGTGAATCTAGTTGATGATCCCTGTGGTACAGGGTCAGAGGTTAATCTAGTTGATGATCCCTGTGGTACAGGGTCAGATGTGATTCTAGTTAATGATCCCTGGGGTACAGGGTCAGAGGTGAATCTAGTTGATGATCTCTGTGGTACAGGGTCAGAGGTGAATCTAGTTGGTGATCCCTATGGTACAGGGTCAGAGGTGATTCTAGGTGATGATCCCTGTGGTACAGGGTCAGAGGTTCATCTAGTTGATGATCCCTGTGGTACAGGGTCAGAGGTGATTCTAGGTGATGATCCCTGTGGTACAGGGTCAGAGGTGATTCTAGTTGACGATCCCTATGATACAGGGTCAGAGGTGAATCTAGTTGATGATCCCTATGGTACAGGGTCAGAGGTGATTCTAGTTGATGATCGCTATGGTACAGGCTCAGAGGTGATTCTAGGTAATGATCCCTGTGGTACAGGGTCAGAGGTTAATCTAGTTGATGATCCCTGTGGTAGAGGTCAGAGGTGAATCTAGTTGATGATCCCTGTGGTACAGGGTCAGAGGTGAATCTAGTTGATGATCCCTGTGGTACAGGGTCAGAGGTTAATCTAGTTGATGATCCCTGTGGTACAGGGTCAGAGGTGAATCTAGGTGATGATCAATGTGGTACAGGGTAAGAGGTGAATCTAGTTGATGATCCCTGTGGTACAGGGTCAGAGGTGAATCTAGGTGATGATCCATGTGGTACAGGGTCAGAGGTTAATCTAGTTGATTATCCCTGTGGTACAGGGTCAGAGGTGAAAATTGTTGATGATCCCTGTGGTACAGGGTCAGAGGTGAATCTAGTTGATGATCCCTGTGGTACAGGGTCAGAGGTGAATCTAGGTGAATGTCCCTGTGGTACAGGGTCAGAGGTGAATCTAGGTGATGATCCATGTGTTACAGGGTCAGAGGTTAATCTAGTTGATGATCCCTGTGGTACAGGGTCAGAGGTGATTCTAGGTGATGATCCATGTGGTACAGAGTCAGAGGTGATTCTTGGTGTTGATTCCTGTGGTACAGGGTCAGAGGTGAATCTAGTTGATGATCCCTGTGGTACAGGGTCAGAGGTGATTCTAGGTGATGATCCCTGTGGTACAGGGTCAGAGGTGATTCTTGGTGATGATAACTGTGGTACAGGGTCAGAGGTGAATCTAGGTGATGATCCCTGTGGTATAGGGTCAGAGGTGAATCTAGTTGGTGATCCCTGTGGTACAGGGTCAGAGGTTAATCTAGTTGATGATCCTGTGGTACAGGGTCAGAGGTGATTCTAGATGATGATCCCTGTGGTACAGGGTCAGAGGTTAATCTAGTTGGATGATCCCTGTGGTACAGGGTCAGAGGTGAATCTAGTTGATGATCCCTGTGCTACAGGGTCAGAGGTGAATCTAGGTGAATGTCCCTGTGGTACAGGGTCAGAGGTGAATCTAGGTGATGATCCATGTGTTACAGGGTCAGAGGTTAATCTAGTTGATGATCCCTGTGGTACAGGGTCAGAGGTGATTCTAGGTGATGATCCATGTGGTACAGGGTTAGAGGTTAATCTAGTTGATGATCCCTGTGGTACAGGGTCAGAGGTGATTCTAGGTGATGATCCCTGTGGTACAGGGTCAGAGGTGATTCTTGGTGATGATAACTGTGGTACAGGGTCAGAGGTGAATCTAGGTGATGATCCCTGTGGTATAGGGTCAGAGGTGAATCTAGTTGGTGATCCCTGTGGTACAGGGTCAGAGGTTAATCTAGTTGATGATCCCTGTGGTACAGGGTCAGAGGTGATTCTAGTTGATGATCCCTGTGGTACAGGGTCAGAGGTTAATCTAGTTGGATGATCCCTGTGGTACAGGGTCAGAGGTGAATCTAGTTGATGATCCCTGTGGTACAGGGTCAGAGGTGAATCTAGGTGAATGTCCCTGTGGTACAGGGTCAGAGGTGAATCTAGGTGATGATCCATGTGTTACAGGGTCAGAGGTTAATCTAGTTGATGATCCCTGTGGTACAGGGTCAGAGATGATTCTAGGTGATGATCCATGTGGTACAGGGTTAGAGGTTTATCTAGTTGATGATCCCTGTGGTACAGGGTCAGAGGTGATTCTAGTTGATGATCCCTGTGGTACAGGGTCAGAGGTTAATCTAGTTGGATGATCCCTGTGGTACAGGGTCAGAGGTGAATCTAGTTGATGATCCCTGTGGTACAGGGTCAGAGGTGAATCTAGGTAATGATCCCTGTGGTACAGGGTCAGAGGTTAATCTAGTTGATGATCCCTATGGTACAGGGTCAGAGGTTAATCTAGTTGATGATCCCTGTGGTACAGGGTCAGAGGTTAATCTAGTTGATGATCCCTGTGGAACAGGGTCAGAGGTGAATCTAGGTGATGATCCATGTGGTACAGGGTCAGAGGTTAATCTAGTTGATTATCCCTGTGGTACAGGGTCAGAGGTGAATCTAGTTTATGATCCCTGGGGTACAGGGTCAGATGTGATTCTAGTTGATGATCCCTATGGTACAGGGTCAGAGGTGATTCTAGGTGATGATCCCAGGTGATGATCCCTGTGGTACAGGGTCAGAGGTTAATCTAGTTGATGATCCCTGTGGTACAGGGTCAGAGGTGCATCTAGTTGGTGATCCCTATGGTACAGGGTCAGAGGTGATTCTAGTTGATGATCCCTGTGGTACAGGGTCAGAGGTTAATCTAGTTGGATGATCCCTGTGGTAAAGGGTCAGAGGTTAATCTAGTTGATGATCCCTGTGGTACATGGTCAGAGGTTAATCTAGTTGATGATCCCTGGCGTACAGGGTCAGAGGTGAATCTAGGTGATGATCCCTGTGGTACAGGGTCAGAGGTGAATCTAGTTGATGATCCCTGTGGTACAGGGTCAGAGGTGAATCTAGGTGAATGTCCCTGTGGTACAGGGTCAGAGGTGATTCTAGGTGATGATCCATGTGGTACAGGGTCAGAGGTGATTCTAGGTGATGATCCCTGTGGCACAGGGTCAGAGGTGAATCTAGTTGATGAGCCCTGTGGTACAGGGTCAGAGGTGATTCTTGGTGATGATAACTGTGGTACAGGGTCAGAGGTGAATCTAGGTGATGATCCCTGTGGTACAGGGTCAGAGGTGAATCTAGTTGGTGATCTCTGTGGTACAGGGTCAGAGGTGAATCTAGTTGATGATCCCTGTGGTACAGGGTCAGAGGTGAATCTAGTTGATGATCCCTGTGGTACAGGGTCAGAGGTTAATCTAGTTGATGATCCCTGTGGTACAGGGTCAGAGGTGAATCTAGGTGATGATCAATGTGGTACAGGGTAAGAGGTGAATCTAGTTGATGATCCCTGTGGTACAGGGTCAGAGGTGAATCTAGGTGATGATCCATGTGGTACAGGGTCAGAGGTTAATCTAGTTGATTATCCCTGTGGTACAGGGTCAGAGGTGAAAATTGTTGATGATCCCTGTGGTACAGGGTCAGAGGTGATTCTAGATGATGATCCCTGTGGTACAGGGTCAGAGGTTAATCTAGTTGGATGATCCCTGTGGTACAGGGTCAGAGGTGAATCTAGTTGATGATCCCTGTGCTACAGGGTCAGAGGTGAATCTAGGTGAATGTCCCTGTGGTACAGGGTCAGAGGTGAATCTAGGTGATGATCCATGTGTTACAGGGTCAGAGGTTAATCTAGTTGATGATCCCTGTGGTACAGGGTCAGAGGTGATTCTAGGTGATGATCCATGTGGTACAGGGTTAGAGGTTAATCTAGTTGATGATCCCTGTGGTACAGGGTCAGAGGTGATTCTAGGTGATGATCCCTGTGGTACAGGGTCAGAGGTGATTCTTGGTGATGATAACTGTGGTACAGGGTCAGAGGTGAATCTAGGTGATGATCCCTGTGGTATAGGGTCAGAGGTGAATCTAGTTGGTGATCCCTGTGGTACAGGGTCAGAGGTTAATCTAGTTGATGATCCCTGTGGTACAGGGTCAGAGGTGATTCTAGTTGATGATCCCTGTGGTACAGGGTCAGAGGTTAATCTAGTTGGATGATCCCTGTGGTACAGGGTCAGAGGTGAATCTAGTTGATGATCCCTGTGGTACAGGGTCAGAGGTGATTCTAGGTGATGATCCCTGTGGTACAGGGTCAGAGGTGATTCTTGGTGATGATAACTGTGGTACAGGGTCAGAGGTGATTCTAGGTGATGATCCATGTGGTACAGGGTTAGAGGTTAATCTAGTTGATGATCCCTGTGGTACAGGGTCAGAGGTGATTCTAGGTGATGATCCATGTGGTACAGGGTTAGAGGTTAATCTAGTTGATGATCCCTGTGGTACAGGGTCAGAGGTGATTCTAGGTGATGATCCCTGTGGTACAGGGTCAGAGGTGATTCTTGGTGATGATAACTGTGGTACAGGGTCAGAGGTGAATCTAGGTGATGATCCCTGTGGTATAGGGTCAGAGGTGAATCTAGTTGGTGATCCCTGTGGTACAGGGTCAGAGGTTAATCTAGTTGATGATCCCTGTGGTACAGGGTCAGAGGTGATTCTAGTTGATGATCCCTGTGGTACAGGGTCAGAGGTTAATCTAGTTGGATGATCCCTGTGGTACAGGGTCAGAGGTGAATCTAGTTGATGATCCCTGTGGTACAGGGTCAGAGGTGAATCTAGGTGAATGTCCCTGTGGTACAGGGTCAGAGGTGAATCTAGGTGATGATCCATGTGTTACAGGGTCAGAGGTTAATCTAGTTGATGATCCCTGTGGTACAGGGTCAGAGGTGATTCTAGGTGATGATCCATGTGGTACAGGGTTAGAGGTTTATCTAGTTGATGATCCCTGTGGTACAGGGTCAGAGGTGATTCTTGGTGATGATAACTGTGGTACAGGGTCAGAGGTGAATCTAGGTGATGATCCCTGTGGTATAGGGTCAGAGGTGAATCTAGTTGGTGATCCCTGTGGTACAGGGTCAGAGGTTAATCTAGTTGATGATCCCTGTGGTACAGGGTCAGAGGTGATTCTAGTTGATGATCCCTGTGGTACAGGGTCAGAGGTTAATCTAGTTGGATGATCCCTGTGGTACAGGGTCAGAGGTGAATCTAGTTGATGATCCCTGTGGTACAGGGTCAGAGGTGAATCTAGGTGAATGTCCCTGTGGTACAGGGTCAGAGGTGAATCTAGGTGATGATCCATGTGTTACAGGGTCAGAGGTTAATCTAGTTGATGATCCCTGTGGTACAGGGTCAGAGGTGATTCTAGGTGATGATCCATGTGGTACAGGGTTAGAGGTTTATTTAGTTGATGATCCCTGTGGTACAGGGTCAGAGGTGATTCTAGTTGATGATCCCTGTGGTACAGGGTCAGAGGTTAATCTAGTTGGATGATCCCTGTGGTACAGGGTCAGAGGTGAATCTA
This sequence comes from Salvelinus fontinalis, assembly GCF_029448725.1. Classification (NCBI taxonomy): domain Eukaryota; kingdom Metazoa; phylum Chordata; class Actinopteri; order Salmoniformes; family Salmonidae; genus Salvelinus; species Salvelinus fontinalis. The sequence goes on along the minus strand of NW_026600349.1, from coordinate 265,847 downwards.
GTTGATGATCCCTGTGGTACAGGGTCAGAGGTGAATCTAGGTAATGATCCCTGTGGTACAGGGTCAGAGGTTAATCTAGTTGATGATCCCTGTGGTACAGGGTCAGAGGTTAATCTAGTTGATGATCCCTGTGGTACAGGGTCAGAGGTTAATCTAGTTGATGATCCCTGTGGAACAGGGTCAGAGGTGAATCTAGGTGATGATCCATGTGGTACAGGGTCAGAGGTTAATCTAGTTGATTATCCCTGTGGTACAGGGTCAGAGGTGAATCTAGTTTATGATCCCTGGGGTACAGGGTCAGAGGTGAATCTAGTTGATGATCCCTGTGGTACAGGGTCAGATGTGATTCTAGTTGATGATCCCTATGGTACAGGGTCAGAGGTGATTCTAGGTGATGATCCCAGGTGATGATCCCTGTGGTACAGGGTCAGAGGTTAATCTAGTTGATGATCCCTGTGGTACAGGGTCAGAGGTGCATCTAGTTGGTGATCCCTATGGTACAGGGTCAGAGGTGATTCTAGTTGATGATCCCTGTGGTACAGGGTCAGAGGTTAATCTAGTTGGATGATCCCTGTGGTAAAGGGTCAGAGGTTAATCTAGTTGATGATCCCTGTGGTACATGGTCAGAGGTTAATCTAGTTGATGATCCCTGGCGTACAGGGTCAGAGGTGAATCTAGGTGATGATCCCTGTGGTACAGGGTCAGAGGTGAATCTAGTTGATGATCCCTGTGGTACAGGGTCAGAGGTGAATCTAGGTGAATGTCCCTGTGGTACAGGGTCAGAGGTGAATCTAGGTGATGATCCATGTGTTACAAGGTCAGAGGTTAATCTAGTTGATGATCCCTGTGGTACAGGGTCAGAGGTGATTCTAGGTGATGATCCATGTGGTACAGGGTCAGAGGTGATTCTAGGTGATGATCCCTGTGGCACAGGGTCAGAGGTGAATCTAGTTGATGATCCCTGTGGTACAGGGTCAGAGGTGATTCTTGGTGATGATAACTGTGGTACAGGGTCAGAGGTGAATCTAGGTGATGATCCCTGTGGTACAGGGTCAGAGGTGAATCTAGTTGGTGATCTCTGTGGTACAGGGTCAGAGGTTAATCTAGTTGATGATCCCTGTGGTACAGGGTCAGAGGTGATTCTTGTTGATGATCCCTGTGGTACAGGGTCAGAGGTTAATCTAGTTGGATGATCCCTGTGGTACAGGGTCAGAGGTGAATCTAGGTGAATGTCCCTGTGGTACAGGGTCAGAGGTGAATCTAGGTGATGATCCATGTGTTACTGGGTCAGAGGTTAATCTAGTTGATGATCCCTGTGGTACAGGGTCAGAGGTGATTCTAGTTGATGATCCATGTGGTACAGGGTTAGAGGTTAATCTAGTTGATGATCCCTGTGGTACAGGGTCAGAGGTGATTCTAGTTGATGATCCCTGGGGTACAGGGTCAGAGGTGAATCTAGGTGATGATCCCTGGGGTACAGGGTCAGAGGTGAATCTAGATGATGATCCCTGGGGTACAGGGTCAGAGGTGAATCTAGTTGATGATCCCTGTGGTACAGGGTCAGAGGTGAATCTAGTTGATGATCCCTGGGGTACAGGTTCAGAGGTGAATCTAGGTGATGATCCCTGTGGTACAGAGTCAGAGGTGAATCTAGTTGATGATCCCTGTGGTACAGGGTCAGAGGTGATTCTAGTTGATGATCCCTGTGGTACAGGGTCAGAGGTTAATCTAGTTGATGATCCCTGTGGTACAGGGTCAGAGGTGAATCTACTTGATGATCCCTGGGGTACAGGGTCAGAGGTGAATCTAGGTGATGATCCCTGTGGTACAGGGTCAGAGGTGAATCAAGGTGATGATCCCTGTGGTACAGGGTCAGAGGTGAATCTAGTTGATGATCCCTGTGGTACAGGGTCAGAGGTGAATCTAGTTGATGACCCCTGTGGTACAGGGTCAGAGGTGAATCTAGGTGATGATCCCTGTGGTACAGGGTCAGAGGTGAATCTAGGTGATGATCCATGTGGTACAGGGTCAGAGGTTAATCTAGTTGATGATCCCTGTTGTACAGGGTCAGAGGTGAATCTAGGTGGTGATCCATGTGTTACAGTGTCAGAGGTGATTCTAGTTGATGATCAATGTGGTACAGGGTCAGAGGTTAATCTAGTTGGATGATCCCTGTGGTACAGGGTCAGAGGTTAATCTAGTTGGTGATCCCTATGGTACAGGGTCAGAGGTGATTCTAGGTGATGATCCCTGTGGTACAGGGTCAGAGGTGATTCTAGTTGATGATCCCTGTGGTACAGGGTCAGAGGTTAATCTAGTTGGATGATCCCTGTGGTACAGGGTCAGAGGTTAATCTAGTTGATGATCCCTGTGGTACAGGGTCAGAGGTGAATCTACTTGATGATCCCTGGGGTACAGGGTCAGAGGTGAATCTAGGTGATGATCCCTGTGGTACAGGGTCAGAGGTGAATCTAGTTGATGATCCCTGTGGTACAGGGTCAGAGGTGAATCTAGTTGATGATCCCTGTGGTACAGGGTCAGAGGTGAATCTAGGTGATGATCCCTGTGGTACAGGGTCAGAGGTGAATCTAGGTGATGATCCATGTGGTACAGGGTCAGAGGTTAATCTAGTTGGTGATCCCTATGGTACAGGGTCAGAGGTGATTCTAGGTGATGATCCCTGTGGTACAGGGTCAGAGGTGAATCTAGGTGATGATCCCTGTGGTACAGGGTCAGAGGTGAATCTAGTTGGATGATCCCTGTGGTACAGGGTCAGAGGTTAATCTAGTTGATGATCCCTGTGGTACAGGGTCAGAGGTGAATCTACTTGATGATCCCTGGGGTACAGGGTCAGAGGTGAATCTAGGTGATGATCCCTGTGGTACAGGGTCAGAGGTGAATCTAGTTGATGATCCCTGTGGTACAGGGTCAGAGGTGAATCTAGTTGATGATCCCTGTGGTACAGGGTCAGAGGTGAATCTAGGTGAATGTCCCTGTGGTACAGGGTCAGAGGTGATTCTAGGTGATGATCCATGTGGTACAGGGTCAGAGGTGATTCTAGGTGATGATCCCTGTGGCACAGGGTCAGAGGTGAATCTAGTTGATGATCCCTGTGGTACAGGGTCAGAGGTGATTCTTGGTGATGATAACTGTGGTACAGGGTCAGAGGTGAATCTAGGTGATGATCCCTGTGGTACAGGGTCAGAGGTGAATCTAGTTGGTGATCTCTGTGGTACAGGGTCAGAGGTGAATCTAGTTGATGATTCCTGTGGTACAGGGTCAGAGGTGAATCTAGTTGATGATCCCTGTGGTACAGGGTCAGAGGTTAATCTAGTTGATGATCCCTGTGGTACAGGGTCAGAGGTGAATCTAGGTGATGATCAATGTGGTACAGGGTAAGAGGTGAATCTAGTTGATGATCCCTGTGGTACAGGGTCAGAGGTGAATCTAGGTGATGATCCATGTGGTACAGGGTCAGAGGTTAATCTAGTTGATTATCCCTGTGGTACAGGGTCAGAGGTGAAAATTGTTGATGATCCCTGTGGTACAGGGTCAGAGGTGAATCTAGTTGATGATCCCTGTGGTACAGGGTCAGAGGTGAATCTAGGTGAATGTCCCTGTGGTACAGGGTCAGAGGTGAATCTAGGTGATGATCCATGTGTTACAGGGTCAGAGGTTAATCTAGTTGATGATCCCTGTGGTACAGGGTCAGAGGTGATTCTAGGTGATGATCCATGTGGTACAGGGTCAGAGGTGATTCTTGGTGTTGATTCCTGTGGTACAGGGTCAGAGGTGAATCTAGTTGATGATCCCTGTGGTACAGGGTCAGAGGTGATTCTAGGTGATGATCCCTGTGGTACAGGGTCAGAGGTGATTCTTGGTGATGATAACTGTGGTACAGGGTCAGAGGTGAATCTAGTTGATGATCCCTGTGGTATAGGGTCAGAGGTGAATCTAGTTGGTGATCCCTGTGGTACAGGGTCAGAGGTTAATCTAGTTGATGATCCTGTGGTACAGGGTCAGAGGTGATTCTAGATGATGATCCCTGTGGTACAGGGTCAGAGGTTAATCTAGTTGGATGATCCCTGTGGTACAGGGTCAGAGGTGAATCTAGTTGATGATCCCTGTGCTACAGGGTCAGAGGTGAATCTAGGTGAATGTCCCTGTGGTACAGGGTCAGAGGTGAATCTAGGTGATGATCCATGTGTTACAGGGTCAGAGGTTAATCTAGTTGATGATCCCTGTGGTACAGGGTCAGAGGTGATTCTAGGTGATGATCCATGTGGTACAGGGTTAGAGGTTAATCTAGTTGATGATCCCTGTGGTACAGGGTCAGAGGTGATTCTAGGTGATGATCCCTGTGGTACAGGGTCAGAGGTGATTCTTGGTGATGATAACTGTGGTACAGGGTCAGAGGTGAATCTAGGTGATGATCCCTGTGGTATAGGGTCAGAGGTGAATCTAGTTGGTGATCCCTGTGGTACAGGGTCAGAGGTTAATCTAGTTGATGATCCCTGTGGTACTGGGTCAGAGGTGATTCTAGTTGATGAACCCTGTGGTACAGGGTCAGAGGTTAATCTAGTTGGATGATCCCTGTGGTACAGGGTCAGAGGTGAATCTAGTTGATGATCCCTGTGGTACAGGGTCAGAGGTGAATCTAGGTGAATGTCCCTGTGGTACAGGGTCAGAGGTGAATCTAGGTGATGATCCATGTGTTACAGGGTCAGAGGTTAATCTAGTTGATGATCCCTGTGGTACAGGGTCAGAGGTGATTCTAGGTGATGATCCATGTGGTACAGGGTTAGAGGTTTATCTAGTTGATGATCCCTGTGGTACAGGGTCAGAGGTGATTCTAGTTGATGATCCCTGTGGTACAGGGTCAGAGGTTAATCTAGTTGGATGATCCCTGTGGTACAGGGTCAGAGGTGAATCTAGTTGATGATCCCTGTGGTACAGGGTCAGAGGTGAATCTAGGTAATGATCCCTGTGGTACAGGGTCAGAGGTTAATCTAGTTGATGATCCCTGTGGTACAGGGTCAGAGGTTAATCTAGTTGATGATCCCTGTGGTACAGGGTCAGAGGTTAATCTAGTTGATGATCCCTGTGGAACAGGGTCAGAGGTGAATCTAGGTGATGATCCATGTGGTACAGGGTCAGAGGTTAATCTAGTTGATTATCCCTGTGGTACAGGGTCAGAGGTGAATCTAGTTTATGATCCCTGGGGTACAGGGTCAGAGGTGAATCTAGTTGATGATCCCTGTGGTACAGGGTCAGATGTGATTCTAGTTGATGATCCCTATGGTACAGGGTCAGAGGTGATTCTAGGTGATGATCCCAGGTGATGATCCCTGTGGTACAGGCTCAGAGGTTAATCTAGTTGATGATCCCTGTGGTACAGGGTCAGAGGTGCATCTAGTTGGTGATCCCTATGGTACAGGGTCAGAGGTGATTCTAGTTGATGATCCCTGTGGTACAGGGTCAGAGGTTAATCTAGTTGGATGATCCCTGTGGTAAAGGGTCAGAGGTTAATCTAGTTGATGATCCCTGTGGTACATGGTCAGAGGTTAATCTAGTTGATGATCCCTGGCGTACAGGGTCAGAGGTGAATCTAGGTGATGATCCCTGTGGTACAGGGTCAGAGGTGAATCTAGTTGATGATCCCTGTGGTACAGGGTCAGAGGTGAATCTAGGTGAATGTCCCTGTGGTACAGGGTCAGAGGTGAATCTAGGTGATGATCCATGTGTTACAAGGTCAGAGGTTAATCTAGTTGATGATCCCTGTGGTACAGGGTCAGAGGTGATTCTAGGTGATGATCCATGTGGTACAGGGTCAGAGGTGATTCTTGGTGATGATAACTGTGGTACAGGGTCAGAGGTGAATCTAGGTGATGATCCCTGTGGTACAGGGTCAGAGGTGAATCTAGTTGGTGATCTCTGTGGTACAGGGTCAGAGGTTAATCTAGTTGATGATCCCTGTGGTACAGGGTCAGAGGTGATTCTTGTTGATGATCCCTGTGGTACAGGGTCAGAGGTTAATCTAGTTGGATGATCCCTGTGGTACAGGGTCAGAGGTGAATCTAGGTGAATGTCCCTGTGGTACAGGGTCAGAGGTGAATCTAGGTGATGATCCATGTGTTACTGGGTCAGAGGTTAATCTAGTTGATGATCCCTGTGGTACAGGGTCAGAGGTGATTCTAGTTGATGATCCATGTGGTACAGGGTTAGAGGTTAATCTAGTTGATGATCCCTGTGGTACAGGGTCAGAGGTGATTCTAGTTGATGATCCCTGGGGTACAGGGTCAGAGGTGAATCTAGGTGATGATCCCTGGGGTACAGGATCAGAGGTGAATCTAGATGATGATCCCTGGGGTACAGGGTCAGAGGTGAATCTAGTTGATGATCCCTGTGGTACAGGGTCAGAGGTGAATCTAGTTGATGATCCCTGGGGTACAGGTTCAGAGGTGAATCTAGGTGATGATCCCTGTGGTACAGAGTCAGAGGTGAATCTAGTTGATGATCCCTGTGGTACAGGGTCAGAGGTGATTCTAGTTGATGATCCCTGTGGTACAGGGTCAGAGGTTAATCTAGTTGATGATCCCTGTGGTACAGGGTCAGAGGTGAATCTACTTGATGATCCCTGGGGTACAGGGTCAGAGGTGAATCTAGGTGATGATCCCTGTGGTACAGGGTCAGAGGTGAATCTAGGTGATGATCCCTGTGGTACAGGGTCAGAGGTGAATCTAGTTGATGATCCCTGTGGTACAGGGTCAGAGGTGAATCTAGTTGATGACCCCTGTGGTACAGGGTCAGAGGTGAATCTAGGTGATGATCCCTGTGGTACAGGGTCAGAGGTGAATCTAGGTGATGATCCATGTGGTACAGGGTCAGAGGTTAATCTAGTTGATGATCCCTGTTGTACAGGGTCAGAGGTGAATCTAGGTGGTGATCCATGTGTTACAGTGTCAGAGGTGATTCTAGTTGATGATCAATGTGGTACAGGGTCAGAGGTTAATCTAGTTGGATGATCCCTGTGGTACAGGGTCAGAGGTTAATCTAGTTGGTGATCCCTATGGTACAGGGTCAGAGGTGATTCTAGGTGATGATCCCTGTGGTACAGGGTCAGAGGTGATTCTATTTGATGATCCCTGTGGTACAGGGTCAGAGGTTAATCTAGTTGGATGATCCCTGTGGTACAGGGTCAGAGGTTAATCTAGTTGATGATCCCTGTGGTACAGGGTCAGAGGTGAATCTACTTGATGATCCCTGGGGTACAGGGTCAGAGGTGAATCTAGGTGATGATCCCTGTGGTACAGGGTCAGAGGTGAACCTAGGTGATGATCCCTGTGGTACAGGGTCAGAGGTGAATCTAGTTGATGATCCCTGTGGTACAGGGTCAGAGGTGAATCTAGGTGATGATCCCTGTGGTACAGGGTCAGAGGTGAATCTAGGTGATGATCCATGTGGTACAGGGTCAGAGGTTAATCTAGTTGGTGATCCCTATGGTACAGGGTCAGAGGTGATTCTAGGTGATGATCCCTGTGGTACAGGGTCAGAGGTGAATCTAGGTGATGATCCATGTGGTACAGGGTCAGAGGTGAATCTAGTTGGATGATCCCTGTGGTACAGGGTCAGAGGTTAATCTAGTTGATGATCCCTGTGGTACAGGGTCAGAGGTGAATCTACTTGATGATCCCTGGGGTACAGGGTCAGAGGTGAATCTAGGTGATGATCCCTGTGGTACAGGGTCAGAGGTGAATCTAGTTGATGATCCCTGTGGTACAGGGTCAGAGGTGAATCTAGTTGATGATCCCTGTGGTACAGGGTCAGAGGTGAATCTAGTTGATGATCCCTGTGGTACAGGGTCAGAGGTGATTCTAGGTGATGATCCCTGTGGTACAGGGTCAGAGGTGAATCTAGGTGATGATCCCTGTGGTACAGGGTCAGATGTGAATCTAGTTGGTAATCCCTGTGGTACAGGGTCAGAGGTTAATCTAGTTGATGATCCCTGTGGTACAGGGTCAGAGGTGATTCTAGTTGATGATCAATGTGGTACAGGGTCAGAGGTTAATCTAGTTGGATGATCCCTGTGGTACAGGGTCAGAGGTTAATCTAGTTGATGATCCCTGTGGTACAGGGTCAGAGGTTAATCTAGTTGATGATCCCTGGGGTACAGTGTCAGAGGTTAATCTAGTTGATGATCCCTGGGGTACAGTGTCAGAGGTGAATCTAGGTGATGATCCCTGTGGTACAGGGTCAGAGGTGAATCTAGTGATGATCCCTGTGGTACAGGGTCAGAGGTGAATCTAGGTGAATGTCCCTGTGGTACAGGGTCAGAGGTGAATCTAGGTGATGATCCATGTGTTACAGGGTCAGAGGTTAATCTAGTTGATGATCCCTGTGGTACAGGGTCAGAGGTGATTCTAGGTGATGATCCATGTGGTACAGGGTCAGAGGTGATTCTTGGTGATGATCCCTGTGGTACAGGGTCAGAGGTGAATCTAGTTGATGATCCCTGTGGTACAGGGTCAGAGGTGATTCTTGGTGATGATAACTGTGGTACAGGGTCAGAGGTGAATCTAGGTGATGATCCCTGTGATACAGGGTCAGAGGTGAATCTAGTTGGTGATCCCTGTCGTACAGGGTCAGAGGTTAATCTAGTTGATGATCCCTGTGGTACAGGGTCAGAGGTGAATCTAGGTGATGATCCCTGTGGTACAGGGTCAGAGGTGAATCTAGGTGATGATCCATGTGGTACAGGGTCAGAGGTTAATCTAGTTGATGATCCCTGTGGTACAGGGTCAGAGGTGAATCTAGGCGATGATCCATGTGTTACAGTGTCAGAGGTGATTCTAGTTGATGATCAATGTGGTACAGGGTCAGAGGTTAATCTAGTTGGATGATCCCTGTGGTACAGGGTCAGAGGTTAATCTAGTTGGTGATCCCTATGGTACAGGGTCAGAGGTGATTTTAGGTGATGATCCCTGTGGTACAGGGTCAGAGGTGATTCTAGGTGATGATCCCTGTGGTACAGGGTCAGAGGTGAATCTAGTTGATGATCAATGTGGTACAGGGTCAGAGGTTAATCTAGTTGGATGATCCCTGTGGTACAGAGTCAGAGGTTAATCTAGTTGGTGATCCCTATGGTACAGGGTCAGAGGTGATTTTAGGTGATGATCCCTGTGGTACAGGGTCAGAGGTGATTCTAGGTGATGATCCCTGTGGTACAGGGTCAGAGGTGAATCTAGTTGATGATCCCTGTGGTACAGGGTCAGAGGTGAATCTAGGTGAATGTCCCTGTGGTACAGGGTCAGAGGTGAATCTAGGTGATTATCCATGTGTTACAGGGTCAGAGGTTAATCTAGTTGATGATCCCTGTGGTACAGGGTCAGAGGTGATTCTAGGTGATGATCCATGTGGTACAGGGTCAGAGGTGATTCTTGGTGATGATCCCTGTGGTACAGGGTCAGAGGTGAATCTAGTTGATGATCCCTGTGGTACAGGGTCAGAGGTGATTCTTTGTGATGATAACTGTGGTACAGGGTCAGAGGTGAATCTAGGTGATGATCCCTGTGGTACAGGGTCAGAGGTGAATCTAGTTGGTGATCCCTGTGGTACAGGGTCAGAGGTTAATCTAGTTGATGATCCCTGTGGTAAAGGGGCAGAGGTGAATCTAGGTGATGATCCCTGTGGTACAGGGTCAGAGGTGAATCTAGTTGATGATCCATGTGGTACAGGGTCAGAGGTTAATCTAGTTGATGATCCCTGTGGTACAGGGTCAGAGGTGAATCTAGGCGATGATCCATGTGTTACAGTGTCAGAGGTGATTCTAGTTGATGATCAATGTGGTACAGGGTCAGAGGTTAATCTAGTTGGATGATCCCTGTGGTACAGGGTCAGAGGTTAATCTAGTTGGTGATCCCTATGGTACAGGGTCAGAGGTGATTCTAGGTGATGATCCCTGTGGTACAGGGTCAGAGGTGATTCTAGGTGATGATCCATGTGGTACAGGGTTAGAGGTTAATCTAGTTGATGATCCCTGTGGTACAGGGTCAGAGGTGATTCTAGTTGATGATCCCTGTGGTACAGGGTCAGAGGTTAATCTAGTTGGATGATCCCTGTGGTACAGGGTCAGAGGTTAATCTAGTTGATGATCCCTGTGGTACAGGGTCAGAGGTGAATCTAGTTGATGATCCCTGTGGTACAGGGTCAGAGGTGAATCTAGTTGATGATCCCTGTGGTACAGGGTCAGAGGTGAATCTAGGTGATGATCCCTGTGGTACAGGGTCAGAGGTGAATCCAGGTGATGATCCATGTGGTACAGGGTCAGAGGTGAATCTAGTTGGTGATCCCTATGGTACAGGGTCAGAGGTGATTCTAGGTGATGATCCCTGTGGTACAGGGTCAGAGGTGAATCTAGGTGATGATCCCTGTGGTACAGGGTCAGAGGTGAATCTAGTTGGTAATCCCTGTGGTACAGGGTCAGAGGTTAATCTAGTTGATGATCCCTGTGGTACAGGGTCAGAGGTGATTCTAGTTGATGATCAATGTGGTACAGGGTCAGAGGTTAATCTAGTTGATGATCCCTGTGGTAAAGGGGCAGAGGTGATTCTTGGTGATGATCCCTGTGGTACAGGGTCAGAGGTGAATCTAGTTGATGATCCATGTGGTACAGGGTCAGAGGTTAATCTAGTTGATGATCCCTGTGGTACAGGGTCAGAGGTGAATCTAGGCGATGATCCATGTGTTACAGTGTCAGAGGTGATTCTAGTTGATGATCAATGTGGTACAGGGTCAGAGGTTAATCTAGTTGGATGATCCCTGTGGTACAGGGTCAGAGGTTAATCTAGTTGGTGATCCCTATGGTACAGGGTCAGAGGTGATTCTAGGTGATGATCCCTGTGGTACAGGGTCAGAGGTGATTCTAGGTGATGATCCATGTGGTACAGGGTTAGAGGTTAATCTAGTTGATGATCCCTGTGGTACAGGGTCAGAGGTGATTCTAGTTAATGATCCCTGTGGTACAGGGTCAGAGGTTAATCTAGTTGGATGATCCCTGTGGTACAGGGTCAGAGGTTAATCTAGTTGATGATCCCTGTGGTACAGGGTCAGAGGTGCATCTAGTTGATGATCCCTGTGGTACAGGGTCAGAGGTGAATCTAGTTGATGATCCCTGTGGTACAGGGTCAGAGGTTAATCTAGTTGATGATCCCTGTGGTACAGGGTCAGAGGTGATTCTAGTTGATGATCAATGTGGTACAGGTTCAGAGGTTAATCTAGTTGGATGATCCCTGTGGTACAGGGTCAGAGGTTAATCTAGTTGATGATCCCTGTGGTACAGGGTCAGAGGTTAATCTAGTTGATGATCCCTGGGGTACAGTGTCAGAGGTGAATCTAGGTGATGATCCCTGTGGTACAGGGTCAGAGGTGAATCTAGTTGATGATCCCTGTGGTACAGGGTCAGAGGTGAATCTAGTTGAATGATCCTGTGGTACAGGGTCAGAGGTGAATCTAGTTGAATGATCCTGTGGTACAGGGTCAGAGGTGAATCTAGTTGATGATCCCTGTGGTACAGGGTCAGAGCTGATTCTAGGTGATGATCCATGTGGTACAGGGTCAGAGGTGATTCTTGGTGATGATCCCTGTGGTACAGGGTCAGAGGTGAATCTAGTTGATGATCCCTGTGGTACAGGGTCAGAGGTTAATCTAGTTGATGATCCCTGTGGTACAGGGTCAGATGTGAATCTAGTTTATGATCCCTATGGTACAGGGTCAGAGGTGATTCTAGTTGATGATCCCTGTGGTACAGGCTCAGGGGTGAATCTAGTTGATAATCCCTGTTGTACAGGGTCAGATGTGAATCTAGTTTGTGATCCCTATGGTACAGGGTCAGAGGTGAATCTAGGTGATGATCCATGTGGTACACGGTCAGAGGTTGATCTAGTTGATGATCCCTGTGGTACAGGGTCAGAGGTGAATCTAGTTGATAATCCCTGTTGTACAGGGTCAGAGGTGAATCTAGTTTATGATCCCTATGGTACAGGGTCAGAGGTGAATCTAGGTGATGATCCAAGTGGTACACGGTCAGAGGTTAATCTAGTTGATGATCCCTGTGGTACAGGGTCAGAGGTTAATCTAGTTGATGATCCCTGTGGTACAGGGTCAGAGGTTAATCTAGTTGATGATCCCTGGGGTACAGGTTCAGAGGTGAATCTAGTTGATGATCGCTGTGGTACAGGGTCAGAGGTGAATCTAGGTGATGATCCCTGTGGTACAGGGTCAGAGGTGAATCTAGTTGGTAATCCCTGTGGTACAGGGTCAGAGGTTAATCTAGTTGATGATCCCTGTGGTACAGGGTCAGAGGTGATTCTAGTTGATGATCAATGTGGTACAGGGTCAGAGGTTAATCTAGTTGGATTATCCCTGTGGTACAGGGTCAGAGTTAATCTAGTTGATGATCCCTGTGGTACAGGGTCAGAGGTTAATCTAGTTGATGATCCCTGGGGTACAGGGTCAGAGGTGAATCTAGGTGATGATCCCTGTGGTACAGGGTCAGAGGTGAATCTAGTTGATGATCCCTGTGGTACAGGGTCAGAGGTGAATCTAGGTGAATGTCCCTGTGGTACAGGGTCAGAGGTGAATCTAAGTGATGATCCATGTGTTACAGGGTCAGAGGTTAATCTAGTTGATGATCCCTGTGGTACAGGTTCAGAGGTGAATCTAGTTGATGATCCCTGGGGTACAGGTTCAGAGGTGAATCTAGTTGATGATCGCTGTGGTACAGGGTCAGAGGTGAATCTAGGTGATGATCCCTGTGGTACAGGGTCAGAGGTGAATCTAGTTGGTAATCCCTGTGGTCCTGGTCAGAGGTTAATCTAGTTGATGATCCCTGTGGTACAGGGTCAGAGGTGATTCTAGTTGATGATCAATGTGGTACAGGGTCAGAGGATAATCTAGTTGGATGATCCCTGTGGTACAGGGTCAGAGGTTAATCTAGTTGATGATCCCTGTGGTACAGGGTCAGAGGTGAATCTAGGTGATGATCCCTGTGGTACAGGGTCAGAGGTGAATCTAGGTGATGATCCCTGTGGTACAGGGTCAGTGGTGAATCTAGGTGATGATCCATGTGGTACAGGGTCAGAGGTTAATCTAGTTGATGATCCCTGTGGTACAGGGTCAGAGGTGAATCTAGGTGGTGATCCATGTGTTACAGTGTCAGAGGTGATTCTAGTTGATGATCAATGTGGTACAGGGTCAGAGGTTAATCTAGTTGGATGATCCCTGTGGTACAGGGTCAGAGGTTAATCTAGTTGGTGATCCCTATGGTACAGGGTCAGAGGTGATTCTAGTTGATGATCTCTGTGGTACAGGGTCAGAGGTTAATCTAGTTGGATGATCCCTGTGGTACAGGGTCAGAGGTTAATCTAGTTGATGATCTCTGTGGTACAGGGTCAGAGGTGAATCTACTTGATGATCCCTGGGGTACAGGGTCAGAGGTGAATCTAGGTGATGATCCCTGTGGTACAGGGTCAGAGGTGAATCTAGTTGATGATCCCTGTGGTACAGGGTCAGAGGTGAATCTAGTTGATGATCCCTGTGGTACAGGGTCAGAGGTGAATCTAGGTGATGATCCCTGTGGTACAGGGTCAGAGGTGAATCTAGGTGATGATCCATGTGGTACAGGGTCAGAGGTTAATCTAGTTGGTGATCCCTATGGTACAGGGTCAGAGGTGATTATAGGTGATGATCCCTGTGGTACAGGGTCAGAGGTGAATCTAGGTGATGATCCCTGTGGTACAGGGTCAGATGTGAATCTAGTTGGTAATCCCTGTGGTACAGGGTCAGAGGTTAATCTAGTTGATGATCCCTGTGGTACAGGGTCAGAGGTGATTCTAGTTGATGATCAATGTGGTACAGGTTCAGAGGTTAATCTAGTTGGATGATCCCTGTGGTACAGGGTCAGAGGTTAATCTAGTTGATGATCCCTGTGGTACAGGGTCAGAGGTTAATCTAGTTGATGATCCCTGGGGTACAGTGTCAGAGGTGAATCTAGGTGATGATCCCTGTGGTACAGGGTCAGAGGTGAATCTAGTTGATGATCCCTGTGGTACAGGGTCAGAGGTGAATCTAGTTGATGATCCCTGTGGTACAGGGTCAGAGGTGAATCTAGGTGAATGTCCCTGTGGTACAGGGTCAGAGGTGAATCTAGGTGATGATCCATGTGTTACAGGGTCAGAGGTTAATCTAGTTGATGATCCCTGTGGTACAGGGTCAGAGGTGATTCTAGGTGATGATCCATGTGGTACAGGGTCAGAGGTGATTCTTGGTGATGATCCCTGTGGTACAGGGTCAGAGGTGAATCTAGTTGATGATCCCTGTGGTACAGGGTCAGAGGTGATTCTTGGTGATGATAACTGTGGTACAGGGTCAGAGGTGAATCTAGGTGATGATCCCTGTGATACAGGGTCAGAGGTGAATCTAGTTGGTGATCCCTGTGGTACAGGGTCAGAGGTTAATCTAGTTGATGATCCCTGTGGTACAGGGTCAGAGGTGAATCTAGGTGATGATCCCTGTGGTACAGGGTCAGAGGTGAATCTAGGTGATGATCCATGTGGTACAGGGTCAGAGGTTAATCTAGTTGATGATCCCTGTGGTACAGGGTCAGAGGTGAATCTAGGCGATGATCCATGTGTTACAGTGTCAGAGGTGATTCTAGTTGATGATCAATGTGGTACAGGGTCAGAGGTTAATCTAGTTGGATGATCCCTGTGGTACAGGGTCAGATGTGATTCTAGGTGATGATCCCTGTGGTACAGGGTCAGAGGTGATTCTAGGTGATGGTCCATGTGGTACAGGGTCAGAGGTGAATCTAGTTGATGATCCCTGTGGTACAGGGTCAGAGGTGAATCTAGGTGAATGTCCCTGTGGTACAGGGTCAGAGGTGAATCTAGTTGATGATCAATGTGGTACAGGGTCAGAGGTTAATCTAGTTGGATGATCCCTGTGGTACAGGGTCAGAGGTTAATCTAGTTGGATGATCCCTGTGGTACAGGGTCAGAGGTGATTCTAGGTGATGATCCCTGTGGTACAGGGTCAGAGGTGATTCTAGGTGATGATCCATGTGGTACAGGGTTAGAGGTTAATCTAGTTGATGATCCCTGTGGTACAGGGTCAGAGGTGATTCTAGTTGATGATCCCTGTGGTACAGGGTCAGAGGTTAATCTAGTTGGATGATCCCTGTGGTACATGGTCAGAGGTTAATCTAGTTGATGATCCCTGTGGTACAGGGTCAGAGGTGAATCTAGTTGATGATCCCTGTGGTACAGGGTCAGAGGTGAATCTAGTTGATGATCCCTGGGGTACAGGGTCAGAGGTGAATCTAGGTGATGATCCCTGTGGTACAGGGTCAGAGGTGAATCTAGGTGATGATCCATGTGGTACAGGGTCAGAGGTGAATCTAGTTGGTGATCCCTATGGTACAGGGTCAGAGGTGATTCTAGGTGATGATCCCTGTGGTACAGGGTCAGAGGTGAATCTAGGTGATGATCCCTGTGGTACAGGGTCAGAGGTGAATCTAGTTGGTAATCCCTGTGGTACAGGGTCAGAGGTTAATGTAGTTGATGATCCCTGTGGTACAGGGTCAGAGGTGATTCTAGTTGATGATCAATGTGGTACAGGGTCAGAGGTTAATCTAGTTGATGATCCCTGTGGTACAGGGTCAGAGGTGATTCTTGGTGATGATAACTGTGGTACAGGGTCAGAGGTGAATCTAGTTGATGATCCCTGTGGTACAGGGTCAGAGCTGATTCTAGGTGATGATCCATGTGGTACAGGGTCAGAGGTGATTCTTGGTGATGATCCCTGTGGTACAGGGTCAGAGGTGAATCTAGTTGATGATCCCTGTGGTACAGGGTCAGAGGTTAATCTAGTTGATGATCCCTGTGGTACAGGGTCAGATGTGAATCTAGTTTATGATCCCTATGGTACAGGGTCAGAGGTTAATCTAGTTGATGATCCCTGTGGTACAGGCTCAGGGGTGAATCTAGTTGATAATCCCTGTTGTACAGGGTCAGATGTGAATCTAGTTTATGATCCCTATGGTACAGGGTCAGAGGTGAATCTAGGTGATGATCCATGTGGTACACGGTCAGAGGTTAATCTAGTTGATGATCCCTGTGGTACAGGGTCAGAGGTGAATCTAGTTGATAATCCCTGTTGTACAGGGTCAGAGGTGAATCTAGTTTATGATCCCTATGGTACAGGGTCAGAGGTGAATCTAGGTGATGATCCAAGTGGTACACGGTCAGAGGTTAATCTAGTTGATGATCCCTGGGGTACAGGTTCAGAGGTGAATCTAGTTGATGATCGCTGTGGTACAGGGTCAGAGGTGAATCTAGGTGATGATCCCTGTGGTACAGGGTCAGAGGTGAATCTAGTTGGTAATCCCTGTGGTACAGGGTCAGAGGTTAATCTAGTTGATGATCCCTGTGGTACAGGGTCAGAGGTGATTCTAGTTGATGATCAATGTGGTACAGGGTCAGAGGTTAATCTAGTTGGATGATCCCTGTGGTACAGGGTCAGAGTTAATCTAGTTGATGATCCCTGTGGTACAGGGTCAGAGGTTAATCTAGTTGATGATCCCTGGGGTACAGGGTCAGAGGTGAATCTAGGTGATGATCCCTGTGGTACAGGGTCAGAGGTGAATCTAGTTGAATGTCCCTGTGGTACAGGGTCAGAGGTGAATCTAAGTGATGATCCATGTGTTACAGGGTCAGAGGTTAATCTAGTTGATGATCCCTGTGGTACAGGGTCAGAGGTGAATCTAGTTGATGATCCCTGGGGTACAGGTTCAGAGGTGAATCTAGTTGATGATCGCTGTGGTACAGGGTCAGAGGTGAATCTAGGTGATGATCCCTGTGGTACAGGGTCAGAGGTGAATCTAGTTGGTAATCCCTGTGGTACAGGGTCAGAGGTTAATCTAGTTGATGATCCCTGTGGTACAGGGTCAGAGGTGATTCTAGTTGATGATCAATGTGGTACAGGGTCAGAGGATAATCTAGTTGGATGATCCCTGTGGTACAGGGTCAGAGGTTAATCTAGTTGATGATCCCTGTGGTACAGGGTCAGAGGTGAATCTAGGTGATGATCCCTGTGGTACAGGGTCAGAGGTGAATCTAGGTGATGATCCATGTGGTACAGGGTCAGAGGTTAATCTAGTTGATGATCCCTGTGGTACAGGGTCAGAGGTGAATCTAGGTGGTGATCCATGTGTTACAGTGTCAGAGGTGATTCTAGTTGATGATCAATGTGGTACAGGGTCAGAGGTTAATCTAGTTGGATGATCCCTGTGGTACAGGGTCAGAGGTTAATCTAGTTGGTGATCCCTATGGTACAGGGTCAGAGGTGATTCTAGTTGATGATCTCTGTGGTACAGGGTCAGAGGTTAATCTAGTTGGATGATCCCTGTTGTACAGGGTCAGAGGTTAATCTAGTTGATGATCTCTGTGGTACAGGGTCAGAGGTGAATCTACTTGATGATCCCTGGGGTACAGGGTCAGAGGTGAATCTAGGTGATGATCCCTGTGGTACAGGGTCAGAGGTGAATCTAGTTGATGATCCCTGTGGTACAGGGTCAGAGGTGAATCTAGTTGATGATCCCTGTGGTACAGGGTCAGGTTTGAATCTAGGTGATGATCCCTGTGGTACAGGGTCAGAGGTGAATCTAGGTGATGATCAATGTGGTACAGGGTCAGAGGTTAATCTAGTTGGTGATCCCTATGGTACAGGGTCAGAGGTGATTATAGGTGATGATCCCTGTGGTACAGGGTCAGAGGTGAATCTAGGTGATGATCCCTGTGGTACAGGGTCAGATGTAAATCTAGTTGGTAATCCCTGTGGTACAGGGTCAGAGGTTAATCTAGTTGATGATCCCTGTGGTACAGGGTCAGAGGTGATTCTAGTTGATGATCAATGTGGTACAGGGTCAGAGGTTAATCTAGTTGGATGATCCCTGTGGTACAGGGTCAGAGGTTAATCTAGTTGATGATCCCTGTGGTACAGGGTCAGAGGTTAATCTAGTTGATGATCCCTGGGGTACAGTGTCAGAGGTGAATCTAGGTGATGATCCCTGTGGTACAGGGTCAGAGGTGAATCTAGTTGATGATCCCTGTGGTACAGGGTCAGAGGTGAATCTAGTTGATGATCCCTGTGGTACAGGGTCAGAGGTGAATCTAGGTGAATGTCCCTGTGGTACAGGGTCAGAGGTGAATCTAGGTGATGATCCATGTGTTACAGGGTCAGAGGTTAATCTAGTTGATGATCCCTGTGGTACAGGGTCAGAGGTGATTCTAGGTGATGATCCATGTGGTACAGGGTCAGAGGTGATTCTTGGTGATGATCCCTGTGGTACAGGGTCAGAGGTGAATCTAGTTGATGATCCCTGTGGTACAGGGTCAGAGGTGATTCTTGGTGATGATAACTGTGGTACAGGGTCAGAGGTGAATCTAGGTGATGATCCCTGTGATACAGGGTCAGAGGTGAATCTAGTTGGTGATCCCTGTGGTACAGGGTCAGAGGTTAATCTAGTTGATGATCCCTGTGGTACAGGGTCAGAGGTGAATCTAGGTGATGATCCCTGTGGTACAGGGTCAGAGGTGAATCTAGGTGATGATCCATGTGGTACAGGGTCAGAGGTTAATCTAGTTGATGATCCCTGTGGTACAGGGTCAGAGGTGAATCTAGGCGATGATCCATGTGTTACAGTGTCAGAGGTGATTCTAGTTGATGATCAATGTGGTACAGGGTCAGAGGTTAATCTAGTTGGATGATCCCTGTGGTACAGGGTCAGAGGTTAATCTAGTTGGTGATCCCTATGGTACAGGGTCAGAGGTGATTCTAGGTGATGATCCCTGTGGTACAGGGTCAGAGGTGATTCTAGGTGATGGTCCATGTGGTACAGGGTCAGAGGTGAATCTAGTTGATGATCCCTGTGGTACAGGGTCAGAGGTGAATCTAGGTGAATGTCCCTGTGGTACAGGGTCAGAGGTGAATCTAGTTGATGATCAATGTGGTACAGGGTCAGAGGTTAATCTAGTTGGATGATCCCTGTGGTACAGGGTCAGAGGTTAATCTAGTTGGTGATCCCTATGGTACAGGGTCAGAGGTGATTCTAGGTGATGATCCCTGTGGTACAGGGTCAGAGGTGATTCTAGGTGATGATCCCTGTGGTACAGGGTCAGAGGTGAATCTAGTTGATGATCCCTGTGGTACAGGGTCAGAGGTGAATCTAGGTGAATGTCCCTGTGGTACAGGGTCAGAGGTGAATCTAGGTGATGATCCATGTGTTACAGGGTCAGAGGTTAATCTAGTTGATGATCCCTGTGGTACAGGGTCAGAGGTGATTCTAGGTGATGATCCATGTGGTACAGGGTCAGAGGTGATTCTTGGTGATGATCCCTGTGGTACAGGGTCAGAGGTGAATCTAGTTGATGATCCCTGTGGTACAGGGTCAGAGGTGATTCTTGGTGATGATAACTGTGGTACAGGGTCAGAGGTGAATCTAGGTGATGATCCCTGTGGTACAGGGTCAGAGGTGAATCTAGTTGGTGATCCCTGTGGTACAGGGTCAGAGGTTAATCTAGTTGATGATCCCTGTGGTAAAGGGGCAGAGGTGAATCTAGGTGATGATCCCTGGGGTACAGGGTCAGAGGTGATTCTAGGTGATGATCCCAGGTGATGATCCCTGTTGTACAGGGTCAGAGGTGAATCTAGTTGATGATCCCTGTGGTACAGGGTCAGAGGTGAATCTAGTTGATGATCCATGTGGTACAGGGTCAGAGGTTAATCTAGTTGATGATCCCTGTGGTACAGGGTCAGAGGTGAATCTAGGCGATGATCCATGTGTTACAGTGTCAGAGGTGATTCTAGTTGATGATCAATGTGGTACAGGGTCAGAGGTTAATCTAGTTGGATGATCCCTGTGGTACAGGGTCAGAGGTTAATCTAGTTGGTGATCCCTATGGTACAGGGTCAGAGGTGATTCTAGGTGATGATCCCTGTGGTACAGGGTCAGAGGTGATTCTAGGTGATGATCCATGTGGTACAGGGTTAGAGGTTAATCTAGTTGATGATCCCTGTGGTACAGGGTCAGAGGTGAATCTAGGTGAATGTCCCTGTGGTACAGGGTCAGAGGTGAATCTAGTTGATGATCAATGTGGTACAGGGTCAGAGGTTAATCTAGTTGGATGATCCCTGTGGTACAGGGTCAGAGGTTAATCTAGTTGGTGATCCCTATGGTACAGGGTCAGAGGTGATTCTAGGTGATGATCCCTGTGGTACAGGGTCAGAGGTGATTCTAGGTGATGATCCCTGTGGTACAGGGTCAGAGGTGAATCTAGTTGATGATCCCTGTGGTACAGGGTCAGAGGTGAATCTAGGTGAATGTCCCTGTGGTACAGGGTCAGAGGTGAATCTAGGTGATGATCCATGTGTTACAGGGTCAGAGGTTAATCTAGTTGATGATCCCTGTGGTACAGGGTCAGAGGTGATTCTAGGTGATGATCCATGTGGTACAGGGTCAGAGGTGATTCTTGGTGATGATCCCTGTGGTACAGGGTCAGAGGTGAATCTAGTTGATGATCCCTGTGGTACAGGGTCAGAGGTGATTCTTGGTGATGATAACTGTGGTACAGGGTCAGAGGTGAATCTAGGTGATGATCCCTGTGGTACAGGGTCAGAGGTGAATCTAGTTGGTGATCCCTGTGGTACAGGGTCAGAGGTTAATCTAGTTGATGATCCCTGTGGTAAAGGGGCAGAGGTGAATCTAGGTGATGATCCCTGTGGTACAGGGTCAGAGGTGAATCTAGTTGATGATCCATGTGGTACAGGGTCAGAGGTTAATCTAGTTGATGATCCCTGTGGTACAGGGTCAGAGGTGAATCTAGGCGATGATCCATGTGTTACAGTGTCAGAGGTGATTCTAGTTGATGATCAATGTGGTACAGGGTCAGAGGTTAATCTAGTTGGATGATCCCTGTGGTACAGGGTCAGAGGTTAATCTAGTTGGTGATCCCTATGGTACAGGGTCAGAGGTGATTCTAGGTGATGATCCCTGTGGTACAGGGTCAGAGGTGATTCTAGGTGATGATCCATGTGGTACAGGGTTAGAGGTTAATCTAGTTGATGATCCCTGTGGTACAGGGTCAGAGGTGATTCTAGTTGATGATCCCTGTGGTACAGGGTCAGAGGTTAATCTAGTTGGATGATCCCTGTGGTACAGAGTCAGAGGTTAATCTAGTTGATGATCCCTGTGGTACAAGGTCAGAGGTGAATCTAGTTGATGATCCCTGTGGTACAGGGTCAGAGGTGAATCTAGTTGATGATCCCTGTGGTACAGGGTCAGAGGTGAATCTAGGTGATGATCCCTGTGGTACATGGTCAGAGGTGAATCTAGGTGATGATCCATGTGGTACAGGGTCAGAGGTGAATCTAGTTGGTGATCCCTATGGTACAGGGTCAGAGGTGATTCTAGGTGATGATCCCTGTGGTACAGGGTCAGAGGTGAATCTAGGTGATGATCCCTGTGGTACAGGGTCAGAGGTGAATCTAGTTGGTAATCCCTGTGGTACAGGGTCAGAGGTTAATCTAGTTGATGATCCCTGTGGTACAGGGTCAGAGGTGATTCTAGTTGATGATCAATGTGGTACAGGGTCAGAGGTTAATCTAGTTGATGATCCCTGTGGTACAGGGTCAGAGGTGATTCTTGGTGATGATAACTGTGGTACAGGGTCAGAGGTGAATCTAGGTGATGATCCCTGTGGTACAGGGTCAGAGGTTAATCTAGTTGGTGATCCCTATGGTACAGGGTCAGAGGTGATTCTAGGTGATGATCCCTGTGGTACAGGGTCAGAGGTGATTCTTGGTGATGATCCCTGTGGTACAGGGTCAGAGGTGAATCTAGTTGATGATCCCTGTGGTACAGGGTCAGAGGTGATTCTTGGTGATGATAACTGTGGTACAGGGTCAGAGGTGAATCTAGGTGATGATCCCTGTGGTACAGGGTCAGAGGTGAATCTAGTTGGTGATCCCTGTGGTACAGGGTCAGAGGTTAATCTAGTTGATGATCCCTGTGGTAAAGGGGCAGAGGTGAATCTAGGTGATGATCCCTGGGGTACAGGGTCAGAGGTGATTCTAGGTGATGATCCCAGGTGATGATCCCTGTTGTACAGGGTCAGAGGTGAATCTAGTTGATGATCCCTGTGGTACAGGGTCAGAGGTGAATCTAGTTGATGATCCATGTGGTACAGGGTCAGAGGTTAATCTAGTTGATGATCCCTGTGGTACAGGGTCAGAGGTGAATCTAGGCGATGATCCATGTGTTACAGTGTCAGAGGTGATTCTAGTTGATGATCAATGTGGTACAGGGTCAGAGGTTAATCTAGTTGGATGATCCCTGTGGTACAGGGTCAGAGGTTAATCTAGTTGGTGATCCCTATGGTACAGGGTCAGAGGTGATTCTAGGTGATGATCCCTGTGGTACAGGGTCAGAGGTGATTCTAGGTGATGATCCATGTGGTACAGGGTTAGAGGTTAATCTAGTTGATGATCCCTGTGGTACAGGGTCAGAGGTGAATCTAGGTGAATGTCCCTGTGGTACAGGGTCAGAGGTGAATCTAGTTGATGATCAATGTGGTACAGGGTCAGAGGTTAATCTAGTTGGATGATCCCTGTGGTACAGGGTCAGAGGTTAATCTAGTTGGTGATCCCTATGGTACAGGGTCAGAGGTGATTCTAGGTGATGATCCCTGTGGTACAGGGTCAGAGGTGATTCTAGGTGATGATCCCTGTGGTACAGGGTCAGAGGTGAATCTAGTTGATGATCCCTGTGGTACAGGGTCAGAGGTGAATCTAGTTGATGATCCCTGTGGTACAGGGTCAGAGGTGAATCTAGGTGAATGTCCCTGTGGTACAGGGTCAGAGGTGAATCTAGGTGATGATCCATGTGTTAAAGGGTCAGAGGTTAATCTAGTTGATGATCCCTGTGGTACAGGGTCAGAGGTGATTCTAGGTGATGATCCATGTGGTACAGGGTCAGAGGTGATTCTTGGTGATGATCCCTGTGGTACAGGGTCAGAGGTGAATCTAGTTGATGATCCCTGTGGTACAGGGTCAGAGGTGATTCTTGGTGATGATAACTGTGGTACAGGGTCAGAGGTGATTCTAGGTGATGATCCCTGTGGTACAGGGTCAGAGGTGAATCTAGGTGATGATCCCTGTGGTACAGGGTCAGAGGTGAATCTAGTTGGTAATCCCTGTGGTACAGGGTCAGAGGTTAATCTAGTTGATGATCCCTGTGGTACAGGGTCAGAGGTGATTCTAGTTGATGATCCCTGTGGTACAGGGTCAGAGGTTAATCTAGTTGATGATCCCTGTGGTACAGGGTCAGAGGTGATTCTTGGTGATGATAACTGTGGTACAGGGTCAGAGGTGAATCTAGGTGATGATCCCTGTGGTACAGGGTCAGAGGTTAATCTAGTTGGTGATCCCTATGGTACAGGGTCAGAGGTGATTCTAGGTGATGATCCCTGTGGTACAGGGTCAGAGGTGATTCTAGGTGATGATCCCTGTGGTACAGGGTCAGAGGTGAATCTAGTTGATGATCCCTGTGGTACAGGGTCAGAGGTGAATCTAGGTGAATGTCCCTGTGGTACAGGGTCAGAGGTGAATCTAGTTGATGATCAATGTGGTACAGGGTCAGAGGTTAATCTAGTTGGATGATCCCTGTGGTACAGGGTCAGAGGTTAATCTAGTTGGTGATCCCTATGGTACAGGGTCAGAGGTGATTCTAGGTGATGATCCCTGTGGTACAGGGTCAGAGGTGATTCTAGGTGATGATCCCTGTGGTACAGGGTCAGAGGTGAATCTAGTTGATGATCCCTGTGGTACAGGGTCAGAGGTGAATCTAGGTGAATGTCCCTGTGGTACAGGGTCAGAGGTGAATCTAGGTGATGATCCATGTGTTACAGGGTCAGAGGTTAATCTAGTTGATGATCCCTGTGGTACAGGGTCAGAGGTGATTCTAGGTGATGATCCATGTGGTACAGGGTCAGAGGTGATTCTTGGTGATGATCCCTGTGGTACAGGGTCAGAGGTGAATCTAGTTGATGATCCCTGTGGTACAGGGTCAGAGGTGATTCTTGGTGATGATAACTGTGGTACAGGGTCAGAGGTGAATCTAGGTGATGATCCCTGTGGTACAGGGTCAGAGGTGAATCTAGTTGGTGATCCCTGTGGTACAGGGTCAGAGGTTAATCTAGTTGATGATCCCTGTGGTAAAGGGGCAGAGGTGAATCTAGGTGATGATCCCTGGGGTACAGGGTCAGAGGTGATTCTAGGTGATGATCCCAGGTGATGATCCCTGTTGTACAGGGTCAGAGGTGAATCTAGTTGATGATCCCTGTGGTACAGGGTCAGAGGTGAATCTAGTTGATGATCCATGTGGTACAGGGTCAGAGGTTAATCTAGTTGATGATCCCTGTGGTACAGGGTCAGAGGTGAATCTAGGCGATGATCCATGTGTTACAGTGTCAGAGGTGATTCTAGTTGATGATCAATGTGGTACAGGGTCAGAGGTTAATCTAGTTGGATGATCCCTGTGGTACAGGGTCAGAGGTTAATCTAGTTGGTGATCCCTATGGTACAGGGTCAGAGGTGATTCTAGGTGATGATCCCTGTGGTACAGGGTCAGAGGTGATTCTAGGTGATGATCCATGTGGTACAGGGTTAGAGGTTAATCTAGTTGATGATCCCTGTGGTACAGGGTCAGAGGTGAATCTAGGTGAATGTCCCTGTGGTACAGGGTCAGAGGTGAATCTAGTTGATGATCAATGTGGTACAGGGTCAGAGGTTAATCTAGTTGGATGATCCCTGTGGTACAGGGTCAGAGGTTAATCTAGTTGGTGATCCCTATGGTACAGGGTCAGAGGTGATTCTAGGTGATGATCCCTGTGGTACAGGGTCAGAGGTGATTCTAGGTGATGATCCCTGTGGTACAGGGTCAGAGGTGAATCTAGTTGATGATCCCTGTGGTACAGGGTCAGAGGTGAATCTAGGTGAATGTCCCTGTGGTACAGGGTCAGAGGTGAATCTAGGTGATGATCCATGTGTTACAGGGTCAGAGGTTAATCTAGTTGATGATCCCTGTGGTACAGGGTCAGAGGTGATTCTAGGTGATGATCCATGTGGTACAGGGTCAGAGGTGATTCTTGGTGATGATCCCTGTGGTACAGGGTCAGAGGTGAATCTAGTTGATGATCCCTGTGGTACAGGGTCAGAGGTGATTCTTGGTGATGATAACTGTGGTACAGGGTCAGAGGTGAATCTAGGTGATGATCCCTGTGGTACAGGGTCAGAGGTGAATCTAGTTGGTGATCCCTGTGGTACAGGGTCAGAGGTTAATCTAGTTGATGATCCCTGTGGTAAAGGGGCAGAGGTGAATCTAGGTGATGATCCCTGTGGTACAGGGTCAGAGGTGAATCTAGGCGATGATCCATGTGGTACAGGGTCAGAGGTTAATCTAGTTGATGATCCCTGTGGTACAGGGTCAGAGGTGAATCTAGGCGATGATCCATGTGTTACAGTGTCAGAGGTGATTCTAGTTGATGATCAATGTGGTACAGGGTCAGAGGTTAATCTAGTTGGATGATCCCTGTGGTACAGGGTCAGAGGTTAATCTAGTTGGTGATCCCTATGGTACAGGGTCAGAGGTGATTCTAGGTGATGATCCCTGTGGTACAGGGTCAGAGGTGATTCTAGGTGATGATCCATGTGGTACAGGGTTAGAGGTTAATCTAGTTGATGATCCCTGTGGTACAGGGTCAGAGGTGATTCTAGTTGATGATCCCTGTGGTACAGGGTCAGAGGTTAATCTAGTTGGATGATCCCTGTGGTACAGAGTCAGAGGTTAATCTAGTTGATGATCCCTGTGGTACAAGGTCAGAGGTGAATCTAGTTGATGATCCCTGTGGTACAGGGTCAGAGGTGAATCTAGTTGATGATCCCTGTGGTACAGGGTCAGAGGTGAATCTAGGTGATGATCCCTGTGGTACATGGTCAGAGGTGAATCTAGGTGATGATCCATGTGGTACAGGGTCAGAGGTGAATCTAGTTGGTGATCCCTATGGTACAGGGTCAGAGGTGATTCTAGGTGATGATCCCTGTGGTACAGGGTCAGAGGTGAATCTAGGTGATGATCCCTGTGGTACAGGGTCAGAGGTGAATCTAGTTGGTAATCCCTGTGGTACAGGGTCAGAGGTTAATCTAGTTGATGATCCCTGTGGTACAGGGTCAGAGGTGATTCTAGTTGATGATCAATGTGGTACAGGGTCAGAGGTTAATCTAGTTGATGATCCCTGTGGTACAGGGTCAGAGGTGATTCTTGGTGATGATAACTGTGGTACAGGGTCAGAGGTGAATCTAGGTGATGATCCCTGTGGTACAGGGTCAGAGGTGAATCTAGTTGGTGATCCCTGTGGTACAGGGTCAGAGGTTAATCTAGTTGATGATCCCTGTGGTAAAGGGGCAGAGGTGAATCTAGGTGATGATCCCTGTGGTACAGGGTCAGAGGTGAATCTAGTTGATGATCCATGTGGTACAGGGTCAGAGGTTAATCTAGTTGATGATCCCTGTGGTACAGGGTCAGAGGTGAATCTAGGCGATGATCCATGTGTTACAGTGTCAGAGGTGATTCTAGTTGATGATCAATGTAGTACAGGGTCAGAGGTTAATCTAGTTGGATGATCCCTGTGGTACAGGGTCAGAGGTTAATCTAGTTGGTGATCCCTATGGTACAGGGTCAGAGGTGATTCTAGGTGATGATCCCTGTGGTACAGGGTCAGAGGTGATTCTAGGTGATGATCCATGTGGTACAGGGTTAGAGGTTAATCTAGTTGATGATCCCTGTGGTACAGGGTCAGAGGTGATTCTAGTTAATGATCCCTGTGGTACAGGGTCAGAGGTTAATCTAGTTGGATGATCCCTGTGGTACAGGGTCAGAGGTTAATCTAGTTGATGATCCCTGTGGTACAGGGTCAGAGGTGAATCTAGTTGATGATCCCTGTGGTACAGGGTCAGAGGTGAATCTAGTTGATGATCCCTGTGGTACAGGGTCAGAGGTGAATCTAGGTGATGATCCCTGTGGTACAGGGTCAGAGGTGAATCTAGGTGATGATCCATGTGGTACAGGGTCAGAGGTGAATCTAGTTGGTGATCCCTATGGTACAGGGTCAGAGGTGATTCTAGGTGATGATCCCTGTGGTACAGGGTCAGAGGTGAATCTAGGTGATGATCCCTGTGGTACAGGGTCAGAGGTGAATCTAGTTGGTAATCCCTGTGGTACAGGGTCAGAGGTTAATCTAGTTGATGATCCCTGTGGTACAGGGTCAGAGGTGATTCTAGTTGATGATCCCTGTGGTACAGGGTCAGAGGTTAATCTAGTTGATGATCCCTGTGGTACAGGGTCAGAGGTGATTCTTGGTGATGATAACTGTGGTACAGGGTCAGAGGTGAATCTAGGTGATGATCCCTGTGGTACAGGGTCAGAGGTGAATCTAGTTGGTGATCCCTGTGGTACAGGGTCAGAGGTTAATCTAGTTGATGATCCCTGTGGTAAAGGGGCAGAGGTGAATCTAGGTGATGATCCCTGGGGTACAGGGTCAGAGGTGATTCTAGGTGATGATCCCAGGTGATGATCCCTGTGGTACAGGGTCAGAGGTGAATCTAGTTGATGATCCCTGTGGTACAGGGTCAGAGGTGAATCTAGTTGATGATCCATGTGGTACAGGGTCAGAGGTTAATCTAGTTGATGATCCCTGTGGTACAGGGTCAGAGGTGAATCTAGGCGATGATCCATGTGTTACAGTGTCAGAGGTGATTCTAGTTGATGATCAATGTGGTACAGGGTCAGAGGTTAATCTAGTTGGATGATCCCTGTGGTACAGGGTCAGAGGTTAATCTAGTTGGTGATCCCTATGGTACAGGGTCAGAGGTGATTCTAGGTGATGATCCCTGTGGTACAGGGTCAGAGGTGATTCTAGGTGATGATCCATGTGGTACAGGGTTAGAGGTTAATCTAGTTGATGATCCCTGTGGTACAGGGTCAGAGGTGAATCTAGGTGAATGTCCCTGTGGTACAGGGTCAGAGGTGAATCTAGTTGATGATCAATGTGGTACAGGGTCAGAGGTTAATCTAGTTGGATGATCCCTGTGGTACAGGGTCAGAGGTTAATCTAGTTGGTGATCCCTATGGTACAGGGTCAGAGGTGATTCTAGGTGATGATCCCTGTGGTACAGGGTCAGAGGTGATTCTAGGTGATGATCCCTGTGGTACAGGGTCAGAGGTGAATCTAGTTGATGATCCCTGTGGTACAGGGTCAGAGGTGAATCTAGGTGAATGTCCCTGTGGTACAGGGTCAGAGGTGAATCTAGGTGATGATCCATGTGTTACAGGGTCAGAGGTTAATCTAGTTGATGATCCCTGTGGTACAGGGTCAGAGGTGATTCTAGGTGATGATCCATGTGGTACAGGGTCAGAGGTGATTCTTGGTGATGATCCCTGTGGTACAGGGTCAGAGGTGAATCTAGTTGATGATCCCTGTGGTACAGGGTCAGAGGTGATTCTTGGTGATGATAACTGTGGTACAGGGTCAGAGGTGAATCTAGGTGATGATCCCTGTGGTACAGGGTCAGAGGTGAATCTAGTTGGTGATCCCTGTGGTACAGGGTCAGAGGTTAATCTAGTTGATGATCCCTGTGGTAAAGGGGCAGAGGTGAATCTAGGTGATGATCCCTGTGGTACAGGGTCAGAGGTGAATCTAGTTGATGATCCATGTGGTACAGGGTCAGAGGTTAATCTAGTTGATGATCCCTGTGGTACAGGGTCAGAGGTGAATCTAGGCGATGATCCATGTGTTACAGTGTCAGAGGTGATTCTAGTTGATGATCAATGTGGTACAGGGTCAGAGGTTAATCTAGTTGGATGATCCCTGTGGTACAGGGTCAGAGGTTAATCTAGTTGGTGATCCCTATGGTACAGGGTCAGAGGTGATTCTAGGTGATGATCCCTGTGGTACAGGGTCAGAGGTGATTCTAGGTGATGATCCATGTGGTACAGGGTTAGAGGTTAATCTAGTTGATGATCCCTGTGGTACAGGGTCAGAGGTGATTCTAGTTGATGATCCCTGTGGTACAGGGTCAGAGGTTAATCTAGTTGGATGATCCCTGTGGTACAGAGTCAGAGGTTAATCTAGTTGATGATCCCTGTGGTACAGGGTCAGAGGTGAATCTAGTTGATGATCCCTGTGGTACAGGGTCAGAGGTGAATCTAGTTGATGATCCCTGTGGTACAGGGTCAGAGGTGAATCTAGGTGATGATCCCTGTGGTACATGGTCAGAGGTGAATCTAGGTGATGATCCATGTGGTACAGGGTCAGAGGTGAATCTAGTTGGTGATCCCTATGGTACAGGGTCAGAGGTGATTCTAGGTGATGATCCCTGTGGTACAGGGTCAGAGGTGAATCTAGGTGATGATCCCTGTGGTACAGGGTCAGAGGTGAATCTAGTTGGTAATCCCTGTGGTACAGGGTCAGAGGTTAATCTAGTTGATGATCCCTGTGGTACAGGGTCAGAGGTGATTCTAGTTGATGATCAATGTGGTACAGGGTCAGAAGTTAATCTAGTTGATGATCCCTGTGGTACAGGGTCAGAGGTGATTCTTGGTGATGATAACTGTGGTACAGGGTCAGAGGTGAATCTAGGTGATGATCCCTGTGGTACAGGGTCAGAGGTGAATCTAGTTGGTGATCCCTGTGGTACAGGGTCAGAGGTTAATCTAGTTGATGATCCCTGTGGTAAAGGGGCAGAGGTGAATCTAGGTGATGATCCCTGTGGTACAGGGTCAGAGGTGAATCTAGTTGATGATCCATGTGGTACAGGGTCAGAGGTTAATCTAGTTGATGATCCCTGTGGCACAGGGTCAGAGGTGAATCTAGGCGATGATCCATGTGTTACAGTGTCAGAGGTGATTCTAGTTGATGATCAATGTAGTACAGGGTCAGAGGTTAATCTAGTTGGATGATCCCTGTGGTACAGGGTCAGAGGTTAATCTAGTTGGTGATCCCTATGGTACAGGGTCAGAGGTGATTCTAGGTGATGATCCCTGTGGTACAGGGTCAGAGGTGATTCTAGGTGATGATCCATGTGGTACAGGGTTAGAGGTTAATCTAGTTGATGATCCCTGTGGTACAGGGTCAGAGGTGAATCTAGTTGATGATCCCTGTGGTACAGGGTCAGAGGTGAATCTAGTTGATGATCCCTGTGGTACAGGGTCAGAGGTGAATCTAGGTGATGATCCCTGTGGTACATGGTCAGAGGTGAATCTAGGTGATGATCCATGTGGTACAGGGTCAGAGGTGAATCTAGTTGGTGATCCCTATGGTACAGGGTCAGAGGTGATTCTAGGTGATGATCCCTGTGGTACAGGGTCAGAGGTGAATCTAGGTGATGATCCCTGTGGTACAGGGTCAGAGGTGAATCTAGTTGGTAATCCCTGTGGTACAGGGTCAGAGGTTAATCTAGTTGATGATCCCTGTGGTACAGGGTCAGAGGTGATTCTAGTTGATGATCAATGTGGTACAGGGTCAGAGGTTAATCTAGTTGATGATCCCTGTGGTACAGGGTCAGAGGTGATTCTTGGTGATGATAACTGTGGTACAGGGTCAGAGGTGAATCTAGGTGATGATCCCTGTGGTACAGGGTCAGAGGTGAATCTAGTTGGTGATCCCTGTGGTACAGGGTCAGAGGTTAATCTAGTTGATGATCCCTGTGGTAAAGGGGCAGAGGTGAATCTAGGTGATGATCCCTGTGGTACAGGGTCAGAGGTGAATCTAGTTGATGATCCATGTGGTACAGGGTCAGAGGTTAATCTAGTTGATGATCCCTGTGGTACAGGGTCAGAGGTGAATCTAGGCGATGATCCATGTGTTACAGTGTCAGAGGTGATTCTAGTTGATGATCAATGTAGTACAGGGTCAGAGGTTAATCTAGTTGGATGATCCCTGTGGTACAGGGTCAGAGGTTAATCTAGTTGGTGATCCCTATGGTACAGGGTCAGAGGTGATTCTAGGTGATGATCCCTGTGGTACAGGGTCAGAGGTGATTCTAGGTGATGATCAATGTGGTACAGGGTTAGAGGTTAATCTAGTTGATGATCCCTGTGGTACAGGGTCAGAGGTGATTCTAGTTAATGATCCCTGTGGTACAGGGTCAGAGGTTAATCTAGTTGGATGATCCCTGTGGTACAGGGTCAGAGGTTAATCTAGTTGATGATCCCTGTGGTACAGGGTCAGAGGTGAATCTAGTTGATGATCCCTGTGGTACAGGGTCAGAGGTGAATCTAGTTGATGATCCCTGTGGTACAGGGTCAGAGGTGAATCTAGGTGATGATCCCTGTGGTACAGGGTCAGAGGTGAATCTAGGTGATGATCCATGTGGTACAGGGTCAGAGGTGAATCTAGTTGGTGATCCCTATGGTACAGGGTCAGAGGTGATTCTAGGTGATGATCCCTGTGGTACAGGGTCAGAGGTGAATCTAGGTGATGATCCCTGTGGTACAGGGTCAGAGGTGAATCTAGTTGGTAATCCCTGTGGTACAGGGTCAGAGGTTAATCTAGTTGATGATCCCTGTGGTACAGGGTCAGAGGTGATTCTAGTTGATGATCAATGTGGTACAGGGTCAGAGGTTAATCTAGTTGGATGATCCCTGTGGTACAGGGTCAGAGGTTAATCTAGTTGATGATCCCTGTGGTACAGGGTCAGAGGTTAATCTAGTTGATGATCCCTGGGGTACAGGGTCAGAGGTGAATCTAGGTGATGATCCCTGTGGTACAGGGTCAGAGGTGAATCTAGTTGATGATCCCTGTGGTACAGGGTCAGAGGTGAATCTAGTTGATGATCCCTGTGGTACAGGGTCAGAGGTGAATCTAGGTGAATGTCCCTGTGGTACAGGGTCAGAGGTGAATCTAGGTGATGATCCATGTGTTACAGGGTCAGAGGTTAATCTAGTTGATGATCCCTGTGGTACAGGGTCAGAGGTGATTCTAGGTGATGATCCATGTGGTACAGGGTCAGAGGTGATTCTTGGTTATGATCCCTGTGGTACAGGGTCAGAGGTGAATCTAGTTGATGATCCCTGTGGTACAGGGTCAGACGTGATTCTTGGTGATGATAACTGTGGTACAGGGTCAGAGGTGAATCTAGGTGATGATCCCTGTGGTACAGGGTCAGAGGTGAATCTAGTTGGTGATCCCTGTGGTACAGGGTCAGAGGTTAATCTAGTTGATGATCCCTGTGGTACAGGGTCAGAGGTGATTCTAGTTGATGATCCCTGTGGTACAGTGTCAGAGGTGATTATAGGTGATGATCCATGTGGTACAGGGTCAGAGGTGATTCTTGGTGATGATAACTGTGGTACAGGGTCAGAGGTGAATCTAGTTGAATGATCCTGTGGTACAGGGTCAGAGGTGAATCTAGTTGATGATCCCTGTGGTACAGGGTCAGAGCTGATTCTAGGTGATGATCCATGTGGTACAGGGTCAGAGGTGATTCTTGGTGATGATCCCTGTGGTACAGTGTCAGAGGTGAATCTAGTTGATGATCCCTGTGGTACAGGGTCAGAAGTTAATCTAGTTGATGATCCCTGTGGTACAGGGTCAGATGTGAATCTAGTTTATGATCCCTATGGTACAGGGTCAGAGGTTAATCTAGTTGATGATCCCTGTGGTACAGGCTCAGGGGTGAATCTAGTTGATAATCCCTGTTGTACAGGGTCAGATGTGAATCTAGTTTATGATCCCTATGGTACAGGGTCAGAGGTGAATCTAGGTGATGATCCATGTGGTACACGGTCAGAGGTTAATCTAGTTGATGATCCCTGTGGTACAGGGTCAGAGGTTAATCTAGTTGATGATCCCTGTGGTACATGGTCAGAGGTTAATCTAGTTGATGATCCCTGGGGTACAGGTTCAGAGGTGAATCTAGTTGATGATCGCTGTGGTACAGGGTCAGAGGTGAATCTAGGTGATGATCCCTGTGGTACAGGGTCAGAGGTGAATCTAGTTGGTAATCCCTGTGGTACAGGGTCAGAGGTTAATCTAGTTGATCATCCCTGTGGTACAGGGTCAGAGGTGATTCTAGTTGATGATCAATGTGGTACAGGGTCAGAGGTTAATCTAGTTGGATGATCCCTGTGGTACAGGGTCAGAGTTAATCTAGTTGATGATCCCTGTGGTACAGGGTCAGAGGTTAATCTAGTTGATGATCCCTGGGGTACAGGGTCAGAGGTGAATCTAGGTGATGATCCCTGTGGTACAGGGTCAGAGGTGAATCTAGTTGATGATCCCTGTGGTGACAGGGCCAGAGGTGAATCTAGGTGAATGTCCCTGTGGTACAGGGTCAGAGGTGAATCTAAGTGATGATCCATGTGTTACTTGGTCAGAGGTTAATCTAGTTGATGATCCCTGTGGTACAGGGTCAGAGGTGATTCTAGGTGATGATCCATGTGGTACAGGGTCAGAGGTGATTCTTGGTGATGATCCCTGTGGTACAGGGTCAGAGGTGAACCTAGTTGATGATCCCTGGGGTACAGGTTCAGAGGTGAATCTAGTTGATGATCGCTGTGGTACAGGGTCAGAGGTGAATCTAGGTGATGATCCCTGTGGTACAGGGTCAGAGGTGAATCTAGTTGGTAATCCCTGTGGTACAGGGTCAGAGGTTAATCTAGTTGATGATTCCTGTGGTACAGGGTCAGAGGTGATTCTAGTTGATGATCAATGTGGTACAGGGTCAGAGGATAATCTAGTTGGATGATCCCTGTGGTACAGGGTCAGAGGTTAATCTAGTTGGTAATCCCTGTGGTACAGGGTCAGAGGTTAATCTAGTTGATGATCCCTGTGGTACAGGGTCAGAGGTGATTCTAGTTGATGATCAATGTGGTACAGGGTCAGAGGTTAATCTAGTTGATGATCCCTGTGGTACAGGGTCAGAGGTGATTCTTGGTGATGATAACTGTGGTACAGGGTCAGAGGTGAATCTAGGTGATGATCCCTGTGGTACAGGGTCAGAGGTGAATCTAGTTGGTGATCCCTGTGGTACAGGGTCAGAGGTTAATCTAGTTGATGATCCCTGTGGTAAAGGGGCAGAGGTGAATCTAGGTGATGATCCCTGTGGTACAGGGTCAGAGGTGAATCTAGTTGATGATCCATGTGGTACAGGGTCAGAGGTTAATCTAGTTGATGATCCCTGTGGTACAGGGTCAGAGGTGAATCTAGGCGATGATCCATGTGTTACAGTGTCAGAGGTGATTCTAGTTGATGATCAATGTAGTACAGGGTCAGAGGTTAATCTAGTTGGATGATCCCTGTGGTACAGGGTCAGAGGTTAATCTAGTTGGTGATCCCTATGGTACAGGGTCAGAGGTGATTCTAGGTGATGATCCCTGTGGTACAGGGTCAGAGGTGATTCTAGGTGATGATCCATGTGGTACAGGGTTAGAGGTTAATCTAGTTGATGATCCCTGTGGTACAGGGTCAGAGGTGATTCTAGTTAATGATCCCTGTGGTACAGGGTCAGAGGTTAATCTAGTTGGATGATCCCTGTGGTACAGGGTCAGAGGTTAATCTAGTTGATGATCCCTGTGGTACAGGGTCAGAGGTGAATCTAGTTGATGATCCCTGTGGTACAGGGTCAGAGGTGAATCTAGTTGATGATCCCTGTGGTACAGGGTCAGAGGTGAATCTAGGTGATGATCCCTGTGGTACAGGGTCAGAGGTGAATCTAGGTGATGATCCATGTGGTACAGGGTCAGAGGTGAATCTAGTTGGTGATCCCTATGGTACAGGGTCAGAGGTGATTCGAGGTGATGATCCCTGTGGTACAGGGTCAGAGGTGAATCTAGGTGATGATCCCTGTGGTACAGGGTCAGAGGTGAATCTAGTTGGTAATCCCTGTGGTACAGGGTCAGAGGTTAATCTAGTTGATGATCCCTGTGGTACAGGGTCAGAGGTGATTCTAGTTGATGATCAATGTGGTACAGGGTCAGAGGTTAATCTAGTTGGATGATCCCTGTGGTACAGGGTCAGAGGTTAATCTAGTTGATGATCCCTGTGGTACAGGGTCAGAGGTTAATCTAGTTGATGATCCCTGGGGTACAGGGTCAGAGGTGAATCTAGGTGATGATCCTTGTGGTACAGGGTCAGAGGTGAATCTAGTTGATGATCCCTGTGGTACAGGGTCAGAGGTGAATCTAGTTGATGATCCCTGTGGTACAGGGTCAGAGGTGAATCTAGGTGAATGTCCCTGTGGTACAGGGTCAGAGGTGAATCTAGGTGATGATCCATGTGTTACAGGGTCAGAGGTTAATCTAGTTGATGATCCCTGTGGTACAGGGTCAGAGGTGATTCTAGGTGATGATCCATGTGGTACAGGGTCAGAGGTGATTCTTGGTTATGATCCCTGTGGTACAGGGTCAGAGGTGAATCTAGTTGATGATCCCTGTGGTACAGGGTCAGACGTGATTCTTGGTGATGATAACTGTGGTACAGGGTCAGAGGTGAATCTAGGTGATGATCCCTGTGGTACAGGGTCAGAGGTGAATCTAGTTGGTGATCCCTGTGGTACAGGGTCAGAGGTTAATCTAGTTGATGATCCCTGTGGTACAGGGTCAGAGGTGATTCTAGTTGATGATCCCTGTGGTACAGTGTCAGAGGTGATTATAGGTGATGATCCATGTGGTACAGGGTCAGAGGTGATTCTTGGTGATGATAACTGTGGTACAGGGTCAGAGGTGAATCTAGTTGAATGATCCTGTGGTACAGGGTCAGAGGTGAATCTAGTTGAATGATCCTGTGGTACAGGGTCAGAGGTGAATCTAGTTGATGATCCCTGTGGTACAGGGTCAGAGCTGATTCTAGGTGATGATCCATGTGGTGCAGGGTCAGAGGTGATTCTTGGTGATGATCCCTGTGGTACAGTGTCAGAGGTGAATCTAGTTGATGATCCCTGTGGTACAGGGTCAGAGGTTAATCTAGTTGATGATCCCTGTGGTACAGGGTCAGATGTGAATCTAGTTTATGATCCCTATGGTACAGGGTCAGAGGTTAATCTAGTTGATGATCCCTGTGGTACAGGCTCAGGGGTGAATCTAGTTGATAATCCCTGTTGTACAGGGTCAGATGTGAATCTAGTTTATGATCCCTATGGTACAGGGTCAGAGGTGAATCTAGGTGATGATCCATGTGGTACACGGTCAGAGGTTAATCTAGTTGATGATCCCTGTGGTACAGGGTCAGAGGTTAATCTAGTTGATGATCCCTGTGGTACAGGGTCAGAGGTTAATCTAGTTGATGATCCCTGGGGTACAGGTTCAGAGGTGAATCTAGTTGATGATCGCTGTGGTACAGGGTCAGAGGTGAATCTAGGTGATGATCCCTGTGGTACAGGGTCAGAGGTGAATCTAGTTGGTAATCCCTGTGGTACAGGGTCAGAGGTTAATCTAGTTGATCATCCCTGTGGTACAGGGTCAGAGGTGATTCTAGTTGATGATCAATGTGGTACAGGGTCAGAGGTTAATCTAGTTGGATGATCCCTGTGGTACAGGGTCAGAGTTAATCTAGTTGATGATCCCTGTGGTACAGGGTCAGAGGTTAATCTAGTTGATGATCCCTGGGGTACAGGGTCAGAGGTGAATCTAGGTGATGATCCCTGTGGTACAGGGTCAGAGGTGAATCTAGTTGATGATCCCTGTGGTACAGGGTCAGAGGTGAATCTAGGTGAATGTCCCTGTGGTACAGGATCAGAGGTGAATCTAAGTGATGATCCATGTGTTACAGGGTCAGAGGTTAATCTAGTTGTTGATCCCTGTGGTACAGGGTCAGAGGTGATTCTAGGTGATGATCCATGTGGTACAGGGTCAGAGGTGATTCTTGGTGATGATCCCTGTGGTACAGGGTCAGAGGTGAACCTAGTTGATGATCCCTGGGGTACAGGTTCAGAGGTGAATCTAGTTGATGATCGCTGTGGTACAGGGTCAGAGGTGAATCTAGGTGATGATCCCTGTGGTACAGGGTCAGAGGTGAATCTAGTTGGTAATCCCTGTGGTACAGGGTCAGAGGTTAATCTAGTTGATGATCCCTGTGGTACAGGGTCAGAGGTGATTCTAGTTGATGATCAATGTGGTACAGGGTCAGAGGATAATCTAGTTGGATGATCCCTGTGGTACAGGGTCAGAGGTTAATCTAGTTGATGATCCCTGTGGTACAGGGTCAGAGGTTAATCTAGTTGATGATCCCTGGGGTACAGGGTCAGAGGTGAATCTAGGTGATGATCCCTGTGGTACAGGGTCAGAGGTGAATCTAGTTGATGATCCTTGTGGTACAGGGTCAGAGGTGAATCTAGGTGAATGTCCCTGTGGTACAGGGTCAGAGGTGAATCTAAGTGATGATCCATGTGTTACAGGGTCAGAGGTTAATCTAGTTGATGATCCCTGTGGTACAGGGTCAGAGGTGATTCTAGGTGATGATCCATGTGGTACAGGGTCGGAGGTGATTCTTGGTGATGATCCCTGTGGTACAGGGTCAGAGGTGAATCTAGTTGATGATCCCTGTGGTATAGGGTCAGAGGTGAATCTAGTTGATGATCCCTGTGGTACAGGGTCAGAGGTGATTCTAGGTGATGATCCCTGTGGTACAGGGTCAGAGGTGATTCTTGGTGATGATCCCTGTAGTACAGGCTCAGAGGTGAATCTAGTTGATAATCCCTGTTGTACAGGGTCAGATGTGAATCTAGTTTATGATCCCTATGGTACAGGGTCAGAGGTGAATCTAGGTGATGATCCATGTGGTACACGGTCAGAGGTTAATCTAGTTGATGATCCCTGTTGTACAGGGTCAGAGGTGAATCTAGTTGATAATCCCTGTTGTACAGGGTCAGAGGTGAATCTAAGTGATGATCCATGTGTTACAGGGTCAGAGGTTAATCTAGTTGATGATCCCTGTGGTACAGGGTCAGAGGTGATTCTAGGTGATGATCCATGTGGTACAGGGTCAGAGGTGATTCTTGGTGATGATCCCTGTGGTACAGGGTCAGAGGTGAACCTAGTTGATGATCCCTGGGGTACAGGTTCAGAGGTGAATCTAGTTGATGATCGCTGTGGTACAGGGTCAGAGGTGAATCTAGGTGATGATCCCTGTGGTACAGGGTCAGAGGTGAATCTAGTTGGTAATCCCTGTGGTACAGGGTCAGAGGTTAATCTAGTTGATGATCCCTGTGGTACAGGGTCAGAGGTGATTCTAGTTGATGATCAATGTGGTACAGGGTCAGAGGATAATCTAGTTGGATGATCCCTGTGGTACAGGGTCAGAGGTTAATCTAGTTGATGATCCCTGTGGTACAGGGTCAGAGGTTAATCTAGTTGATGATCCCTGGGGTACAGGGTCAGAGGTGAATCTAGGTGATGATCCCTGTGGTACAGGGTCAGAGGTGAATCTAGTTGATGATCCTTGTGGTACAGGGTCAGAGGTGAATCTAGGTGAATGTCCCTGTGGTACAGGGTCAGAGGTGAATCTAAGTGATGATCCATGTGTTACAGGGTCAGAGGTTAATCTAGTTGATGATCCCTGTGGTACAGGGTCAGAGGTGATTCTAGGTGATGATCCATGTGGTACAGGGTCGGAGGTGATTCTTGGTGATGATCCCTGTGGTACAGGGTCAGAGGTGAATCTAGTTGATGATCCCTGTGGTATAGGGTCAGAGGTGAATCTAGTTGATGATCCCTGTGGTACAGGGTCAGAGGTGATTCTAGGTGATGATCCCTGTGGTACAGGGTCAGAGGTGATTCTTGGTGATGATCCCTGTAGTACAGGCTCAGAGGTGAATCTAGTTGATAATCCCTGTTGTACAGGGTCAGATGTGAATCTAGTTTATGATCCCTATGGTACAGGGTCAGAGGTGAATCTAGGTGATGATCCATGTGGTACACGGTCAGAGGTTAATCTAGTTGATGATCCCTGTTGTACAGGGTCAGAGGTGAATCTAGTTGATAATCCCTGTTGTACAGGGTCAGAGGTGAATCTAGTTTATGATCCCTATGGTACAGGGTCAGAGGTGAATCTAGGTGATGATCCATGTGGTACACGGTCAGAGGTTAATCTAGTTGATGATCCCTGTGGTACAGGGTCAGAGGTTAATCTAGTTGATGATCCCTGTGGTACAGGGTCAGAGGTTAATCTAGTTGATGATCCCTGTGGTACAGGGTCAGAGGTGAATCTAGGTGATGATCCATGTGGTACAGGGTCAGAGATTAATCTAGTTGATGATCCCTGTGGTACAGGGTCAGAGGTGAATCTAGTTGATGATCCCTGGGGTACAGGTTCAGAGGTGAATCTAGTTGATGATCCCTGTGGTACAGGGTCAGAGGTGAATCAAGTTGATGATCCCTGGAGTACAGGGTCAGAGGTTAATCTAGTTGATGATCCCTGTGGTACAGGGTCAGAGGTGAATCTAGTTGATAATCCCTGTTGTACAGGGTCAGAGGTGAATCTAGTTTATGATCCCTATGGTACAGGGTCAGAGGTGAATCTAGGTGATGATCCATGTGGTACACGGTCAGAGGTTAATCTAGTTGATGATCCCTGTGGTACAGGGTCAGAGGTTAATCTAGTTGATGATCCCTGTGGTACAGGGTCAGAGGTTAATCTAGTTGATGATCCCTGTGGTACAGGGTCAGAGGTGAATCTAGGTGATGATCCATGTGGTACAGGGTCAGAGATTAATCTAGTTGATGATCCCTGTGGTACAGTGTCAGAGGTGAATCTAGTTGATGATCCCTGTGGTACAGGGTCAGAGGTTAATCTAGTTGATGATCCCTGTGGTACAGGGTCAGAGGTGGTTCTTGGTGATGATAACTGTGGTACAGGGTCAGAGGTGAATCTAGGTGATGATCCCTGTGGTACAGGGTTAGATGTTAATCTAGTTGATGATCCCTGTGGTACAGGGTCAGAGGTGAATCTAGGTGATGATCCATGTGGTACAGGGTTAGATGTTAATCTAGTTGATGATCCCTGGGGTACAGGGTCAGAGGTGAATCTAGTTGATGATCCCTGTGGTACAGGGTCAGAGGTGAATCTAGGTGATGATCCCTGTGGTACAGGGTCAGAGGTGAATCTAGGTGATGATCCATGTGGTACAGGGTCAGAGGTTAATCTAGTTGGTGATCCCTATGGTACAGGGTCAGAGGTGATTCTAGGTGATGATCCCTGTGGTACAGGGTCAGAGGTGAATCTAGGTGATGATCCCTGTGGTACAGGGTCAGAGGTTAATCTAGTTGATGATCCCTGTGGTACAGGGTCAGAGGTGATTATAGTTGATGATCAATGTGGTACAGGGTCAGAGGTTAATCTAGTTGGATGATCCCTGTAGTACAGGGTCAGAGGTTAATCTAGTTGATGATCCCTGTGGTACAGGGTCAGAGGTTAATCTAGTTGATGATCCCTAGGGTACAGGGTCAGAGGTGAATCTAGGTGATGATCCCTGTGGTACAGGGTCAGAGGTGAATCTAGTTGATGATCCCTGTGGTACAGGGTCAGAGGTGAATCTAGTTGATGATCCCTGTGGTACGGGGTCAGAGGTGAATCTAGGTGAATGTCCCTGTGGTACAGGGTCAGAGGTGAATCTAGGTGATGATCCATGTGTTACAGGGTCAGAGGTTAATCTAGTTGATGATCCCTGTGGTACAGGGTCAGAGGTGATTCTAGGTGATGATCCATGTGGTACAGGGTCAGAGGTGATTCTTGGTGATGATCCCTGTAGTACAGGGTCAGAGGTGAATCTAGGTGATGATCCCTGTGGTACAGGGTCAGAGGTGAATCTAGTTGATGATCCCTGTGGTACAGGGTCAGAGGTGATTCTTGGTGATGATAACTGTGGTACAGGGTCAGAGGTCATTCTAGGTGATGATCCCTGTGGTACAGGGTCAGAGGTGAATCTAGTTGATGATCCCTGTGGTACAGGGTCAGAGGTGATTCTTGGTGATGATAACTGTGGTACAGGGTCAGAGGTGAATCTAGGTGATGATCCCTGTGGTACAGGGTCAGAGGTGAATCTAGTTGGTGATCCCTGTGGTACAGGGTCAGAGGTTAATCTAGTTGATGATCCCTGTGGTACAGGGTCAGAGGTGATTCTAGTTGATGATCCCTGTGGTACAGGGTCAGAGGTGATTCTAGGTGATGATCCATGTGGTACACGGTCAGAGGTGATTCTTGGTGATGATAACTGTGGTACAGGGTCAGAGGTTAATCTAGTTGAATGATCCTGTGGTACAGGGTCAGAGGTGAATCTAGTTGATGATCCCTGTGGTACAGGGTCAGAGGTGATTCTAGGTGATGATCCATGTGGTACAGGGTCAGAGGTGATTCTTGGTGATGATCCCTGTGGTACAGGGTCAGAGGTGGATCTAGTTGATGATCCCTGTGGTACAGGCTCAGAGGTGAATCTAGTTGATAATCCCTGTTGTACAGGGTCAGATGTGAATCTAGTTTATGATCCCTATGGTACAGGGTCAGAGGTGAATCTAGGTGATGATCCATGTGGTACACGGTCAGAGGTTAATCTAGTTAATGATCCCTGTGGTACAGGGTCAGAGGTGAATCTAGTTGATAATCCCTGTTGTACAGGGTCAGAGGTGAATCTAGTTTATGATCCTTATGGTACAGGGTCAGATGTGAATCTAGTTTATGATCCCTATGGTACAGGGTCAGAGGTGAATCTAGGTGATGATCCATGTGGTACACGGTCAGAGGTGAATCTAGTTGATGATCCCTGTGGTACAGGGTCAGAGGTGAATCTAGTTTATGATCCCTATGGTACAGGGTCAGAGGTGAATCTAGTTTATGATCCCTATGGTACAGGGTCAGAGGTGAATCTAGGTGATGATCCATGTGGTACACGGTCAGAGGTTAATCTAGTTGATGATCCCGGTGGTACAGGGTCAGAGGTTAATCTAGTTGATGATCCCTGTGGTACAGGGTCAGAGGTTAATCTAGTTGATGATCCCTGTGGTACAGGGTCAGAGGTGAATCTAGGTGATGATCCATGTGGTACAGGGTCAGAGATTAATCTAGTTGATGATCCCTGTGGTACAGGGTCAGAGGTGAATCTAGTTGATGATCCCTGGGGTACAGGTTCAGAGGTGAATCTAGTTGATGATCCCTGGGGTACAGGTTCAGAGGTGAATCTAGTTGATGATCCCTGTGGTACAGGGTCAGAGATTAATCTAGTTGATGATCCCTGTGGTACAGGGTCAGAGGTGAATCTAGTTGATGATCCCTTTGGTACAGGGTCAGAGGTGAATCAAGTTGATGATCCCTGGAGTACAGGGTCAGAGGTTAATCTAGTTGATGATCCCTGTGGTACAGGGTCAGAGGTGATTCTAGTTGATGATCCCTATGGTACAGGGTCAGAGGTGAATCTAGTTGATGATCCCTGTGGTACAGGGTCAGAGGTGAATCTAGTTGATGATCCCTGTGGTACAGGGTCAGAGGTGAATCTAGTTGATGGTCCCTCTGGTACAGGGTCAGAGGTGAATCTAGTTGATGATCCCTGTGGTACAGGGTCAGCGGTGAATCTAGTTGATTATCCCTATGGTACAGGGTCAGAGGTGAATCTAGTTGATGATCTCTGTGGTACAGGGTCAGAGGTGAATCTAGTTGATGATCCCTGTGGTACAGGGTCAGATGTGAATCTAGTTGATGATCCCTGTGGTACAGGGTCAGAGGTGATTCTAGTTGATGATCCCTATGGTACAGGGTCAGAGGTGATTCTAGTTGATGATCCTTGTGGTACAGGGTCAGAGGTGAATCTAGTTTATTATCCCTATGGTACAGGGTCAGAGGTGAATCTAGTTGATGATATCTGTGGTACAGGGTCAGAGGTGAATCTAGTTGATGATCCCTGTGGTACAGGGTCAGATGTGAATCTAGTTGATGATCCCTGTGGTACAGGGTCAGAGGTGATTCTAGTTGATGATCCCTATGGTACAGGGTCAGAGGTGATTCTAGTTGATGATCCTTGTGGTACAGGGTCAGAGGTGAATCTAGTTGATGATCCCTGTGGTACAGGGTCAGAGGTGAATCTAGTTGATGATCCCTGTGGTACAGGGTCAGAGGTGAATCTAGTTGATGGTCTCTCTGGTACAGGGTCAGAGGTGAATCTAGTTGATGATCCCTGTGGTACAGGGTCAGCGGTGAATCTAGTTGATTATCCCTATGGTACAGGGTCAGAGGTGAATCTAGTTGATGATCTCTGTGGTACAGGGTCAGAGGTGAATCTAGTTGATGATCCCTGTGGTACAGGGTCAGATGTGAATCTAGTTGATGATCCCTGTGGTACAGGGTCAGAGGTGATTCTAGTTGATGATCCCTATGGTACAGGGTCAGAGGTGATTCTAGTTGATGATCCTTGTGGTACAGGGTCAGAGGTGAATCTAGTTGATTATCCCTATGGTACAGGGTCAGAGGTGAATCTAGTTAATGATATCTGTGGTACAGGGTCAGAGGTGAATCTAGTTGATGATCCCTGTGGTACAGGGTCAGATGTGAATCTAGTTGATGATCCCTGTGGTACAGGGTCAGAGATGAATCTAGTTGATGATCCCTATGGTACAGGGTCAGAGGTGATTCTAGTTGATGATCCTTGTGGTACAGGGTCAGAGGTTAATCTAGTTGATGATCCCTGTGGTACAGGGTCAGAGGTGAATCTAGTTGATGATCCCTGTGGTACAGTGTCAGATGTGAATCTAGTTGATGATCCCTATGGTACAGGGTCAGAGGTTAATCTAGTTGATGATCCCTGTGGTACAGGGTCAGAGGTGAATCTAGTTGATGATCTCTGTGGTACAGGGTCAGTGGTGAATCTAGTTGATTATCCCTATGGTACAGGGTCAGAGGTGAATCTAGTTGATGATCCCTGTGGTACAGGGTCAGAGGTGAATCTAGTTGATGATCCCTGTGGTACAGGGTCAGAGGTGAATCTAGTTGGTGATCCCTGTGGTACAGGGTCAGAGGTGAATCTTGTTGATGATCCCTGGGGTACAGGGTCAGAGGTGAATCTAGTTGATGATCCCTGTGGTACAGGGTCAGAGGTGAATCAAGTTGATGATCCCTGGAGTACAGGGTCAGAGGTTAATCTAGTTGATGATCCCTGGAGTACAGGGTCAGAGGTTAATCTAGTTGATGATCCCTGTGGTACAGGGTCAGAGGTGATTCTAGTTGATGATCCCTATGGTACAGGGTCAGAGGTGAATCTAGTTGATGATCCCTGTGGTACAGGGTCAGAGGTGAATCTAGTTGATGATCCCTGTGGTACAGTGTCAGAGGTGAATCTAGTTGATGATCCCTGTGGTACAGGGTCAGAGGTGAATCAAGTTGATGATCCCTGGGGTACAGGGTCAGAGGTTAATCTAGTTGATGATCCCTGTGGTACAGGGTCAGAGGTGATTCTAGTTGATGATCCCTATGGTACAGGGTCAGAGGTGAATCTAGTTGATGATCCCTGTGGTACAGGGTCAGAGGTGAATCTAGTTGATGATCCCTGTGGTACAGGGTCAGAGGTGAATCTAGTTGATGGTCCCTCTGGTACAGGGTCAGAGGTGAATCTAGTTGATGATCCCTGTGGTACAGGGTCAGCGGTGAATCTAGTTGATTATCCCTATGGTACAGGGTCAGAGGTGAATCTAGTTGATGATCTCTGTGGTACAGGGTCAGAGGTGAATCTAGTTGATGATCCCTGTGGTACAGGGTCAGATGTGAATCTAGTTGATGATCCCTGTGGTACAGGGTCAGAGGTGATTATAGTTGATGATCCCTATGGTACA
Organism: Salvelinus fontinalis; assembly: GCF_029448725.1. NCBI lineage: Eukaryota > Metazoa > Chordata > Actinopteri > Salmoniformes > Salmonidae > Salvelinus > Salvelinus fontinalis. Next base: position 220,876 of record NW_026600349.1, on the reverse strand, counting down.
GGGTCAGAGGTGATTCTAGTTGATGATCCTTGTGGTACAGGGTCAGAGGTGAATCTAGTTTATTATCCCTATGGAACAGGGTCAGAGGTGAATCTAGTTGATTATATCTGTGGTACAGGGTCAGAGGTGAATCTAGTTGATGATCCCTGTGGTACAGGGTCAGATGTGAATCTAGTTGATGATCCCTGTGGTACAGGGTCAGAGGTGATTCTAGTTGATGATCCCTATGGTACAGGGTCAGAGGTGAATCTAGTTGATGATCCCTGTGGTACAGGGTCAGAGGTGAATCTAGTTGATGGTCCCTCTGGTACAGGGTCAGAGGTGAATCTAGTTGATGATCCCTGTGGTACAGGGTCAGCGGTGAATCTAGTTGATTATCCCTATGGTACAGGGTCAGAGGTGAATCTAGTTGATGATCTCTGTGGTACAGGGTCAGAGGTGAATCTAGTTGATGATCCCTGTGGTACAGGGTCAGATGTGAATCTAGTTGATGATCCCTGTGGTACAGGGTCAGAGGTGATTCTAGTTGATGATCCCTATGGTACAGGGTCAGAGGTGATTCTAGTTGATGATCCTTGTGGTACAGGGTCAGAGGTGAATCTAGTTGATGATCCCTGTGGTACAGTGTCAGAGGTGAATCTAGTTGATGATCCCTGTGGTACAGGGTCAGAGGTGAATCAAGTTGATGATCCCTGGAGTACAGGGTCAGAGGTTAATCTAGTTGATGATCCCTGTGGTACAGGGTCAGAGGTGATTCTAGTTGATGATCCCTATGGTACAGGGTCAGAGGTGAATCTAGTTGATGATCCCTGTGGTACAGGGTCAGAGGTGAATCTAGTTGATGATCCCTGTGGTACAGGGTCAGAGGTGAATCTAGTTGATGGTCCCTCTGGTACAGGGTCAGAGGTGAATCTAGTTGATGATCCCTGTGGTACAGGGTCAGCGGTGAATCTAGTTGATTATCCCTATGGTACAGGGTCAGAGGTGAATCTAGTTGATGATCTCTGTGGTACAGGGTCAGAGGTGAATCTAGTTGATGATCCCTGTGGTACAGGGTCAGATGTGAATCTAGTTGATGATCCCTGTGGTACAGGGTCAGAGGTGATTCTAGTTGATGATCCCTATGGTACAGGGTCAGAGGTGATTCTAGTTGATGATCCTTGTGGTACAGGGTCAGAGGTGAATCTAGTTTATTATCCCTATGGTACAGGGTCAGAGGTGAATCTAGTTGATGATATCTGTGGTACAGGGTCAGAGGTGAATCTAGTTGATGATCCCTGTGGTACAGGGTCAGATGTGAATCTAGTTGATGATCCCTGTGGTACAGGGTCAGAGGTGATTCTAGTTGATGATCCCTATGGTACAGGGTCAGAGGTGATTCTAGTTGATGATCCTTGTGGTACAGGGTCAGAGGTGAATCTAGTTGATGATCCCTGTGGTACAGGGTCAGAGGTGAATCTAGTTGATGATCCCTGTGGTACAGGGTCAGAGGTGAATCTAGTTGATGGTCCCTCTGGTACAGGGTCAGAGGTGAATCTAGTTGATGATCCCTGTGGTACAGGGTCAGCGGTGAATCTAGTTGATTATCCCTATGGTACAGGGTCAGAGGTGAATCTAGTTGATGATCTCTGTGGTACAGGGTCAGAGGTGAATCTAGTTGATGATCCCTGTGGTACAGGGTCAGATGTGAATCTAGTTGATGATCCCTGTGGTACAGGGTCAGAGGTGATTCTAGTTGATGATCCCTATGGTACAGGGTCAGAGGTGATTCTAGTTGATGATCCTTGTGGTACAGGGTCAGAGGTGAATCTAGTTGATTATCCCTATGGTACAGGGTCAGAGGTGAATCTAGTTAATGATATCTGTGGTACAGGGTCAGAGGTGAATCTAGTTGATGATCCCTGTGGTACAGGGTCAGATGTGAATCTAGTTGATGATCCCTGTGGTACAGGGTCAGAGATGAATCTAGTTGATGATCCCTATGGTACAGGGTCAGAGGTGATTCTAGTTGATGATCCTTGTGGTACAGGGTCAGAGGTTAATCTAGTTGATGATCCCTGTGGTACAGGGTCAGAGGTGAATCTAGTTGATGATCCCTGTGGTACAGTGTCAGATGTGAATCTAGTTGATGATCCCTATGGTACAGGGTCAGAGGTTAATCTAGTTGATGATCCCTGTGGTACAGGGTCAGAGGTGAATCTAGTTGATGATCTCTGTGGTACAGGGTCAGTGGTGAATCTAGTTGATTATCCCTATGGTACAGGGTCAGAGGTGAATCTAGTTGATGATCCCTGTGGTACAGGGTCAGAGGTGAATCTAGTTGATGATCCCTGTGGTACAGGGTCAGAGGTGAATCTAGTTGGTGATCCCTGTGGTACAGGGTCAGAGGTGAATCTTGTTGATGATCCCTGGGGTACAGGGTCAGAGGTGAATCTAGTTGATGAGCCCTGTGGTACAGGGTCAGAGGTGAATCAAGTTGATGATCCCTGGAGTACAGGGTCAGAGGTTAATCTAGTTGATGATCCCTGGAGTACAGGGTCAGAGGTTAATCTAGTTGATGATCCCTGTGGTACAGGGTCAGAGGTGATTCTAGTTGATGATCCCTATGGTACAGGGTCAGAGGTGAATCTAGTTGATGATCCCTGTGGTACAGGGTCAGAGGTGAATCTAGTTGATGATCCCTGTGGTACAGTGTCAGAGGTGAATCTAGTTGATGATCCCTGTGGTACAGGGTCAGAGGTTAATCTAGTTGATGATCCATGTGGTACAGGGTCAGAGGTGAATCTAGTTGATGTTCCCTGGGGTACAGGGTCAGAGGTGAATCTAGTTGATGATCCCTGTGGTACAGGGTCAGAGGTTAATCTAGTTGATGATCCCTGGGGTACAGGGTCAGAGGCGATTCTGGTTGACGATCCCTATGGTACAGGGTCAGAGTTGAATCTAGTTGATGATCCCTGTGGTACAGGGTCAGAGGTTAATCTAGTTGATGATCCCTATGGTACAGGGTCAGAGGTGAATCTAGTTGATGATCCCTGTGGTACAGGGTCGGAGGTGAATCTAGTTGATGATCCCTGGGATACAGGGTCAGAGGTGAATCTAGTTGATGATCCCTGTGGTACAGGGTCAGAGGTGAATCTAGTTGATGATCCCTATGGTACAGGGTCAGAGGTGATTCTAGGTGATGATCCCTGTAGTACAGGGTCAGAGGTGAATATAGTTGATGATCCCTGTGGTACAGGGTCAGAGGTGAATCTAGTTGATGATCCCTGTAGTACAGGATCAGAGGTTAATCTAGTTGATGATCCCTGGGGTACAGGGTCAGAGGTGAATCTAGTTGATGATCCCTGTGGTACAGGGTCAGAGGTCAATCTAGTTGATGATCCCTGTGGTACAGGGTCAGAGGTGATTCTAGCTGACGATCCCTATGGTACAGGGTCAGAGGTGATTCTAGTTGAAGATCCCTATGGTATAGGGTCAGAGGTGATTCTAGTTGATGGTCCCTGTGGTACAGGGTCAGAGGTGAATCTAGTTGATGATCCCTGTTGTACAGGGTCAGAGGTTAATCTAGTTGATGATCCCTGTGGTACAGGGTCAGAGGTGATTCTAGTTGATGATCCCTGTGGTACAGGGTCAGAGGTGAATCTAGTTGATGATCCCTGGGGTACAGGGTCAGAGGTGAATCTAGTTGATGATCCCTGTGGTACAGGGTCAGAGGTGAATCTAGTTGATGATCCCTATGGTACAGGGTCAGAGGTGATTCTAGGTGATGATCCCTGTAGTACAGGGTCAGAGGTGAATCTAGTTGATGATCCCTGTGGTACAGGGTCAGAGGTGAATCTAGTTGATGATCCCTGGGGTACAGGGTCAGAAGTGAATCTAGTTGATGATCCCTGTGGTACAGGGTCAGAGGTTAATCTAGTTGATGATCCCTGGGGTACAGGGTCAGAGGTGATTCTGGTTGACGATCCCTATGGTACAGGGTCAGAGTTGAATCTAGTTGATGATCCCTGTGGTACAGGGTCAGAGGTTAATCTAGTTGATGATCCCTATGGTACAGGGTCAGAGGTGAATCTAGTTAATGATCCCTGGGGTACATGGTCAGAGGTGAATCTAGTTGATGATCCCTGTGGTACAGGGTCGGAGGTGAATCTAGTTGATGATCCCTGGGGTACAGGGTCGGAGGTGAATCTAGTTGATGATCCCTGGGGTACAGGGTCAGAGGTGAATCTAGTTGATGATCCCTGTGGTACAGGGTCAGAGGTCAATCTAGTTGATGATCCCTGTGGTACAGGGTCAGAGGTGAATCTAGTTGACGATCCCTATGGTACAGGGTCAGAGGTGATTCTAGTTGACGATCCCTATGGTACAGGGTCAGAGGTGATTCTAGTTGACGGTCCTTGTGGTACAGGGTCAGAGGTGAATCTAGTTGATGATCCCTGTGGTACAGGGTCAGAGGTGAATCTAGTTGATGATCCCTATGGTACAGGGTCAGAGGTGATTCTAGGTGATGATCCCTGTAGTACAGGGTCAGAGGTGAATATAGTTGATGATCCCTGTGGTACAGGGTCAGAGGTGAATCTAGTTGATGATCCCTGTAGTACAGGATCAGAGGTTAATCTAGTTGATGATCCCTGGGGTACAGGGTCAGAGGTGAATCTAGTTGATGATCCCTGTGGTACAGGGTCAGAGGTCAATCTAGTTGATGATCCCTGTGGTACAGGGTCAGAGGTGATTCTAGCTGACGATCCCTATGGTACAGGGTCAGAGGTGATTCTAGTTGAAGATCCCTATGGTATAGGGTCAGAGGTGATTCTAGTTGATGGTCCCTGTGGTACAGGGTCAGAGGTGAATCTAGTTGATGATCCCTGTTGTACAGGGTCAGAGGTTAATCTAGTTGATGATCCCTGTGGTACAGGGTCAGAGGTGATTCTAGTTGATGATCCCTGTGGTACAGGGTCAGAGGTGAATCTAGTTGATGATCCCTGGGGTACAGGGTCAGAGGTGAATCTAGTTGATGATCCCTGTGGTACAGGGTCAGAGGTGAATCTAGTTGATGATCCCTATGGTACAGGGTCAGAGGTGATTCTAGGTGATGATCCCTGTAGTACAGGGTCAGAGGTGAATCTAGTTGATGATCCCTGTGGTACAGGGTCAGAGGTGAATCTAGTTGATGATCCCTGGGGTACAGGGTCAGAAGTGAATCTAGTTGATGATCCCTGTGGTACAGGGTCAGAGGTTAATCTAGTTGATGATCCCTGGGGTACAGGGTCAGAGGTGATTCTGGTTGACGATCCCTATGGTACAGGGTCAGAGTTGAATCTAGTTGATGATCCCTGTGGTACAGGGTCAGAGGTTAATCTAGTTGATGATCCCTATGGTACAGGGTCAGAGGTGAATCTAGTTAATGATCCCTGGGGTACATGGTCAGAGGTGAATCTAGTTGATGATCCCTGTGGTACAGGGTCGGAGGTGAATCTAGTTGATGATCCCTGGGGTACAGGGTCGGAGGTGAATCTAGTTGATGATCCCTGGGGTACAGGGTCAGAGGTGAATCTAGTTGATGATCCCTGTGGTACAGGGTCAGAGGTCAATCTAGTTGATGATCCCTGTGGTACAGGGTCAGAGGTGAATCTAGTTGACGATCCCTATGGTACAGGGTCAGAGGTGATTCTAGTTGACGATCCCTATGGTACAGGGTCAGAGGTGATTCTAGTTGACGGTCCTTGTGGTACAGGGTCAGAGGTGAATCTAGTTGATGATCCCTGTTGTACAGGGTCAGAGGTTAATCTAGGTGATGACCCCTGTGGTACAGGGTCAGATGTGATTCTAGTTGATGATCCCTGTGGTACAGGGTCAGAGGTGAATCTAGTTGATGATCCCTGGGGTACAGGGTCAGAGGTGAATCTAGTTGATGATCCCTGGAGTACAGGGTCAGAGGTTAATCTAGTTGATGATCCCTGTGGTACAGGGTCAGAGGTGATTCTAGTTGATGATCCCTATGGTACAGGGTCAGAGGTGAATCTAGTTGATGATCCCTGTGGTACAGGGTCAGAGGTGAATCTAGTTGATGATCCCTGTGGTACAGGGTCAGAGGTGAATCTAGTTGATGGTCCCTCTGGTACAGGGTCAGAGGTGAATCTAGTTGATGATCCCTGTGGTACAGGGTCAGCGGTGAATCTAGTTGATTATCCCTATGGTACAGGGTCAGAGGTGAATCTAGTTGATGATCTCTGTGGTACAGGGTCAGAGGTGAATCTAGTTGATGATCCCTGTGGTACAGGGTCAGATGTGAATCTAGTTGATGATCCCTGTGGTACAGGGTCAGAGGTGATTCTAGTTGATGATCCCTATGGTACAGGGTCAGAGGTGATTCTAGTTGATGATCCTTGTGGTACAGGGTCAGAGGTGAATCTAGTTTATTATCCCTATTGTACAGGGTCAGAGGTGAATTTAGTTGATGATATCTGTGGTACAGGGTCAGAGGTGAATCTAGTTGATGATCCCTGTGGTACAGGGTCAGATGTGAATCTAGTTGATGATCCCTGTGGTACAGGGTCAGAGGTGATTCTAGTTGATGATCCCTATTGTACAGGGTCAGAGGTGATTCTAGTTGATGATCCTTGTGGTACAGGGTCAGAGGTGAATCTAGTTGATGATCCCTGTGGTACAGGGTCAGAGGTGAATCTAGTTGATGATCCCTGTGGTACAGGGTCAGAGGTGAATCTAGTTGATGGTCCCTCTGGTACAGGGTCAGAGGTGAATCTAGTTGATGAACCCTGTGGTACAGGGTCAGCGGTGAATCTAGTTGATTATCCCTATGGTACAGGGTCAGAGGTGAATCTAGTTGATGATCTCTGTGGTACAGGGTCAGAGGTGAATCTAGTTGATGATCCCTGTGGTACAGGGTCAGATGTGAATCTAGTTGATGATCCCTGTGGTACAGGGTCAGAGGTGATTCTAGTTGATGATCCCTATGGTACAGGGTCAGAGGTGATTCTAGTTGATGATCCTTGTGGTACAGGGTCAGAGGTGAATCTAGTTGATTATCCCTATGGTACAGGGTCAGAGGTGAATCTAGTTAATGATATCTGTGGTACAGGGTCAGAGGTGAATCTAGTTGATGATCCCTGTGGTACAGGGTCAGATGTGAATCTAGTTGATGATCCCTGTGGTACAGGGTCAGAGATGAATCTAGTTGATGATCCCTATGGTACAGGGTCAGAGGTGATTCTAGTTGATGATCCTTGTGGTACAGGGTCAGAGGTTAATCTAGTTGATGATCCCTGTGGTACAGGGTCAGAGGTGAATCTAGTTGATGATCCCTGTGGTACAGGGTCAGAGGTGAATCTTGTTTATGATCCCTGGGGTACAGGGTCAGAGGTGAATCTAGTTGATGATCCCTGTGGTACAGGGTCAGAGGTGAATCAAGTTGATGATCCCTGGAGTACAGGGTCAGAGGTTAATCTAGTTGATGATCCCTGGAGTACAGGGTCAGAGGTTAATCTAGTTGATGATCCCTGTGGTACAGGGTCAGAGGTGATTCTAGTTGATGATCCCTATGGTACAGGGTCAGAGGTGAATCTAGTTGATGATCCCTGTGGTACAGGGTCAGAGGTGAATCTAGTTGATGATCCCTGTGGTACAGTGTCAGAGGTGAATCTAGTTGATGATCCCTGTGGTACAGGGTCAGAGGTTAATCTAGTTGATGATCCATGTGGTACAGGGTCAGAGGTGAATCTAGTTGATGTTCCCTGGGGTACAGGGTCAGAGGTGAATCTAGTTGATGATCCCTGTGGTACAGGGTCAGAGGTTAATCTAGTTGATGATCCCTGGGGTACAGGGTCAGAGGCGATTCTGGTTGACGATCCCTATGGTACAGGGTCAGAGTTGAATCTAGTTGATGATCCCTGTGGTACAGGGTCAGAGGTTAATCTAGTTGATGATCCCTATGGTACAGGGTCAGAGGTGAATCTAGTTAATGATCCCTGGGGTACAGGGTCAGAGGTGAATCTAGTTGATGATCCCTGTGGTACAGGGTCGGAGGTGAATCTAGTTGATGATCCCTGGGATACAGGGTCAGAGGTGAATCTAGTTGATGATCCCTGTGGTACAGGGTCAGAGGTGAATCTAGTTGATGATCCCTATGGTACAGGGTCAGAGGTGATTCTAGGTGATGATCCCTGTAGTACAGGGTCAGAGGTGAATATAGTTGATGATCCCTGTGGTACAGGGTCAGAGGTGAATCTAGTTGATGATCCCTGTAGTACAGGATCAGAGGTTAATCTAGTTGATGATCCCTGGGGTACAGGGTCAGAGGTGAATCTAGTTGATGATCCCTGTGGTACAGGGTCAGAGGTCAATCTAGTTGATGATCCCTGTGGCACAGGGTCAGAGGTGATTCTAGCTGACGATCCCTATGGTACAGGGTCAGAGGTGATTCTAGTTGAAGATCCCTATGGTATAGGGTCAGAGGTGATTCTAGTTGATGGTCCCTGTGGTACAGGGTCAGAGGTGAATCTAGTTGATGATCCCTGTTGTACAGGGTCAGAGGTTAATCTAGTTGATGATCCCTGTGGTACAGGGTCAGAGGTGATTCTAGTTGATGATCCCTGGGGTACAGGGTCAGAGGTGAATCTAGTTGATGATCCCTGTGGTACAGGGTCAGAGGTGAATCTAGTTGATGATCCCTATGGTACAGGGTCAGAGGTGATTCTAGGTGATGATCCCTGTAGTACAGGGTCAGAGGTGAATCTAGTTGATGATCCCTGTGGTACAGGGTCAGAGGTGAATCTAGTTGATGATCCCTGGGGTACAGGGTCAGAAGTGAATCTAGTTGATGATCCCTGTGGTACAGGGTCAGAGGTTAATCTAGTTGATGATCCCTGGGGTACAGGGTCAGAAGTGATTCTGGTTGACGATCCCTGTGGTACAGGGTCAGAGTTGAATCTAGTTGATGATCCCTGTGGTACAGGGTCAGAGGTTATTCTAGTTGATGATCCCTATGGTACAGGGTCAGAGGTGAATCTAGTTAATGATCCCTGGGGTACATGGTCAGAGGTGAATCTAGTTGATGATCCCTGTGGTACAGGGTCGGAGGTGAATCTAGTTGATGATCCCTGGGGTACAGGGTCGGAGGTGAATCTAGTTGATGATCCCTGGGGTACAGGGTCAGAGGTGAATCTAGTTGATGATCCCTGTGGTACAGGGTCAGAGGTCAATCTAGTTGATGATCCCTGTGGTACAGGGTCAGAGGTGAATCTAGTTGACGATCCCTATGGTACAGGGTCAGAGGTGATTCTAGTTGACGATCCCTATGGTACAGGGTCAGAGGTGATTCTAGTTGACGGTCCCTGTGGTACAGGGTCAGAGGTGAATCTAGTTGATGATCCCTGTTGTACAGGGTCAGAGGTTAATCTAGTTGATGACCCCTGTGGTACAGGGTCAGAGGTGATTCTAGTTGATGATCCCTGTGGTACAGGGTCAGAGGTGAATCTAGTTGATGATCCCTGGGGTACAGGGTCAGAGGTGAATCTAGTTGATGATCCCTGGAGTACAGGGTCAGAGGTTAATCTAGTTGATGATCCCTGTGGTACAGGGTCAGAGGTGATTCTAGTTGATGATCCCTATGGTACAGGGTCAGAGGTGAATCTAGTTGATGATCCCTGTGGTACAGGGTCAGAGGTGAATCTAGTTGATGATCCCTGTGGTACAGGGTCAGAGGTGAATCTAGTTGATGGTCCCTCTGGTACAGGGTCAGAGGTGAATCTAGTTGATGATCCCTGTGGTACAGGGTCAGCGGTGAATCTAGTTGATTATCCCTATGGTACAGGGTCAGAGGTGAATCTAGTTGATGATCTCTGTGGTACAGGGTCAGAGGTGAATCTAGTTGATGATCCCTGTGGTACAGGGTCAGATGTGAATCTAGTTGATGATCCCTGTGGTACAGGGTCAGAGGTGATTCTAGTTGATGATCCCTATGGTACAGGGTCAGAGGTGATTCTAGTTGATGATCCTTGTGGTACAGGGTCAGAGGTGAATCTAGTTTATTATCCCTATTGTACAGGGTCAGAGGTGAATCTAGTTGATGATATCTGTGGTACAGGGTCAGAGGTGAATCTAGTTGATGATCCCTGTGGTACAGGGTCAGATGTGAATCTAGTTGATGATCCCTGTGGTACAGGGTCAGAGGTGATTCTAGTTGATGATCCCTATGGTACAGGGTCAGAGGTGATTCTAGTTGATGATCCTTGTGGTACAGGGTCAGAGGTGAATCTAGTTGATGATCCCTGTGGTACAGGGTCAGAGGTGAATCTAGTTGATGATCCCTGTGGTACAGGGTCAGAGGTGAATCTAGTTGATGGTCCCTCTGGTACAGGGTCAGAGGTGAATCTAGTTGATGAACCCTGTGGTACAGGGTCAGCGGTGAATCTAGTTGATTATCCCTATGGTACAGGGTCAGAGGTGAATCTAGTTGATGATCTCTGTGGTACAGGGTCAGAGGTGAATCTAGTTGATGATCCCTGTGGTACAGGGTCAGATGTGAATCTAGTTGATGATCCCTGTGGTACAGGGTCAGAGGTGATTCTAGTTGATGATCCCTATGGTACAGGGTCAGAGGTGATTCTAGTTGATGATCCTTGTGGTACAGGGTCAGAGGTGAATCTAGTTGATTATCCCTATGGTACAGGGTCAGAGGTGAATCTAGTTAATGATATCTGTGGTACAGGGTCAGAGGTGGATCTAGTTGATGATCCCTGTGGTACAGGGTCAGATGTGAATCTAGTTGATGATCCCTGTGGTACAGGGTCAGAGATGAATCTAGTTGATGATCCCTATGGTACAGGGTCAGAGGTGATTCTAGTTGATGATCCTTGTGGTACAGGGTCAGAGGTTAATCTAGTTGATGATCCCTGTGGTACAGGGTCAGAGGTGAATCTAGTTGATGATCCCTGTGGTACAGTGTCAGATGTGAATCTAGTTGATGATCCCTATGGTACAGGGTCAGAGGTTAATCTAGTTGATGATCCCTGTGGTACAGGGTCAGAGGTGAATCTAGTTGATGATCTCTGTGGTACAGGGTCAGTGGTGAATCTAGTTGATTATCCCTATGGTACAGGGTCAGAGGTGAATCTAGTTGATGATCCCTGTGGTACAGGGTCAGAGGTGAATCTAGTTGATGATCCCTGTGGTACAGGGTCAGAGGTGAATCTAGTTGGTGATCCCTGTGGTACAGGGTCAGAGGTGAATCTTGTTGATGATCCCTGTGGTACAGGGTCAGAGGTGAATCAAGTTGATGATCCCTGTGGTACAGGGTCAGAGGTGAATCAAGTTGATGATCCCTGGAGTACAGGGTCAGAGGTTAATCTAGTTGATGATCCCTGGAGTACAGGGTCAGAGGTTAATCTAGTTGATGATCCCTGTGGTACAGGGTCAGAGGTGATTCTAGTTGATGATCCCTATGGTACAGGGTCAGAGGTGAATCTAGTTGATGATCCCTGTGGTACAGGGTCAGAGGTGAATCTAGTTGATGATCCCTGTGGTACAGTGTCAGAGGTGAATCTAGTTGATGATCCCTGTGGTACAGGGTCAGAGGTTAATCTAGTTGATGATCCATGTGGTACAGGGTCAGAGGTGAATCTAGTTGATGTTCCCTGGGGTACAGGGTCAGAGGTGAATCTAGTTGATGATCCCTGTGGTACAGGGTCAGAGGTTAATCTAGTTGATGATCCCTGGGGTACAGGGTCAGAGGCGATTCTGGTTGACGATCCCTATGGTACAGGGTCAGAGTTGAATCTAGTTGATGATCCCTGTGGTACAGGGTCAGAGGTTAATCTAGTTGATGATCCCTATGGTACAGGGTCAGAGGTGAATCTAGTTAATGATCCCTGGGGTACAGGGTCAGAGGTGATTCTAGGTGATGATCCCTGTAGTACAGGGTCAGAGGGGAATCTAGTTGATGATCCCTGTGGTACAGGGTCAGTGGTGAATCTAGTTGATGATCCCTGGGGTACAGGGTCAGAAGTGAATCTAGTTGATGATCCCTGTGGTACAGGGTCAGAGGTTAATCTAGTTGATGATCCCTGGGGTACAGGGTCAGAGGTGATTCTGGTTGACGATCCCTATGGTACAGGGTCAGAGTTGAATCTAGTTGATGATCCCTGTGGTACAGGGTCAGAGGTTAATCTAGTTGATGATCCCTATGGTACAGGGTCAGAGGTGAATCTAGTTAATGATCCCTGGGGTACATGGTCAGAGGTGAATCTAGTTGATGATCCCTGTGGTACAGGGTCGGAGGTGAATCTAGTTGATGATCCCTGGGGTACAGGGTCGGAGGTGAATCTAGTTGATGATCCCTGGGGTACAGGGTCAGAGGTGAATCTAGTTGATGATCCCTGTGGTACAGGGTCAGAGGTCAATCTAGTTGATGATCCCTGTGGTACAGGGTCAGAGGTGAATCTAGTTGACGATCCCTATGGTACAGGGTCAGAGGTGATTCTAGTTGACGATCCCTATGGTACAGGGTCAGAGGTGATTCTAGTTGACGGTCCCTGTGGTACAGGGTCAGAGGTGAATCTAGTTGATGATCCCTGTTGTACAGGGTCAGAGGTTAATCTAGTTGATGACCCCTGTGGTACAGGGTCAGAGGTGATTCTAGTTGATGATCCCTGTGGTACAGGGTCAGAGGTGAATCTAGTTGATGATCCCTGGGGTACAGGGTCAGAGGTGAATCTAGTTGATGATCCCTGTGGTACAGGGTCAGAGGTGATTCTAGTTGATGATCTCTGTGGTACAGGGTCAGTGGTGAATCTAGTTGATTATCCCTATGGTACAGGGTCAGAGGTGAATCTAGTTGATGATCCCTGTGGTACAGGGTCAGAGGTGAATCTAGTTGATGATCCCTGTGGTACAGGGTCAGAGGTGAATCTAGTTGGTGATCCCTGTGGTACAGGGTCAGAGGTGAATCTTGTTGATGATCCCTGTGGTACAGGGTCAGAGGTGAATCAAGTTGATGATCCCTGTGGTACAGGGTCAGAGGTGAATCAAGTTGATGATCCCTGGAGTACAGGGTCAGAGGTTAATCTAGTTGATGATCCCTGGAGTACAGGGTCAGAGGTTAATCTAGTTGATGATCCCTGTGGTACAGGGTCAGAGGTGATTCTAGTTGATGATCCCTATGGTACAGGGTCAGAGGTGAATCTAGTTGATGATCCCTGTGGTACAGGGTCAGAGGTGAATCTAGTTGATGATCCCTGTGGTACAGTGTCAGAGGTGAATCTAGTTGATGATCCCTGTGGTACAGGGTCAGAGGTTAATCTAGTTGATGATCCATGTGGTACAGGGTCAGAGGTGAATCTAGTTGATGTTCCCTGGGGTACAGGGTCAGAGGTGAATCTAGTTGATGATCCCTGTGGTACAGGGTCAGAGGTTAATCTAGTTGATGATCCCTGGGGTACAGGGTCAGAGGCGATTCTGGTTGACGATCCCTATGGTACAGGGTCAGAGTTGAATCTAGTTGATGATCCCTGTGGTACAGGGTCAGAGGTTAATCTAGTTGATGATCCCTATGGTACAGGGTCAGAGGTGAATCTAGTTAATGATCCCTGGGGTACAGGGTCAGAGGTGATTCTAGGTGATGATCCCTGTAGTACAGGGTCAGAGGGGAATCTAGTTGATGATCCCTGTGGTACAGGGTCAGTGGTGAATCTAGTTGATGATCCCTGGGGTACAGGGTCAGAAGTGAATCTAGTTGATGATCCCTGTGGTACAGGGTCAGAGGTTAATCTAGTTGATGATCCCTGGGGTACAGGGTCAGAGGTGATTCTGGTTGACGATCCCTATGGTACAGGGTCAGAGTTGAATCTAGTTGATGATCCCTGTGGTACAGGGTCAGAGGTTAATCTAGTTGATGATCCCTATGGTACAGGGTCAGAGGTGAATCTAGTTAATGATCCCTGGGGTACATGGTCAGAGGTGAATCTAGTTGATGATCCCTGTGGTACAGGGTCGGAGGTGAATCTAGTTGATGATCCCTGGGGTACAGGGTCGGAGGTGAATCTAGTTGATGATCCCTGGGGTACAGGGTCAGAGGTGAATCTAGTTGATGATCCCTGTGGTACAGGGTCAGAGGTCAATCTAGTTGATGATCCCTGTGGTACAGGGTCAGAGGTGAATCTAGTTGACGATCCCTATGGTACAGGGTCAGAGGTGATTCTAGTTGACGATCCCTATGGTACAGGGTCAGAGGTGATTCTAGTTGACGGTCCCTGTGGTACAGGGTCAGAGGTGAATCTAGTTGATGATCCCTGTTGTACAGGGTCAGAGGTTAATCTAGTTGATGACCCCTGTGGTACAGGGTCAGAGGTGATTCTAGTTGATGATCCCTGTGGTACAGGGTCAGAGGTGAATCTAGTTGATGATCCCTGGGGTACAGGGTCAGAGGTGAATCTAGTTGATGATCCCTGTGGTACAGGGTCAGAGGTGATTCTAGTTGATGATCCCTATGGTACAGGGTCAGAGGTGATTCTAGTTGATGATCCTTGTGGTACAGGGTCAGAGGTGAATCTAGTTTATTATCCCTATTGTACAGGGTCAGAGGTGAATCTAGTTGATGATATCTGTGGTACAGGGTCAGAGGTGAATCTAGTTGATGATCCCTGTGGTACAGGGTCAGATGTGAATCTAGTTGATGATCCCTGTGGTACAGGGTCAGAGGTGATTCTAGTTGATGATCCCTATGGTACAGGGTCAGAGGTGATTCTAGTTGATGATCCTTGTGGTACAGGGTCAGAGGTGAATCTAGTTGATGATCCCTGTGGTACAGGGTCAGAGGTGAATCTAGTTGATGATCCCTGTGGTACAGGGTCAGAGGTGAATCTAGTTGATGGTCCCTCTGGTACAGGGTCAGAGGTGAATCTAGTTGATGAACCCTGTGGTACAGGGTCAGCGGTGAATCTAGTTGATTATCCCTATGGTACAGGGTCAGAGGTGAATCTAGTTGATGATCTCTGTGGTACAGGGTCAGAGGTGAATCTAGTTGATGATCCCTGTGGTACAGGGTCAGATGTGAATCTAGTTGATGATCCCTGTGGTACAGGGTCAGAGGTGATTCTAGTTGATGATCCCTATGGTACAGGGTCAGAGGTGATTCTAGTTGATGATCCTTGTGGTACAGGGTCAGAGGTGAATCTAGTTGATTATCCCTATGGTACAGGGTCAGAGGTGAATCTAGTTAATGATATCTGTGGTACAGGGTCAGAGGTGAATCTAGTTGATGATCCCTGTGGTACAGGGTCAGATGTGAATCTAGTTGATGATCCCTGTGGTACAGGGTCAGAGATGAATCTAGTTGATGATCCCTATGGTACAGGGTCAGAGGTGATTCTAGTTGATGATCCTTGTGGTACAGGGTCAGAGGTTAATCTAGTTGATGATCCCTGTGGTACAGGGTCAGAGGTGAATCTAGTTGATGATCCCTGTGGTACAGTGTCAGATGTGAATCTAGTTGATGATCCCTATGGTACAGGGTCAGAGGTTAATCTAGTTGATGATCCCTGTGGTACAGGGTCAGAGGTGAATCTAGTTGATGATCTCTGTGGTACAGGGTCAGTGGTGAATCTAGTTGATTATCCCTATGGTACAGGGTCAGAGGTGAATCTAGTTGATGATCCCTGTGGTACAGGGTCAGAGGTGAATCTAGTTGATGATCCCTGTGGTACAGGGTCAGAGGTGAATCTAGTTGGTGATCCCTGTGGTACAGGGTCAGAGGTGAATCTTGTTGATGATCCCTGTGGTACAGGGTCAGAGGTGAATCAAGTTGATGATCCCTGTGGTACAGGGTCAGAGGTGAATCAAGTTGATGATCCCTGGAGTACAGGGTCAGAGGTTAATCTAGTTGATGATCCCTGGAGTACAGGGTCAGAGGTTAATCTAGTTGATGATCCCTGTGGTACAGGGTCAGAGGTGATTCTAGTTGATGATCCCTATGGTACAGGGTCAGAGGTGAATCTAGTTGATGATCCCTGTGGTACAGGGTCAGAGGTGAATCTAGTTGATGATCCCTGTGGTACAGTGTCAGAGGTGAATCTAGTTGATGATCCCTGTGGTACAGGGTCAGAGGTTAATCTAGTTGATGATCCATGTGGTACAGGGTCAGAGGTGAATCTAGTTGATGTTCCCTGGGGTACAGGGTCAGAGGTGAATCTAGTTGATGATCCCTGTGGTACAGGGTCAGAGGTTAATCTAGTTGATGATCCCTGGGGTACAGGGTCAGAGGCGATTCTGGTTGACGATCCCTATGGTACAGGGTCAGAGTTGAATCTAGTTGATGATCCCTGTGGTACAGGGTCAGAGGTTAATCTAGTTGATGATCCCTATGGTACAGGGTCAGAGGTGAATCTAGTTGATGATCCCTGTGGTACAGGGTCAGTGGTGAATCTAGTTGATGATCCCTGGGGTACAGGGTCAGAAGTGAATCTAGTTGATGATCCCTGTGGTACAGGGTCAGAGGTTAATCTAGTTGATGATCCCTGGGGTACAGGGTCAGAGGTGATTCTGGTTGACGATCCCTATGGTACAGAGTCAGAGTTGAATCTAGTTGATGATCCCTGTGGTACAGGGTCAGAGGTTAATCTAGTTGATGATCCCTATGGTACAGGGTCAGAGGTGAATCTAGTTAATGATCCCTGGGGTACATGGTCAGAGGTGAATCTAGTTGATGATCCCTGTGGTACAGGGTCGGAGGTGAATCTAGTTGATGATCCCTGGGGTACAGGGTCGGAGGTGAATCTAGTTGATGATCCCTGGGGTACAGGGTCAGAGGTGAATCTAGTTGATGATCCCTGTGGTACAGGGTCAGAGGTCAATCTAGTTGATGATCCCTGTGGTACAGGGTCAGAGGTGAATCTAGTTGACGATCCCTATGGTACAGGGTCAGAGGTGATTCTAGTTGACGATCCCTATGGTACAGGGTCAGAGGTGATTCTAGTTGACGGTCCCTGTGGTACAGGGTCAGAGGTGAATCTAGTTGATGATCCCTGTTGTACAGGGTCAGAGGTTAATCTAGTTGATGACCCCTGTGGTACAGGGTCAGAGGTGATTCTAGTTGATGATCCCTGTGGTACAGGGTCAGAGGTGAATCTAGTTGATGATCCCTGGGGTACAGGGTCAGAGGTGAATCTAGTTGATGATCCCTGTGGTACAGGGTCAGAGGTGATTCTAGTTGATGATCCCTATGGTACAGGGTCAGAGGTGATTCTAGTTGATGATCCTTGTGGTACAGGGTCAGAGGTGAATCTAGTTGATTATCCCTATGGTACAGGGTCAGAGGTGAATCTAGTTGATGATATCTGTGGTACAGGGTCAGAGGTGAATCTAGTTGATGATCCCTGTGGTACAGGGTCAGATGTGAATCTAGTTGATGATCCCTGTGGTACAGGGTCAGAGGTGATTCTAGTTGATGATCCCTATGGTACAGGGTCAGAGGTGATTCTAGTTGATGATCCTTGTGGTACAGGGTCAGAGGTGAATCTAGTTGATGATCCCTGTGGTACAGGGTCAGAGGTGAATCTAGTTGATGATCCCTGTGGTACAGGGTCAGAGGTGAATCTAGTTGATGGTCCCTCTGGTACAGGGTCAGAGGTGAATCTAGTTGATGATCCCTGTGGTACAGGGTCAGCGGTGAATCTAGTTGATTATCCCTATGGTACAGGGTCAGAGGTGAATCTAGTTGATGATCTCTGTGGTACAGGGTCAGAGGTGAATCTAGTTGATGATCCCTGTGGTACAGGGTCAGATGTGAATCTAGTTGATGATCCCTGTGGTACAGGGTCAGAGGTGATTCTAGTTGATGATCCCTATGGTACAGGGTCAGAGGTGATTCTAGTTGATGATCCTTGTGGTACAGGGTCAGAGGTGAATCTAGTTGATTATCCCTATGGTACAGGGTCAGAGGTGAATCTAGTTAATGATATCTGTGGTACAGGGTCAGAGGTGAATCTAGTTGATGATCCCTGTGGTACAGGGTCAGATGTGAATCTAGTTGATGATCCATGTGGTACAGGGTCAGAGGTGAATCTAGTTGATGTTCCCTGGGGTACAGGGTCAGAGGTGAATCTAGTTGATGATCCCTGTGGTACAGGGTCAGAGGTTAATCTAGTTGATGATCCCTGGGGTACAGGGTCAGAGGTGATTCTGGTTGACGATCCCTATGGTACAGGGTCAGAGTTGAATCTAGTTGATGATCCCTGTGGTACAGGGTCAGAGGTTAATCTAGTTGATGATCCCTATGGTACAGGGTCAGAGGTGAATCTAGTTAATGATCCCTGGGGTACAGGGTCAGAGGTGAATCTAGTTGATGATCCCTGTGGTACAGGGTCGGAGGTGAATCTAGTTGATGATCCCTGGGATACAGGGTCAGAGGTGAATCTAGTTGATGATCCCTGTGGTACAGGGTCAGAGGTGAATCTAGTTGATGATCCCTATGGTACAGGGTCAGAGGTGATTCTATGTGATGATCCCTGGAGTACAGGGTCAGAGGTGAATCTAGTTGATGATCCCTGTGGTACAGGGTCAGAGGTGAATCTAGTTGATGATCCCTGTGGTACAGGATCAGAGGTTAATCTAGTTGATGATCCCTGGGGTACAGGGTCAGAGGTGAATCTAGTTGATGATCCCTGTGGTACAGGGTCAGAGGTGAATCTAGTTGATGATCCCTGTGGTACAGGGTCAGAGGTGAATCTAGCTGACGATCCCTATGGTACAGGGTCAGAGGTGATTCTAGTTGAAGATCCCTATGGTACAGGGTCAGAGGTGATTCTAGTTGATGGTCCCTGTGGTACAGGGTCAGAGGTGAATCTAGTTGATGATCCCTGTTGTACAGGGTCAGAGGTTAATCTAGTTGATGATCCCTGTGGTACAGGGTCAGAGGTGATTCTAGTTGATGATCCCTGTGGTACAGGGTCAGAGGTGAATCTAGTTGATGATCCCTGGGGTACAGGGTCAGAGGTGAATCTAGTTGATGATCCCTGTGGTACAGGGTCAGAGGTGAATCTAGTTGATGATCCCTATGGTACAGGGTCAGAGGTGATTCTAGGTGATGATCCCTGTAGTACAGGGTCAGAGGTGAATCTAGTTGATGATCCCTGTGGTACAGGGTCAGAGGTGAATCTAGTTGATGATCCCTGGGGTACAGGGTCAGAAGTGAATCTAGTTGATGATCCCTGTCGTACAGGGTCAGAGGTTAATCTAGTTGATGATCCCTGGGGTACAGGGTCAGAGGTGATTCTGGTTGACGATCCCTATGGTACAGGGTCAGAGTTGAATCTAGTTGATGATCCCTGTGGTACAGGGTCAGAGGTTAATCTAGTTGATGATCCCTGGGGTACAGGGTCGGAGGTGAATCTAGTTGATGATCCCTGTGGTACAGGGTCGGAGGTGAATCTAGTTGATGATCCCTGGGGTACAGGGTCGGAGGTGAATCTAGTTGATGATCCCTGGGGTACAGGGTCAGAGGTGAATCTAGTTGATGATCCCTGTGGTACAGGGTCAGAGGTCAATCTAGTTGATGATCCCTGTGGTACAGGGTCAGAGGTGAATCTAGTTTATGATCCCTATGGTACAGGGTCAGAGGTGAATCTAGGTGATGATCCATGTGGTACACGGTCAGAGGTGAATCTAGTTGATGATCCCTGTGGTACAGGGTCAGAGGTGAATCTAGTTTATGATCCCTATGGTACAGGGTCAGAGGTGAATCTAGTTTATGATCCCTATGGTACAGGGTCAGAGGTGAATCTAGGTGATGATCCATGTGGTACACGGTCAGAGGTTAATCTAGTTGATGATCCCGGTGGTACAGGGTCAGAGGTTAATCTAGTTGATGATCCCTGTGGTACAGGGTCAGAGGTTAATCTAGTTGATGATCCCTGTGGTACAGGGTCAGAGGTGAATCTAGGTGATGATCCATGTGGTACAGGGTCAGAGATTAATCTAGTTGATGATCCCTGTGGTACAGGGTCAGAGGTGAATCTAGTTGATGATCCCTGGGGTACAGGTTCAGAGGTGAATCTAGTTGATGATCCCTGGGGTACAGGTTCAGAGGTGAATCTAGTTGATGATCCCTGTGGTACAGGGTCAGAGATTAATCTAGTTGATGATCCCTGTGGTACAGGGTCAGAGGTGAATCTAGTTGATGATCCCTGTGGTACAGGGTCAGAGGTGAATCAAGTTGATGATCCCTGGAGTACAGGGTCAGAGGTTAATCTAGTTGATGATCCCTGTGGTACAGGGTCAGAGGTGATTCTAGTTGATGATCCCTATGGTACAGGGTCAGAGGTGAATCTAGTTGATGATCCCTGTGGTACAGGGTCAGAGGTGAATCTAGTTGATGATCCCTGTGGTACAGGGTCAGAGGTGAATCTAGTTGATGGTCCCTCTGGTACAGGGTCAGAGGTGAATCTAGTTGATGATCCCTGTGGTACAGGGTCAGCGGTGAATCTAGTTGATTATCCCTATGGTACAGGGTCAGAGGTGAATCTAGTTGATGATCTCTGTGGTACAGGGTCAGAGGTGAATCTAGTTGATGATCCCTGTGGTACAGGGTCAGATGTGAATCTAGTTGATGATCCCTGTGGTACAGGGTCAGAGGTGATTCTAGTTGATGATCCCTATGGTACAGGGTCAGAGGTGATTCTAGTTGATGATCCTTGTGGTACAGGGTCAGAGGTGAATCTAGTTTATTATCCCTATGGTACAGGGTCAGAGGTGAATCTAGTTGATGATATCTGTGGTACAGGGTCAGAGGTGAATCTAGTTGATGATCCCTGTGGTACAGGGTCAGATGTGAATCTAGTTGATGATCCCTGTGGTACAGGGTCAGAGGTGATTCTAGTTGATGATCCCTATGGTACAGGGTCAGAGGTGATTCTAGTTGATGATCCTTGTGGTACAGGGTCAGAGGTGAATCTAGTTGATGATCCCTGTGGTACAGGGTCAGAGGTGAATCTAGTTGATGATCCCTGTGGTACAGGGTCAGAGGTGAATCTAGTTGATGGTCCCTCTGGTACAGGGTCAGAGGTGAATCTAGTTGATGATCCCTGTGGTACAGGGTCAGCGGTGAATCTAGTTGATTATCCCTATGGTACAGGGTCAGAGGTGAATCTAGTTGATGATCTCTGTGGTACAGGGTCAGAGGTGAATCTAGTTGATGATCCCTGTGGTACAGGGTCAGATGTGAATCTAGTTGATGATCCCTGTGGTACAGGGTCAGAGGTGATTCTAGTTGATGATCCCTATGGTACAGGGTCAGAGGTGACTCTAGTTGATGATCCTTGTGGTACAGGGTCAGAGGTGAATCTAGTTGATTATCCCTATGGTACAGGGTCAGAGGTGAATCTAGTTAATGATATCTGTGGTACAGGGTCAGAGGTGAATCTAGTTGATGATCCCTGTGGTACAGGGTCAGATGTGAATCTAGTTGATGATCCCTGTGGTACAGGGTCAGAGATGAATCTAGTTGATGATCCCTATGGTACAGGGTCAGAGGTGATTCTAGTTGATGATCCTTGTGGTACAGGGTCAGAGGTTAATCTAGTTGATGATCCCTGTGGTACAGGGTCAGAGGTGAATCTAGTTGATGATCCCTGTGGTACAGTGTCAGATGTGAATCTAGTTGATGATCCCTATGGTACAGGGTCAGAGGTTAATCTAGTTGATGATCCCTGTGGTACAGGGTCAGAGGTGAATCTAGTTGATGATCTCTGTGGTACAGGGTCAGTGGTGAATCTAGTTGATTAACCCTATGGTACAGGGTCAGAGGTGAATCTAGTTGATGATCCCTGTGGTACAGGGTCAGAGGTGAATCTAGTTGATGATCCCTGTGGTACAGGGTCAGAGGTGAATCTAGTTGGTGATCCCTGTGGTACAGGGTCAGAGGTGAATCTTGTTGATGATCCCTGGGGTACAGGGTCAGAGGTGAATCTAGTTGATGATCCCTGTGGTACATGGTCAGAGGTGAATCAAGTTGATGATCCCTGGAGTACAGGGTCAGAGGTTAATCTAGTTGATGATCCCTGGAGTACAGGGTCAGAGGTTAATCTAGTTGATGATCCCTGTGGTACAGGGTCAGAGGTGATTCTAGTTGATGATCCCTATGGTACAGGGTCAGAGGTGAATCTAGTTGATGATCCCTGTGGTACAGGGTCAGAGGTGAATCTAGTTGATGATCCCTGTGGTACAGTGTCAGAGGTGAATCTAGTTGATGATCCCTGTGGTACAGGGTCAGAGGTTAATCTAGTTGATGATCCATGTGGTACAGGGTCAGAGGTGAATCTAGTTGATGTTCCCTGGGGTACAGGGTCAGAGGTGAATCTAGTTGATGATCCCTGTGGTACAGGGTCAGAGGTTAATCTAGTTGATGATCCCTGGGGTACAGGGTCAGAGGCGATTCTGGTTGACGATCCCTATGGTACAGGGTCAGAGTTGAATCTAGTTGATGATCCCTGTGGTACAGGGTCAGAGGTTAATCTAGTTGATGATCCCTATGGTACAGGGTCAGAGGTGAATCTAGTTAATGATCCCTGGGGTACAGGGTCAGAGGTGAATCTAGTTGATGATCCCTGTGGTACAGGGTCGGAGGTGAATCTAGTTGATGATCCCTGGGATACAGGGTCAGAGGTGAATCTAGTTGATGATCCCTGTGGTACAGGGTCAGAGGTGAATCTAGTTGATGATCCCTATGGTACAGGGTCAGAGGTGATTCTAGGTGATGATCCCTGTAGTACAGGGTCAGAGGTGAATATAGTTGATGATCCCTGTGGTACAGGGTCAGAGGTGAATCTAGTTGATGATCCCTGTAGTACAGGATCAGAGGTTAATCTAGTTGATGATCCCTGGGGTACAGGGTCAGAGGTGAATCTAGTTGATGATCCCTGTGGTACAGGGTCAGAGGTCAATCTAGTTGATGATCCCTGTGGTACAGGGTCAGAGGTGATTCTAGCTGACGATCCCTATGGTACAGGGTCAGAGGTGATTCTAGTTGAAGATCCCTATGGTATAGGGTCAGAGGTGATTCTAGTTGATGGTCCCTGTGGTACAGGGTCAGAGGTGAATCTAGTTGATGATCCCTGTTGTACAGGGTCAGAGGTTAATCTAGTTGATGATCCCTGTGGTACAGGGTCAGAGGTGATTCTAGTTGATGATCCCTGTGGTACAGGGTCAGAGGTGAATCTAGTTGATGATCCCTGGGGTAAAGGGTCAGAGGTGAATCTAGTTGATGATCCCTGTGGTACAGGGTCAGAGGTGAATCTAGTTGATGATCCCTATGGTACAGGGTCAGAGGTGATTCTAGGTGATGATCCCTGTAGTACAGGGTCAGAGGTGGATCTAGTTGATGATCCCTGTGGTACAGGGTCAGAGGTGAATCTAGTTGATGATCCCTGGGGTACAGGGTCAGAAGTGAATCTAGTTGATGATCCCTGTGGTACAGGGTCAGAGGTGAATCTAGTTGATGATCCCTGGGGTACAGGGTCAGAGGTGAATCTAGTTGATGATCCCTGGAGTACAGGGTCAGAGGTTAATCTAGTTGATGATCCCTGTGGTACAGGGTCAGAGGTGATTCTAGTTGATGATCCCTATGGTACAGGGTCAGAGGTGAATCTAGTTGATGATCCCTGTGGTACAGGGTCAGAGGTGAATCTAGTTGATGATCCCTGTGGTACAGGGTCAGAGGTGAATCTAGTTGATGGTCCCTCTGGTACAGGGTCAGAGGTGAATCTAGTTGATGATCCCTGTGGTACAGGGTCAGCGGTGAATCTAGTTGATTATCCCTATGGTACAGGGTCAGAGGTGAATCTAGTTGATGATCTCTGTGGTACAGGGTCAGAGGTGAATCTAGTTGATGATCCCTGTGGTACAGGGTCAGATGTGAATCTAGTTGATGATCCCTGTGGTACAGGGTCAGAGGTGATTCTAGTTGATGATCCCTATGGTACAGGGTCAGAGGTGATTCTAGTTGATGATCCTTGTGGTACAGGGTCAGAGGTTAATCTAGTTGATGATCCCTGTGGTACAGGGTCAGAGGTGATTCTAGTTGATGATCCCTGTGGTACAGGGTCAGAGGTGAATCTAGTTGATGATCCCTGGGGTAAAGGGTCAGAGGTGAATCTAGTTGATGATCCCTGTGGTACAGGGTCAGAGGTGAATCTAGTTGATGATCCCTATGGTACAGGGTCAGAGGTGATTCTAGGTGATGATCCCTGTAGTACAGGGTCAGAGGTGAATCTAGTTGATGATCCCTGTGGTACAGGGTCAGAGGTGAATCTAGTTGATGATCCCTGGGGTACAGGGTCAGAAGTGAATCTAGTTGATGATCCCTGTGGTACAGGGTCAGAGGTGAATCTAGTTGATGATCCCTGGGGTACAGGGTCAGAGGTGAATCTAGTTGATGATCCCTGGAGTACAGGGTCAGAGGTTAATCTAGTTGATGATCCCTGTGGTACAGGGTCAGAGGTGATTCTAGTTGATGATCCCTATGGTACAGGGTCAGAGGTGAATCTAGTTGATGATCCCTGTGGTACAGGGTCAGAGGTGAATCTAGTTGATGATCCCTGTGGTACAGGGTCAGAGGTGAATCTAGTTGATGGTCCCTCTGGTACAGGGTCAGAGGTGAATCTAGTTGATGATCCCTGTGGTACAGGGTCAGCGGTGAATCTAGTTGATTATCCCTATGGTACAGGGTCAGAGGTGAATCTAGTTGATGATCTCTGTGGTACAGGGTCAGAGGTGAATCTAGTTGATGATCCCTGTGGTACAGGGTCAGATGTGAATCTAGTTGATGATCCCTGTGGTACAGGGTCAGAGGTGATTCTAGTTGATGATCCCTATGGTACAGGGTCAGAGGTGATTCTAGTTGATGATCCTTGTGGTACAGGGTCAGAGGTGAATCTAGTTTATTATCCCTATTGTACAGGGTCAGAGGTGAATCTAGTTGATGATATCTGTGGTACAGGGTCAGAGGTGAATCTAGTTGATGATCCCTGTGGTACAGGGTCAGATGTGAATCTAGTTGATGATCCCTGTGGTACAGGGTCAGAGGTGATTCTAGTTGATGATCCCTATGGTACAGGGTCAGAGGTGATTCTAGTTGATGATCCTTGTGGTACAGGGTCAGAGGTGAATCTAGTTGATGATCCCTGTGGTACAGGGTCAGAGGTGAATCTAGTTGATGATCCCTGTGGTACAGGGTCAGAGGTGAATCTAGTTGATGGTCCCTCTGGTACAGGGTCAGAGGTGAATCTAGTTGATGAACCCTGTGGTACAGGGTCAGCGGTGAATCTAGTTGATTATCCCTATGGTACAGGGTCAGAGGTGAATCTAGTTGATGATCTCTGTGGTAAAGGGTCAGAGGTGAATCTAGTTGATGATCCCTGTGGTACAGGGTCAGATGTGAATCTAGTTGATGATCCCTGTGGTACAGGGTCAGAGGTGATTCTAGTTGATGATCCCTATGGTACAGGGTCAGAGGTGATTCTAGTTGATGATCCTTGTGGTACAGGGTCAGAGGTGAATCTAGTTGATTATCCCTATGGTACAGGGTCAGAGGTGAATCTAGTTAATGATATCTGTGGTACAGGGTCAGAGGTGAATCTAGTTGATGATCCCTGTGGTACAGGGTCAGATGTGAATCTAGTTGATGATCCCTGTGGTACAGGGTCAGAGATGAATCTAGTTGATGATCCCTATGGTACAGGGTCAGAGGTGATTCTAGTTGATGATCCTTGTGGTACAGGGTCAGAGGTTAATCTAGTTGATGATCCCTGTGGTACAGGGTCAGAAGTGAATCTAGTTGATGATCCCTGTGGTACAGTGTCAGATGTGAATCTAGTTGATGATCCCTATGGTACAGGGTCAGAGGTTAATCTAGTTGATGATCCCTGTGGTACAGGGTCAGAGGTGAATCTAGTTGATGATCTCTGTGGTACAGGGTCAGTGGTGAATCTAGTTGATTATCCCTATGGTACAGGGTCAGAGGTGAATCTAGTTGATGATCCCTGTGGTACAGGGTCAGAGGTGAATCTAGTTGATGATCCCTGTGGTACAGGGTCAGAGGTGAATCTAGTTGGTGATCCCTGTGGTACAGGGTCAGAGGTGAATCTTGTTGATGATCCCTGGGGTACAGGGTCAGAGGTGAATCTAGTTGATGATCCCTGTGGTACAGGGTCAGAGGTGAATCAAGTTGATGATCCCTGGAGTACAGGGTCAGAGGTTAATCTAGTTGATGATCCCTGGAGTACAGGGTCAGAGGTTAATCTAGTTGATGATCCCTGTGGTACAGGGTCAGAGGTGATTCTAGTTGATGATCCCTATGGTACAGGGTCAGAGGTGAATCTAGTTGATGATCCCTGTGGTACAGGGTCAGAGGTGAATCTAGTTGATGATCCCTGTGGTACAGTGTCAGAGGTGAATCTAGTTGATGATCCCTGTGGTACAGGGTCAGAGGTTAATCTAGTTGATGATCCATGTGGTACAGGGTCAGAGGTGAATCTAGTTGATGTTCCCTGGGGTACAGGGTCAGAGGTGAATCTAGTTGATGATCCCTGTGGTACAGGGTCAGAGGTTAATCTAGTTGATGATCCCTGGGGTACAGGGTCAGAGGCGATTCTGGTTGACGATCCCTATGGTACAGGGTCAGAGTTGAATCTAGTTGATGATCCCTGTGGTACAGGGTCAGAGGTTAATCTAGTTGATGATCCCTATGGTACAGGGTCAGAGGTGAATCTAGTTAATGATCCCTGGGGTACAGGGTCAGAGGTGAATCTAGTTGATGATCCCTGTGGTACAGGGTCGGAGGTGAATCTAGTTGATGGTCCCTCTGGTACAGGGTCAGAGGTGAATATAGTTGATGATCCCTGTGGTACAGGATCAGAGGTTAATCTAGTTGAAGATCCCTATGGTATAGGGTCAGAGGTGATTCTAGTTGATGGTCCCTGTGGTACAGGGTCAGAGGTGAATCTAGTTGATGATCCCTGTTGTACAGGGTCAGAGGTTAATCTAGTTGATGATCCCTGTGGTACAGGGTCAGAGGTGATTCTAGTTGATGATCCCTGTGGTACAGGGTCAGAGGTGAATCTAGTTGATGATCCCTGGGGTACAGGGTCAGAGGTGAATCTAGTTGATGATCCCTGTGGTACAGGGTCAGAGGTGAATCTAGTTGATGATCCCTATGGTACAGGGTCAGAGGTGATTCTAGGTGATGATCCCTGTAGTACAGGGTCAGAGGTGAATCTAGTTGATGATCCCTGTGGTACAGGGTCAGAGGTGAATCTAGTTGATGATCCCTGGGGTACAGGGTCAGAAGTGAATCTAGTTGATGATCCCTGTGGTACAGGGTCAGAGGTTAATCTAGTTGATGATCCCTGGGGTACAGGGTCAGAGGTGATTCTGGTTGACGATCCCTATGGTACAGGGTCAGAGTTGAATCTAGTTGATGATCCCTGTGGTACAGGGTCAGAGGTTAATCTAGTTGATGATCCCTATGGTACAGGGTCAGAGGTGAATCTAGTTAATGATCCCTGGGGTACATGGTCAGAGGTGAATCTAGTTGATGATCCCTGTGGTACAGGGTCGGAGGTGAATCTAGTTGATGATCCCTGGGGTACAGGGTCGGAGGTGAATCTAGTTGATGATCCCTGGGGTACAGGGTCAGAGGTGAATTTAGTTGATGATCCCTGTGGTACAGGGTCAGAGGTCAATCTAGTTGATGATCCCTGTGGTACAGGGTCAGAGGTGAATCTAGTTGACGATCCCTATGGTACAGGGTCAGAGGTGATTCTAGTTGACGATCCCTATGGTACAGGGTCAGAGGTGATTCTAGTTGACGGTCCCTGTGGTACAGGGTCAGAGGTGAATCTAGTTGATGATCCCTGTTGTACAGGGTCAGAGGTTAATCTAGTTGATGACCCCTGTGGTACAGGGTCAGAGGTGATTCTAGTTGATGATCCCTGTGGTACAGGGTCAGAGGTGAATCTAGTTGATGATCCCTGGGGTACAGGGTCAGAGGTGAATCTAGTTGATGATCCCTGTGGTACAGGGTCAGAGGTGATTCTAGTTGATGATCCCTATGGTACAGGGTCAGAGGTGATTCTAGTTGATGATCCTTGTGGTACAGGGTCAGAGGTGAATCTAGTTGATTATCCCTATGGTACAGGGTCAGAGGTGAATCTAGTTGATGATATCTGTGGTACAGGGTCAGAGGTGAATCTAGTTGATGATCCCTGTGGTACAGGGTCAGATGTGAATCTAGTTGATGATCCCTATGGTACAGGGTCAGAGGTGATTCTAGTTGATGATCCTTGTGGTACAGGGTCAGAGGTGATTCTAGTTGATGATCCTTGTGGTACAGGGTCAGAGGTGAATCTAGTTGATGATCCCTGTGGTACAGGGTCAGAGGTGAATCTAGTTGATGATCCCTGTGGTACAGGGTCAGAGGTGAATCTAGTTGATGGTCCCTCTGGTACAGGGTCAGAGGTGAATCTAGTTGATGATCCCTGTGGTACAGGGTCAGCGGTGAATCTAGTTGATTATCCCTATGGTACAGGGTCAGAGGTGAATCTAGTTGATGATCTCTGTGGTACAGGGTCAGAGGTGAATCTAGTTGATGATCCCTGTGGTACAGGGTCAGATGTGAATCTAGTTGATGATCCCTGTGGTACAGGGTCAGAGGTGATTCTAGTTGATGATCCCTATGGTACAGGGTCAGAGGTGATTCTAGTTGATGATCCTTGTGGTACAGGGTCAGAGGTGAATCTAGTTGATTATCCCTATGGTACAGGGTCAGAGGTGAATCTAGTTAATGATATCTGTGGTACAGGGTCAGAGGTGAATCTAGTTGATGATCCCTGTGGTACAGGGTCAGATGTGAATCTAGTTGATGATCCATGTGGTACAGGGTCAGAGGTGAATCTAGTTGATGTTCCCTGGGGTACAGGGTCAGAGGTGAATCTAGTTGATGATCCCTGTGGTACAGGGTCAGAGGTTAATCTAGTTGATGATCCCTGGGGTACAGGGTCAGAGGTGATTCTGGTTGACGATCCCTATGGTACAGGGTCAGAGTTGAATCTAGTTGATGATCCCTGTGGTACAGGGTCAGAGGTTAATCTAGTTGATGATCCCTATGGTACAGGGTCAGAGGTGAATCTAGTTAATGATCCCTGGGGTACAGGGTCAGAGGTGAATCTAGTTGATGATCCCTGTGGTACAGGGTCGGAGGTGAATCTAGTTGATGATCCCTGGGATACAGGGTCAGAGGTGAATCTAGTTGATGATCCCTGTGGTACAGGGTCAGAGGTGAATCTAGTTGATGATCCCTATGGTACAGGGTCAGAGGTGATTCTAGGTGATGATCCCTGTAGTACAGGGTCAGAGGTGAATCTAGTTGATGATCCCTGTGGTACAGGGTCAGAGGTGAATCTAGTTGATGATCCCTGTGGTACAGGATCAGAGGTTAATCTAGTTGATGATCCCTGGGGTACAGGGTCAGAGGTGAATCTAGTTGATGATCCCTGTGGTACAGGGTCAGAGGTGAATCTAGTTGATGATCCCTGTTGTACAGGGTCAGAGGTTAATCTAGTTGATGATCCCTGTGGTACAGGGTCAGAGGTGATTCTAGTTGATGATCCCTGTGGTACAGGGTCAGAGGTGAATCTAGTTGATGATCCCTGGGGTACAGGGTCAGAGGTGAATCTAGTTGATGATCCCTGTGGTACAGGGTCAGAGGTGAATCTAGTTGATGATCCCTATGGTACAGGGTCAGAGGTGATTCTAGGTGATGATCCCTGTAGTACAGGGTCAGAGGTGAATCTAGTTGATGATCCCTGTGGTACAGGGTCAGAGGTGAATCTAGTTGATGATCCCTGGGGTACAGGGTCAGAAGTGAATCTAGTTGATGATCCCTGTCGTACAGGGTCAGAGGTTAATCTAGTTGATGATCCCTGGGGTACAGGGTCAGAGGTGATTCTGGTTGACGATCCCTATGGTACAGGGTCAGAGTTGAATCTAGTTGATGATCCCTGTGGTACAGGGTCAGAGGTTAATCTAGTTGATGATCCCTGGGGTACAGGGTCGGAGGTGAATCTAGTTGATGATCCCTGTGGTACAGGGTCGGAGGTGAATCTAGTTGATGATCCCTGGGGTACAGGGTCGGAGGTGAATCTAGTTGATGATCCCTGGGGTACAGGGTCAGAGGTGAATCTAGTTGATGATCCCTGTGGTACAGGGTCAGAGGTCAATCTAGTTGATGATCCCTGTGGTACAGGGTCAGAGGTGAATCTAGTTGATGATCCCTGTGGTACAGGGTCAGAGGTGAATCTAGTTGATGATCCCTGGGGTACAGGGTCAGAGGTGAATCTAGTTGATGATCCCTGTGGTACAGGGTCAGAGGTGAATCTAGTTGATGATCCCTATGGTACAGGGTCAGAGGTGATTCTAGGTGATGATCCCTGTAGTACAGGGTCAGAGGTGAATCTAGTTGATGATCCCTGGGGTACAGGGTCAGAGGTGAATCTTGTTGATGATCCCTGTGGTACAGGGTCAGAGGTTAATCTAGTTGATGATCCCTGGGGTACAGGGTCAGAGGTGAATCTAGTTGATAATCCCTGTGGTACAGCGTCAGAGGTGAATCTAGTTGATGATCCCTGTGGTACAGGGTCAGAGGTGAATCTAGTTGATGATCCCTGTGGTACAGGGTCAGAGGTGAATCTAGTTGATGATCCCTGGGGTACAGGGTCAGAGGTGAATCTAGGTGATGATCCCTGTGGTACAGGGTCAGAGGTGAATCTAGGTGAATGTCCCTGTGGTACAGGGTCAGAGGTGAATCTAGGTGATGATCCATGTGTTACAGGGTCAGAGGTTAATCTAGTTGATGATCCCTGTGGTACAGGGTCAGAGGTGATTCTTGGTTATGATCCCTGTGGTACAGGGTCAGAGGTGAATCTAGTTGATGATCCCTGTGGTACAGGGTCAGACGTGATTCTTGGTGATGATAACTGTGGTACAGGGTCAGAGGTGAATCTAGGTGATGATCCCTGTGGTACAGGGTCAGAGGTGAATCTAGTTGGTGATCCCTGTGGTACAGGGTCAGAGGTGAATCTAGTTGATGATCCCTGTGGTACAGGGTCAGAGGTGATTCTAGTTGATGATCCCTGTGGTACAGTGTCAGAGGTGATTATAGGTGATGATCCATGTGGTACAGGGTCAGAGGTGATTCTTGGTGATGATAACTGTGGTACAGGGTCAGAGGTGAATCTAGTTGAATGATCCTGTGGTACAGGGTCAGAGGTGAATCTAGTTGAATGATCCTGTGGTACAGGGTCAGAGGTGAATCTAGTTGATGATCCCTGTGGTACAGGGTCAGAGCTGATTCTAGGTGATGATCCATGTGGTACAGGGTCAGAGGTGATTCTTGGTGATGATCCCTGTGGTACAGGGTCAGAGGTGAATCTAGTTGATGATCCCTGTGGTACAGGGTCAGAGGTTAATCTAGTTGATGATCCCTGTGGTACAGGGTCAGATGTGAATCTAGTTTATGATCCCTATGGTACAGGGTCAGAGGTTAATCTAGTTGATGATCCCTGTGGTACAGGCTCAGGGGTGAATCTAGTTGATAATCCCTGTTGTACAGGGTCAGATGTGAATCTAGTTTATGATCCCTATGGTACAGGGTCAGAGGTGAATCTAGGTGATGATCCATGTGGTACACGGTCAGAGGTTAATCTAGTTGATGATCCCTGTGGTACAGGGTCAGAGGTTAATCTAGTTGATAATCCCTGTTGTACAGGGTCAGAGGTGAATCTAGTTTATGATCCCTATGGTACAGGGTCAGAGGTGAATCTAGGTGATGATCCAAGTGGTACACGGTCAGAGGTTAATCTAGTTGATGATCCCTGTGGTACAGGGTCAGAGGTTAATCTAGTTGATGATCCCTGTGGTACAGGGTCAGAGGTGAATCTAGTTGATGATCCCTGTGGTACAGGGTCAGAGGTGAATCTAGGTGAATGTCCCTGTGGTACAGGGTCAGAGGTGAATCTAAGTGATGATCCATGTGTTACAGGGTCAGAGGTTAATCTAGTTGAATGTCCCTGTGGTACAGGGTCAGAGGTGATTCTAGGTGATGATCCATGTGGTACAGGGTCAGAGGTGATTCTTGGTGATGATCCCTGTGGTACAGGGTCAGAGGTGAATCTAGTTGATGATCCCTGGGGTACAGGTTCAGAGGTGAATCTAGTTGATGATCGCTGTGGTACAGGGTCAGAGGTGAATCTAGGTGATGATCCCTGTGGTACAGGGTCAGAGGTGAATCTAGTTGGTAATCCCTGTGGTACAGGGTCAGAGGTTAATCTAGTTGATGATCCCTGTGGTACAGGGTCAGAGGTGATTCTAGTTGATGATCAATGTGGTACAGGGTCAGAGGATAATCTAGTTGGATGATCCCTGTGGTACAGGGTCAGAGGTTAATCTAGTTGATGATCCCTGTGGTACAGGGTCAGAGGTTAATCTAGTTGATGATCCCTGGTGTACAGGGTCAGAGGTGAATCTAGGTGATGATCCCTGTGGTACAGGGTCAGAGGTGAATCTAGTTGATGATCCCTGTGGTACAGGGTCAGAGGTGAATCTAGGTGAATGTCCCTGTGGTACAGGGTCAGAGGTGAATCTAAGTGATGATCCATGTGTTACAGGGTCAGAGGTTAATCTAGTTGATGATCCCTGTGGTACAGGGTCAGAGGTGAATCTAGTTGGTGATCCCTGTGGTACAGGGTCAGAGGTTAATCTAGTTGATGATCCCTGTGGTACAGGGTCAGAGGTGATTCTAGTTGATTATCCCTGTGGTACAGTGTCAGAGGTGATTATAGGTGATGATCCATGTGGTACAGGGTCAGAGGTGATTCTTGGTGATGATAACTGTGGTACAGGGTCAGAGGTGAATCTAGTTGAATGATCCTGTGGTACAGGGTCAGAGGTGAATCTAGTTGAATGATCCTGTGGTACAGGGTCAGAGGTGAATCTAGTTGATGATCCCTGTGGTACAGGGTCAGAGCTGATTCGAGGTGATGATCCATGTGGTACAGGGTCAGAGGTGATTCTTGGTGATGATCCCTGTGGTACAGGGTCAGAGGTGAATCTAGTTGATGATCCCTGTGGTACAGGGTCAGAGGTTAATCTAGTTGATGATCCCTGTGGTACAGGGTCAGATGTGAATCTAGTTTATGATCCCTATGGTACAGGGTCAGAGGTTAATCTAGTTGATGATCCCTGTGGTACAGGCTCAGGGGTGAATCTAGTTGATAATCCCTGTTGTACAGGGTCAGATGTGAATCTAGTTTATGATCCCTATGGTACAGGGTCAGAGGTGAATCTAGGTGATGATCCATGTGGTACACGGTCAGAGGTTAATCTAGGTGATGATCCCTGTGGTACAGGGTCAGAGGTGAATCTAGTTGATGATCCCTGTGGTACAGGGTCAGAGGTGAATCTAGGTGAATGTCCCTGTGGTACAGGGTCAGAGGTGAATCTAAGTGATGATCCATGTGTTACAGGGTCAGAGGTTAATCTAGTTGATGATCCCTGTGGTACAGGGTCAGAGGTGAATCTAGTTGGTGATCCCTGTGGTACAGGGTCAGAGGTTAATCTAGTTGATGATCCATGTGGTACAGGGTCAGAGGTGATTCTAGTTGATTATCCCTGTGGTACAGTGTCAGAGGTGATTATAGGTGATGATCCATGTGGTACAGGGTCAGAGGTGATTCTTGGTGATGATAACTGTGGTACAGGGTCAGAGGTGAATCTAGTTGAATGATCCTGTGGTACAGGGTCAGAGGTGAATCTAGTTGAATGATCCTGTGGTACAGGGTCAGAGGTGAATCTAGTTGATGATCCCTGTGGTACAGGGTCAGAGCTGATTCGAGGTGATGATCCATGTGGTACAGGGTCAGAGGTGATTCTTGGTGATGATCCCTGTGGTACAGGGTCAGAGGTGAATCTAGTTGATGATCCCTGTGGTACAGGGTCAGAGGTTAATCTAGTTGATGATCCCTGTGGTACAGGGTCAGATGTGAATCTAGTTTATGATCCCTATGGTACAGGGTCAGAGGTTAATCTAGTTGATGATCCCTGTGGTACAGGCTCAGGGGTGAATCTAGTTGATAATCCCTGTTGTACAGGGTCAGATGTGAATCTAGTTTATGATCCCTATGGTACAGGGTCAGAGGTGAATCTAGGTGATGATCCATGTGGTACACGGTCAGAGGTTAATCTAGTTGATGATCCCTGTGGTACAGGGTCAGAGGTGAATCTTGTTGATAATCCCTGTTGTACAGGGTCAGAGGTGAATCTAGTTTATGATCCCTATGGTACAGGGTCAGAGGTGAATCTAGGTGATGATCCAAGTGGTACACGGTCAGAGGTTAATCTAGTTGATGATCCCTGTGGTACAGGGTCAGAGGTTAATCTAGTTGATGATCCCTGTGGTACAGGGTCAGAGGTTAATCTAGTTGATGATCCCTGGGGTACAGGTTCAGAGGTGAATCTAGTTGATGATCGCTGTGGTACAGGGTCAGAGGTGAATCTAGGTGATGATCCCTGTGGTACAGGGTCAGAGGTGAATCTAGTTGGTAATCCCTGTGGTACAGGGTCAGAGGTTAATCTAGTTGATGATCCCTGTGGTACAGGGTCAGAGGTGATTCTAGTTGATGATCAATGTGGTACAGGGTCAGAGGTTAATCTAGTTGGATGATCCCTGTGGTACAGGGTCAGAGTTAATCTAGTTGATGATCCCTGTGGTTCAGGGTCAGAGGTTAATCTAGTTGATGATCCCTGGGGTACAGGGTCAGAGGTGAATCTAGGTGATGATCCCTGTGGTACAGGGTCAGAGGTGAATCTAGTTGATGATCCCTGTGGTACAGGGTCAGAGGTGAATCTAGGTGAATGTCCCTGTGGTACAGGGTCAGAGGTGAATCTAAGTGATGATCCATGTGTTACAGGGTCAGAGGTTAATCTAGTTGATGATCCCTGTGGTACAGGGTCAGAGGTGAATCTAGTTGGTGATCCCTGTGGTACAGGGTCAGAGGTTAATCTAGTTTATGATCCCTGTGGTACAGGGTCAGAGGTGATTCTAGTTGATTATCCCTGTGGTACAGTGTCAGAGGTGATTATAGGTGATGATCCATGTGGTACAGGGTCAGAGGTGATTCTTGGTGATGATAACTGTGGTACAGGGTCAGAGGTGAATCTAGTTGAATGATCCTGTGGTACAGGGTCAGAGGTGAATCTAGTTGAATGATCCTGTGGTACAGGGTCAGAGGTGAATCTAGTTGATGATCCCTGTGGTACAGGGTCAGAGCTGATTCGAGGTGATGATCCATGTGGTACAGGGTCAGAGGTGATTCTTGGTGATGATCCCTGTGGTACAGGGTCAGAGGTGAATCTAGTTGATGATCCCTGTGGTACAGGGTCAGAGGTTAATCTAGTTGATGATCCCTGTGGTACAGGGTCAGATGTGAATCTAGTTTATGATCCCTATGGTACAGGGTCAGAGGTTAATCTAGTTGATGATCCCTGTGGTACAGGCTCAGGGGTGAATCTAGTTGATAATCCCTGTTGTACAGGGTCAGATGTGAATCTAGTTTATGATCCCTATGGTACAGGGTCAGAGGTGAATCTAGGTGATGATCCATGTGGTACACGGTCAGAGGTTAATCTAGTTGATGATCCCTGTGGTACAGGGTCAGAGGTGAATCTTGTTGATAATCCCTGTTGTACAGGGTCAGAGGTGAATCTAGTTTATGATCCCTATGGTACAGGGTCAGAGGTGAATCTAGGTGATGATCCAAGTGGTACACGGTCAGAGGTTAATCTAGTTGATGATCCCTGTGGTACAGGGTCAGAGGTTAATCTAGTTGATGATCCCTGTGGTACAGGGTCAGAGGTTAATCTAGTTGATGATCCCTGGGGTACAGGTTCAGAGGTGAATCTAGTTGATGATCGCTGTGGTACAGGGTCAGAGGTGAATCTAGGTGATGATCCCTGTGGTACAGGGTCAGAGGTGAATCTAGTTGGTAATCCCTGTGGTACAGGGTCAGAGGTTAATCTAGTTGATGATCCCTGTGGTACAGGGTCAGAGGTGATTCTAGTTGATGATCAATGTGGTACAGGGTCAGAGGTTAATCTAGTTGGATGATCCCTGTGGTACAGGGTCAGAGTTAATCTAGTTGATGATCCCTGTGGTACAGGGTCAGAGGTTAATCTAGTTGATGATCCCTGGGGTACAGGGTCAGAGGTGAATCTAGGTGATGATCCCTGTGGTACAGGGTCAGAGGTGAATCTAGTTGATGATCCCTGTGGTACAGGGTCAGAGGTGAATCTAGGTGAATGTCCCTGTGGTACAGGGTCAGAGGTGAATCTAAGTGATGATCCATGTGTTACAGGGTCAGAGGTTAATCTAGTTGAATGTCCCTGTGGTACAGGGTCAGAGGTGATTCTAGGTGATGATCCATGTGGTACAGGGTCAGAGGTGATTCTTGGTGATGATCCCTGTGGTACAGGGTCAGAGGTGAATCTAGTTGATGATCCCTGGGGTACAGGTTCAGAGGTGAATCTAGTTGATGATCGCTGTGGTACAGGGTCAGAGGTGAATCTAGGTGATGATCCCTGTGGTACAGGGTCAGAGGTGAATCTAGTTGGTAATCCCTGTGGTACAGGGTCAGAGGTTAATCTAGTTGATGATCCCTGTGGTACAGGGTCAGAGGTGATTCTAGTTGATGATCAATGTGGTACAGGGTCAGAGGATAATCTAGTTGGATGATCCCTGTGGTACAGGGTCAGAGGTTAATCTAGTTGATGATCCCTGTGGTACAGGGTCAGAGGTTAATCTAGTTGATGATCCCTGGTGTACAGGGTCAGAGGTGAATCTAGGTGATGATCCCTGTGGTACAGGGTCAGAGGTGAATCTAGTTGATGATCCCTGTGGTACAGGGTCAGAGGTGAATCTAGGTGAATGTCCCTGTGGTACAGGGTCAGAGGTGAATCTAAGTGATGATCCATGTGTTACAGGGTCAGAGGTTAATCTAGTTGATGATCCCTGTGGTACAGGGTCAGAGGTGAATCTAGTTGGTGATCCCTGTGGTACAGGGTCAGAGGTTAATCTAGTTGATGATCCCTGTGGTACAGGGTCAGAGGTGATTCTAGTTGATTATCCCTGTGGTACAGTGTCAGAGGTGATTATAGGTGATGATCCATGTGGTACAGGGTCAGAGGTGATTCTTGGTGATGATAACTGTGGTACAGGGTCAGAGGTGAATCTAGTTGAATGATCCTGTGGTACAGGGTCAGAGGTGAATCTAGTTGAATGATCCTGTGGTACAGGGTCAGAGGTGAATCTAGTTGATGATCCCTGTGGTACAGGGTCAGAGCTGATTCGAGGTGATGATCCATGTGGTACAGGGTCAGAGGTGATTCTTGGTGATGATCCCTGTGGTACAGGGTCAGAGGTGAATCTAGTTGATGATCCCTGTGGTACAGGGTCAGAGGTTAATCTAGTTGATGATCCCTGTGGTACAGGGTCAGATGTGAATCTAGTTTATGATCCCTATGGTACAGGGTCAGAGGTTAATCTAGTTGATGATCCCTGTGGTACAGGCTCAGGGGTGAATCTAGTTGATAATCCCTGTTGTACAGGGTCAGATGTGAATCTAGTTTATGATCCCTATGGTACAGGGTCAGAGGTGAATCTAGGTGATGATCCATGTGGTACACGGTCAGAGGTTAATCTAGGTGATGATCCCTGTGGTACAGGGTCAGAGGTGAATCTAGTTGATGATCCCTGTGGTACAGGGTCAGAGGTGAATCTAGGTGAATGTCCCTGTGGTACAGGGTCAGAGGTGAATCTAAGTGATGATCCATGTGTTACAGGGTCAGAGGTTAATCTAGTTGATGATCCCTGTGGTACAGGGTCAGAGGTGAATCTAGTTGGTGATCCCTGTGGTACAGGGTCAGAGGTTAATCTAGTTGATGATCCCTGTGGTACAGGGTCAGAGGTGATTCTAGTTGATTATCCCTGTGGTACAGTGTCAGAGGTGATTATAGGTGATGATCCATGTGGTACAGGGTCAGAGGTGATTCTTGGTGATGATAACTGTGGTACAGGGTCAGAGGTGAATCTAGTTGAATGATCCTGTGGTACAGGGTCAGAGGTGAATCTAGTTGAATGATCCTGTGGTACAGGGTCAGAGGTGAATCTAGTTGATGATCCCTGTGGTACAGGGTCAGAGCTGATTCGAGGTGATGATCCATGTGGTACAGGGTCAGAGGTGATTCTTGGTGATGATCCCTGTGGTACAGGGTCAGAGGTGAATCTAGTTGATGATCCCTGTGGTACAGGGTCAGAGGTTAATCTAGTTGATGATCCCTGTGGTACAGGGTCAGATGTGAATCTAGTTTATGATCCCTATGGTACAGGGTCAGAGGTTAATCTAGTTGATGATCCCTGTGGTACAGGCTCAGGGGTGAATCTAGTTGATAATCCCTGTTGTACAGGGTCAGATGTGAATCTAGTTTATGATCCCTATGGTACAGGGTCAGAGGTGAATCTAGGTGATGATCCATGTGGTACACGGTCAGAGGTTAATCTAGTTGATGATCCCTGTGGTACAGGGTCAGAGGTGAATCTTGTTGATAATCCCTGTTGTACAGGGTCAGAGGTGAATCTAGTTTATGATCCCTATGGTACAGGGTCAGAGGTGAATCTAGGTGATGATCCAAGTGGTACACGGTCAGAGGTTAATCTAGTTGATGATCCCTGTGGTACAGGGTCAGAGGTTAATCTAGTTGATGATCCCTGTGGTACAGGGTCAGAGGTTAATCTAGTTGATGATCCCTGGGGTACAGGTTCAGAGGTGAATCTAGTTGATGATCGCTGTG
Organism: Salvelinus fontinalis; assembly: GCF_029448725.1. Lineage (NCBI taxonomy): Eukaryota > Metazoa > Chordata > Actinopteri > Salmoniformes > Salmonidae > Salvelinus > Salvelinus fontinalis. The sequence continues at coordinate 181,918 of NW_026600349.1, read as the reverse complement.
GTACAGGGTCAGAGGTGAATCTAGGTGATGATCCCTGTGGTACAGGGTCAGAGGTGAATCTAGTTGGTAATCCCTGTGGTACAGGGTCAGAGGTTAATCTAGTTGATGATCCCTGTGGTACAGGGTCAGAGGTGATTCTAGTTGATGATCAATGTGGTACAGGGTCAGAGGTTAATCTAGTTGGATGATCCCTGTGGTACAGGGTCAGAGTTAATCTAGTTGATGATCCCTGTGGTACAGGGTCAGAGGTTAATCTAGTTGATGATCCCTGGGGTACAGGGTCAGAGGTGAATCTAGGTGATGATCCCTGTGGTACAGGGTCAGAGGTGAATCTAGTTGATGATCCCTGTGGTACAGGGTCAGAGGTGAATCTAGGTGAATGTCCCTGTGGTACAGGGTCAGAGGTGAATCTAAGTGATGATCCATGTGTTACAGGGTCAGAGGTTAATCTAGTTGATGATCCCTGTGGTACAGGGTCAGAGGTGAATCTAGTTGGTGATCCCTGTGGTACAGGGTCAGAGGTTAATCTAGTTTATGATCCCTGTGGTACAGGGTCAGAGGTGATTCTAGTTGATTATCCCTGTGGTACAGTGTCAGAGGTGATTATAGGTGATGATCCATGTGGTACAGGGTCAGAGGTGATTCTTGGTGATGATAACTGTGGTACAGGGTCAGAGGTGAATCTAGTTGAATGATCCTGTGGTACAGGGTCAGAGGTGAATCTAGTTGAATGATCCTGTGGTACAGGGTCAGAGGTGAATCTAGTTGATGATCCCTGTGGTACAGGGTCAGAGCTGATTCGAGGTGATGATCCATGTGGTACAGGGTCAGAGGTGATTCTTGGTGATGATCCCTGTGGTACAGGGTCAGAGGTGAATCTAGTTGATGATCCCTGTGGTACAGGGTCAGAGGTTAATCTAGTTGATGATCCCTGTGGTACAGGGTCAGATGTGAATCTAGTTTATGATCCCTATGGTACAGGGTCAGAGGTTAATCTAGTTGATGATCCCTGTGGTACAGGCTCAGGGGTGAATCTAGTTGATAATCCCTGTTGTACAGGGTCAGATGTGAATCTAGTTTATGATCCCTATGGTACAGGGTCAGAGGTGAATCTAGGTGATGATCCATGTGGTACACGGTCAGAGGTTAATCTAGTTGATGATCCCTGTGGTACAGGGTCAGAGGTGAATCTTGTTGATAATCCCTGTTGTACAGGGTCAGAGGTGAATCTAGTTTATGATCCCTATGGTACAGGGTCAGAGGTGAATCTAGGTGATGATCCAAGTGGTACACGGTCAGAGGTTAATCTAGTTGATGATCCCTGTGGTACAGGGTCAGAGGTTAATCTAGTTGATGATCCCTGTGGTACAGGGTCAGAGGTTAATCTAGTTGATGATCCCTGGGGTACAGGTTCAGAGGTGAATCTAGTTGATGATCGCTGTGGTACAGGGTCAGAGGTGAATCTAGGTGATGATCCCTGTGGTACAGGGTCAGAGGTGAATCTAGTTGGTAATCCCTGTGGTACAGGGTCAGAGGTTAATCTAGTTGATGATCCCTGTGGTACAGGGTCAGAGGTGATTCTAGTTGATGATCAATGTGGTACAGGGTCAGAGGTTAATCTAGTTGGATGATCCCTGTGGTACAGGGTCAGAGTTAATCTAGTTGATGATCCCTGTGGTACAGGGTCAGAGGTTAATCTAGTTGATGATCCCTGGGGTACAGGGTCAGAGGTGAATCTAGGTGATGATCCCTGTGGTACAGGGTCAGAGGTGAATCTAGTTGATGATCCCTGTGGTACAGGGTCAGAGGTGAATCTAGGTGAATGTCCCTGTGGTACAGGGTCAGAGGTGAATCTAAGTGATGATCCATGTGTTACAGGGTCAGAGGTTAATCTAATTGATGATCCCTGTGGTACAGGGTCAGAGGTGAATCTAGTTGGTGATCCCTGTGGTACAGGGTCAGAGGTTAATCTAGTTGATGATCCCTGTGGTACAGGGTCAGAGGTGATTCTAGTTGATTATCCCTGTGGTACAGTGTCAGAGGTGATTATAGGTGATGATCCATGTGGTACAGGGTCAGAGGTGATTCTTGGTGATGATAACTGTGGTACAGGGTCAGAGGTGAATCTAGTTGAATGATCCTGTGGTACAGGGTCAGAGGTGAATCTAGTTGAATGATCCTGTGGTACAGGGTCAGAGGTGAATCTAGTTGATGATCCCTGTGGTACAGGGTCAGAGCTGATTCGAGGTGATGATCCATGTGGTACAGGGTCAGAGGTGATTCTTGGTGATGATCCCTGTGGTACAGGGTCAGAGGTGAATCTAGTTGATGATCCCTGTGGTACAGGGTCAGAGGTTAATCTAGTTGATGATCCCTGTGGTACAGGGTCAGATGTGAATCTAGTTTATGATCCCTATGGTACAGGGTCAGAGGTTAATCTAGTTGATGATCCCTGTGGTACAGGCTCAGGTGTGAATCTAGTTGATAATCCCTGTTGTACAGGGTCAGATGTGAATCTAGTTTATGATCCCTATGGTACAGGGTCAGAGGTGAATCTAGGTGATGATCCATGTGGTACACGGTCAGAGGTTAATCTAGTTGATGATCCCTGTGGTACAGGGTCAGAGGTGAATCTTGTTGATAATCCCTGTTGTACAGGGTCAGAGGTGAATCTAGTTTATGATCCCTATGGTACAGGGTCAGAGGTGAATCTAGGTGATGATCCAAGTGGTACACGGTCAGAGGTTAATCTAGTTGATGATCCCTGTGGTACAGGGTCAGAGGTTAATCTAGTTGATGATCCCTGTGGTACAGGGTCAGAGGTTAATCTAGTTGATGATCCCTGGGGTACAGGTTCAGAGGTGAATCTAGTTGATGATCGCTGTGGTACAGGGTCAGAGGTGAATCTAGGTGATGATCCCTGTGGTACAGGGTCAGAGGTGAATCTAGTTGGTAATCCCTGTGGTACAGGGTCAGAGGTTAATCTAGTTGATGATCCCTGTGGTACAGGGTCAGAGGTGATTCTAGTTGATGATCAATGTGGTACAGGGTCAGAGGTTAATCTAGTTGGATGATCCCTGTGGTACAGGGTCAGAGTTAATCTAGTTGATGATCCCTGTGGTACAGGGTCAGAGGTTAATCTAGTTGATGATCCCTGGGGTACAGGGTCAGAGGTGAATCTAGGTGATGATCCCTGTGGTACAGGGTCAGAGGTGAATCTAGTTGATGATCCCTGTGGTACAGGGTCAGAGGTGAATCTAGGTGAATGTCCCTGTAGTACAGGGTCAGAGGTGAATCTAAGTGATGATCCATGTGTTACAGGGTCAGAGGTTAATCTAGTTGATGATCCCTGTGGTACAGGGTCAGAGGTGAATCTAGTTGATGATCCCTGGGGTACAGGTTCAGAGGTGAATCTAGTTGATGATCGCTGTGGTACAGGGTCAGAGGTGAATCTAGGTGATGATCCCTGTGGTACAGGGTCAGAGGTGAATCTAGTTGGTAATCCCTGTGGTACAGGGTCAGAGGTGAATCTAGTTGGTAATCCCTGTGGTACAGGGTCAGAGGTTAATCTAGTTGATGATCCCTGTGGTACAGGGTCAGAGGTGATTCTAGTTGATGATCAATGTGGTACAGGGTCAGAGGATAATCTAGTTGGATGATCCCTGTGGTACAGGGTCAGAGGTTAATCTAGTTGATGATCCCTGGGGTACAGGGTCAGAGATGAATCTAGGTGATGATCCCTGTGGTACAGGGTCAGAGGTGAATCTAGTTGATGATCCCTGTGGTACAGGGTCAGAGGTGAATCTAGGTGAATGTCCCTGTGGTACAGGGTCAGAGGTGAATCTAAGTGATGATCCATGTGTTACAGGGTCAGAGGTTAATCTAGTTGATGATCCCTGTGGTACAGGGTCAGAGGTGATTCTAGGTGATGATCCATGTGGTACAGGGTCAGAGGTGATTCTTGGTGATGATCCCTGTGGTACAGGGTCAGAGGTTAATCTAGTTGATGATCCCTGGGGTACAGGGTCAGAGGTTAATCTAGTTGATGATCCCTGTGGTACAGGGTCAGAGGTGAATCTAGTTGATGATCCCTGGGGTACAGGTTCAGAGGTGAATCTAGTTGATGATCGCTGTGGTACAGGGTCAGAGGTGAATCTAGGTGATGATCCCTGTGGTACAGGGTCAGAGGTGAATCTAGTTGGTAATCCCTGTGGTACAGGGTCAGAGGTTAATCTAGTTGATGATCCCTGTGGTACAGGGTCAGAGGTGATTCTAGTTGATGATCAATGTGGTACAGGGTCAGAGGATAATCTAGTTGGATGATCCATGTGGTACAGGGTCAGAGGTTAATCTAGTTGATGATCCCTGTGGTACAGGGTCAGAGGTTAATCTAGTTGATGATCCCTGGGGTACAGGGTCAGAGATGAATCTAGGTGATGATCCCTGTGGTACAGGGTCAGAGGTGAATCTAGTTGATGATCCCTGTTGTACAGGGTCAGAGGTGAATCTAGGTGAATGTCCCTGTGGTACAGGGTCAGAGGTGAATCTAAGTGATGATCCATGTGTTACAGGGTCAGAGGTTAATCTAGTTGATGATCCCTGTGGTACAGGGTCAGAGGTGATTCTAGGTGATGATCCATGTGGTACAGGGTCAGAGGTGATTCTTGGTGATGATCCCTGTGGTACAGGGTCAGAGGTGAATCTAGTTGATGATCCCTGGGGTACAGGGTCAGAGGTTAATCTAGTTGATGATCCCTGTGGTACAGGGTCAGAGGTGAATCTAGTTGATGATCCCTGGGGTACAGGTTCAGAGGTGAATCTAGTTGATGATCGCTGTGGTACAGGGTCAGAGGTGAATCTAGGTGATGATCCCTGTGGTACAGGGTCAGAGGTGAATCTAGTTGGTAATCCCTGTGGTACAGGGTCAGAGGTTAATCTAGTTGATGATCCCTGTGGTACAGGGTCAGAGGTGATTCTAGTTGATGATCAATGTGGTACAGGGTCAGAGGATAATCTAGTTGGATGATCCATGTGGTACAGGGTCAGAGGTTAATCTAGTTGATGATCCCTGTGGTACAGGGTCAGAGGTTAATCTAGTTGATGATCCCTGGGGTACAGGGTCAGAGATGAATCTAGGTGATGATCCCTGTGGTACAGGGTCAGAGGTGAATCTAGTTGATGATCCCTGTGGTACAGGGTCAGAGGTGAATCTAGGTGAATGTCCCTGTGGTACAGGGTCAGAGGTGAATCTAAGTGATGATCCATGTGTTACAGGGTCAGAGGTTAATCTAGTTGATGATCCCTGTGGTACAGGGTCAGAGGTGATTCTAGGTGATGATCCATGTGGTACAGGGTCAGAGGTGATTCTTGGTGATGATCCCTGTGGTGCAGGGTCAGAGGTGAATCTAGTTGATGATCCCTGGGGTACAGGGTCAGAGGTGATTCTAGTTGATGATCAATGTGGTACAGGGTCAGAGGTGAATCTAGTTGATGATCCCTGGGGTACAGGTTCAGAGGTGAATCTAGTTGATGATCGCTGTGGTACAGGGTCAGAGGTGAATCTAGGTGATGATCCCTGTGGTACAGGGTCAGAGGTGAATCTAGTTGGTAATCCCTGTGGTACAGGGTCAGAGGTTAATCTAGTTGATGATCCCTGTGGTACAGGGTCAGAGGTGATTCTAGTTGATGATCAATGTGGTACAGGGTCAGAGGATAATCTAGTTGGATGATCCATGTGGTACAGGGTCAGAGGTTAATCTAGTTGATGATCCCTGTGGTACAGGGTCAGAGGTTAATCTAGTTGATGATCCCTGGGGTACAGGGTCAGAGATGAATCTAGGTGATGATCCCTGTGGTACAGGGTCAGAGGTGAATCTAGTTGATGATCCCTGTGGTACAGGGTCAGAGGTGAATCTAGGTGAATGTCCCTGTGGTACAGGGTCAGAGGTGAATCTAAGTGATGATCCATGTGTTACAGGGTCAGAGGTTAATCTAGTTGATGATCCCTGTGGTACAGGGTCAGAGGTGATTCTAGGTGATGATCCATGTGGTACAGGGTCAGAGGTGATTCTTGGTGATGATCCCTGTGGTGCAGGGTCAGAGGTGAATCTAGTTGATGATCCCTGGGGTACAGGTTCAGAGGTGAATCTAGTTGATGATCGCTGTGGTACAGGGTCAGAGGTGAATCTAGGTGATGATCCCTGTGGTACAGGGTCAGAGGTGAATCTAGTTGGTAATCCCTGTGGTACAGGGTCAGAGGTTAATCTAGTTGATGATCCCTGTGGTACAGGGTCAGAGGTGATTCTAGTTGATGATCAATGTGGTACAGGGTCAGAGGATAATCTAGTTGGATGATCCCTGTGGTACAGGGTCAGAGGTTAATCTAGTTGATGATCCCTGTGGTACAGGGTCAGAGGTGAATCTAGTTGATGATCCCTGTGGTACAGGGTCAGAGGTGAATCTAGTTGATGATCCCTGTGGTACAGGGTCAGAGGTGAATCTAGGTGAATGTCCCTGTGGTACAGGGTCAGAGGTGAATCTAAGTGATGATCCATGTGTTACAGGGTCAGAGGTTAATCTAGTTGATGATCCCTGTGGTACAGGGTCAGAGGTGATTCTAGGTGATGATCCATGTGGTACAGGGTCAGAGGTGATTCTTGGTGATGATCCCTGTGGTACAGGGTCAGAGGTGAATCTAGTTGATGATCCCTGTGGTATAGGGTCAGAGGTGAATCTAGTTGATGATCCCTGTGGTACAGGGTCAGAGGTGATTCTAGGTGATGATCCCTGTGGTACAGGGTCAGAGGTGATTCTTGGTGATGATCCCTGTAGTACAGGCTCAGAGGTGAATCTAGTTGATAATCCCTGTTGTACAGGGTCAGATGTGAATCTAGTTTATGATCCCTATGGTACAGGGTCAGAGGTGAATCTAGGTGATGATCCATGTGGTACACGGTCAGAGGTTAATCTAGTTGATGATCCCTGTTGTACAGGGTCAGAGGTGAATCTAGTTGATAATCCCTGTTGTACAGGGTCAGAGGTGAATCTAGTTTATGATCCCTATGGTACAGGGTCAGAGGTGAATCTAGGTGATGATCCATGTGGTACACGGTCAGAGGTTAATCTAGTTGATGATCCCTGTGGTACAGGGTCAGAGGTTAATCTAGTTGATGATCCCTGTGGTACAGGGTCAGAGGTTAATCTAGTTGATGATCCCTGTGGTACAGGGTCAGAGGTGAATCTAGGTGATGATCCATGTGGTACAGGGTCAGAGATTAATCTAGTTGTTGATCCCTGTGGTACAGGGTCAGAGGTGAATCTAGTTGATGATCCCTGGGGTACAGGTTCAGAGGTGAATCTAGTTGATGATCCCTGTGGTACAGGGTCAGAGGTGAATCAAGTTGATGATCCCTGGAGTACAGGGTCAGAGGTTAATCTAGTTGATGATCCCTGTGGTACAGGGTCAGAGGTGATTCTAGTTGATGATCACTATGGTACAGGGTCAGAGGTGAATCTAGTTGATGATCCCTGTGGTACAGGGTCAGAGGTGAATCTAGTTGATGATCCCTGTGGTACATTGTCAGAGGTGAATCTAGTTGATGATCCCTGTGGTACAGGGTCAGAGGTTAATCTAGTTGATGATCCCTGTGGTACAGGGTCAGAGGTGATTCTTGGTGATGATAACTGTGGTACAGGGTCAGAGGTGAATCTAGGTGTTGATCCCTGTGGTACAGGGTTAGATGTTAATCTAGTTGATGATCCCTGTGGTACAGGGTCAGAGGTGAATCTAGGTGATGATCCATGTGGTACAGGGTTAGATGTTAATCTAGTTGATGATCCCTGTGGTACAGGGTCAGAGGTGATTCTAGTTGATGATCAATGTGGTACAGGGTCAGAGGTTAATCTAGTTGGATGATCCCTGTGGTACAGGGTCAGAGGTTAATCTAGTTGATGATCCCTGTGGTACAGGGTCAGAGGTGGATCTATTTGATGATCCCTGGGGTACAGGGTCAGAGGTGAATCTAGGTGATGATCCCTGTGGTACAGGGTCAGAGGTGAATCTAGTTGATGATCCCTGTGGTACAGGGTCAGAGGTGAATGTAGTTGATGATACCTGGGGTACAGGGTCAGAGGTGAATCTAGGTGATGATCCCTGTGGTACAGGGTCAGAGGTGAATCTAGTTGATGATCCCTGTGGTACAGGGTCAGAGGTGAATCTAGTTGATGATCCCTGTGGTACAGGGTCAGAGGTGAATCTAGGTGATGATCCCTGTGGTACAGGGTCAGAGGTGAATCTAGGTGATGATCCATGTGGTACAGGGTCAGAGGTTAATCTAGTTGGTGATCCCTATGGTACAGGGTCAGAGGTGATTCTAGGTGATGATCCCTGTGGTACAGGGTCAGAGGTGAATCTAGGTGATGATCCCTGTGGTACAGGGTCAGAGGTGAATCTAGTTGGTAATCCCTGTGGTACAGGGTCAGAGGTTAATCTAGTTGATGATCCCTGTGGTACAGGGTCAGAGGTGATTATAGTTGATGATCAATGTGGTACAGGGTCAGAGGTTAATCTAGTTGGATGATCCCTGTAGTACAGGGTCAGAGGTTAATCTAGTTGATGATCCCTGTGGTACAGGGTCAGAGGTTAATCTAGTTGATGATCCCTAGGGTACAGGGTCAGAGGTGAATCTAGGTGATGATCCCTGTGGTACAGGGTCAGAGGTGAATCTAGTTGATGATCCCTGTGGTACAGGGTCAGAGGTGAATCTAGTTGATGATCCCTGTGGTACAGGGTCAGAGGTGAATCTAGGTGAATGTCCCTGTGGTACAGGGTCAGAGGTGAATCTAGGTGATGATCCATGTGTTACAGGGTCAGAGGTTAATCTAGTTGATGATCCCTGTGGTACAGGGTCAGAGGTGATTCTAGGTGATGATCCATGTGGTACAGGGTCAGAGGTGATTCTTGGTGATGATCCCTGTAGTACAGGGTCAGAGGTGAATCTAGGTGATGATCCCTGTGGTACAGGGTCAGAGGTGAATCTAGTTGATGATCCCTGTGGTACAGGGTCAGAGGTGATTCTTGGTGATGATAACTGTGGTACAGGGTCAGAGATGATTCTAGGTGATGATCCCTGTGGTACAGGGTCAGAGGTGAATCTAGTTGATGATCCCTGTGGTACAGGGTCAGATGTGATTCTTGGTGATGATAACTGTGGTACAGGGTCAGAGGTGAATCTAGGTGATGATCCCTGTGGTACAGGGTCAGAGGTGAATCTAGTTGGTGATCCCTGGGGTACAGGGTCAGAGGTTAATCTAGTTGATGATCCCTGTGGTACAGGGTCAGAGGTGATTCTAGTTGATGATCCCTGTGGTACAGGGTCAGAGGTGATTCTAGGTGATGATCCATGTGGTACAGGGTCAGAGGTGATTCTTGGTGATGATAACTGTGGTACAGGGTCAGAGGTTAATCTAGTTGAATGATCCTGTGGTACAGGGTCAGAGGTGAATCTAGTTGATGATCCCTGTGGTACAGGGTCAGAGGTGATTCTAGGTGATGATCCATGTGGTACAGGGTCAGAGGTGATTCTTGGTGATGATCCCTGTGGTACAGGGTCAGAGGTGGATCTAGTTGATGATCCCTGTGGTACAGGCTCAGAGGTGAATCTAGTTGATAATCCCTGTTGTACAGGGTCAGATGTGAATCTAGTTTATGATCCCTATGGTACAGGGTCAGAGGTGAATCTAGGTGATGATCCATGTGGTACACGGTCAGAGGTTAATCTAGTTGATGATCCCTGTGGTACAGGGTCAGAGGTGAATCTAGTTGATAATCCCTGTTGTACAGGGTCAGAGGTGAATCTAGTTTATGATCCCTATGGTACAGGGTCAGATGTGAATCTAGTTTATGATCCCTATGGTACAGGGTCAGAGGTGAATCTAGGTGATGATCCATGTGGTACACGGTCAGAGGTGAATCTAGTTGATGATCCCTGTGGTACAGGGTCAGAGGTGAATCTAGTTGATAATCCCTGTTGTACAGGGTCAGAGGTGAATCTAGTTTATGATCCCTATGGTACAGGGTCAGAGGTGAATCTAGGTGATGATCCATGTGGTACACGGTCAGAGGTTAATCTAGTTGATGATCCCGGTGGTACAGGGTCAGAGGTTAATCTAGTTGATGATCCCTGTGGTACAGGGTCAGAGGTTAATCTAGTTGATGATCCCTGTGGTACAGGGTCAGAGGTGAATCTAGGTGATGATCCATGTGGTACAGGGTCAGAGATTAATCTAGTTGATGATCCCTGTGGTACAGGGTCAGAGGTGAATCTAGTTGATGATCCCTGGGGTACAGGTTCAGAGGTGAATCTAGTTGATTATCCCTGTGGTACAGGGTCAGAGATTAATCTAGTTGATGATCCCTGTGGTACAGGGTCAGAGGTGAATCTAGTTGATGATCCCTGTGGTACAGGGTCAGAGGTGAATCAAGTTGATGATCCCTGGAGTACAGGGTCAGAGGTTAATCTAGTTGATGATCCCTGTGGTACAGGGTCAGAGGTGATTCTAGTTGATGATCCCTATGGTACAGGGTCAGAGGTGAATCTAGTTGATGATCCCTGTGGTACAGGGTCAGAGGTGAATCTAGTTGATGATCCCTGTGGTACAGGGTCAGAGGTGAATCTAGTTGGTGATCCCTGTGGTACAGGGTCAGAGGTGAATCTTGTTGATGATCCCTGGGGTACAGGGTCAGAGGTGAATCTAGTTGATGATCCCTGTGGTACAGGGTCAGAGGTGAATCAAGTTGATGATCCCTGGAGTACAGGGTCAGAGGTTAATCTAGTTGATGATCCCTGTGGTACAGGGTCAGAGGTGATTCTAGTTGATGATCCCTATGGTACAGGGTCAGAGGTGAATCTAGTTGATGATCCCTGTGGTATAGGGTCAGAGGTGAATCTAGTTGATGATCCCTGTGGTACAGTGTCAGAGGTGAATCTAGTTGATGATCCCTGTGGTACAGGGTCAGAGGTTAATCTAGTTGATGATCCATGTGGTACAGGGTCAGAGGTGAATCTAGTTGATGTTCCCTGGGGTACAGGGTCAGAGGTGAATCTAGTTGATGATCCCTGTGGTACAGGGTCAGAGGTTAATCTAGTTGATGATCCCTGGGGTACAGGGTCAGAGGTGATTCTGGTTGACGATCCCTATGGTACAGGGTCAGAGTTGAATCTAGTTGATGATCCCTGTGGTACAGGGTCAGAGGTTAATCTAGTTGATGATCCCTATGGTACAGGGTCAGAGGTGAATCTAGTTAATGATCCCTGGGGTACAGGGTCAGAGGTGAATCTAGTTGATGATCCCTGTGGTACAGGGTCGGAGGTGAATCTAGTTGATGATCCCTGGGATACAGGGTCAGAGGTGAATCTAGTTGATGATCCCTGTGTTACAGGGTCAGAGGTGAATCTAGTTGATGATCCCTATGGTACAGGGTCAGAGGTGATTCTAGGTGATGATCCCTGTAGTACAGGGTCAGAGGTGAATCTAGTTGATGATCCCTGTGGTACAGGGTCAGAGGTGAATCTAGTTGATGATCCCTGTAGTACAGGGTCAGAGGTTAATCTAGTTGATGATCCCTGGGGTACAGGGTCAGAGGTGAATCTAGTTGATGATCCCTGTGGTACAGGGCCAGAGGTCAATCTAGTTGATGATCCCTGTGGTACAGGGTCAGAGGTGAATCTAGCTGACGATCCCTATGGTACAGGGTCAGAGGTGATTCTAGTTGAATATCCCTATGGTACAGGGTCAGAGGTGATTCTAGTTGATGGTCCCTGTGGTACAGGGTCAGAGGTGAATCTAGTTGATGATCCCTGTTGTACAGGGTCAGAGGTTAATCTAGTTGATGATCCCTGTGGTACAGGGTCAGAGGTGATTCTAGTTGATGATCCCTGTGGTACAGGGTCAGAGGTGAATCTAGTTGATGATCCCTGGGGTACAGGGTCAGAGGTGAATCTAGTTGATGATCCCTGTGGTACAGGGTCAGAGGTGAATCTAGTTGATGATCCCTATGGTACAGGGTCAGAGGTGATTCTAGGTGATGATCCCTGTAGTACAGGGTCAGAGGTGAATCTAGTTGATGATCCCTGTGGTACAGGGTCAGAGGTGAATTTAGTTGTTGATCCCTGGGGTACAGGGTCAGAAGTGAATCTAGTTGATGATCCCTGTGGTACAGGGTCAGAGGTTAATCTAGTTGATGATCCCTGGGGTACAGGGTCAGAGGTGATTCTGGTTGACGATCCCTATGGTACAGGGTCAGAGATGAATCTAGTTGATGATCCCTGTGGTACAGGGTCAGAGGTTAATCTAGTTGATGATCCCTATGGTACAGGGTCAGAGGTGAATCTAGTTAATGATCCCTGGGGTACAGGGTCAGAGGTGAATCTAGTTGATGATCCCTGTGGTACAGGGTCGGAGGTGAATCTAGTTGATGATCCCTGGGGTACAGGGTCGGAGGTGAATCTAGTTGATGATCCCTGGGATACAGGGTCAGAGGTGAATCTAGTTGATGATCCCTTGGGTACAGGGTCAGAGGTGAATCTAGTTGATGATCCCTGTGGTACAGGGACAGAGGTGAATCTAGTTGATGATCCCTGTGGTACAGGTTCAGAGGTGAATCTAGTTGACGATCCCTATGGTACAGGGTCAGAGGTGATTCTAGGTGATGATCCCTGTAGTACAGGGTCAGAGGTGAATCTAGTTGATGATCCCTGTGGTACAGGGTCAGAGGTGAATCTAGTTGATGATCCCTGTAGTACAGGGTCAGAGGTTAATCTAGTTGATGATCCCTGGGGTACAGGGTCAGAGGTGAATCTAGTTGATGATCCCTGTGGTACAGGGTCAGAGGTCAATCTAGTTGATGATCCCTGTGGTACAGGGTCAGAGGTGAATCTAGTTGACGATCCCTATGGTACAGGGTCAGAGGTGATTCTAGTTGACGATCCCTATGGTACAGGGTCAGAGGTGATTCTAGTTGACGGTCCCTGTGGTACAGGGTCAGAGGTGAATCTAGTTGATGATCCCTGTTGTACAGGGTCAGAGGTTAATCTAGTTGATGACCCCTGTGGTACAGGGTCAGAGGTGATTCTAGTTGATGATCCCTGTGGTACAGGGTCAGAGGTGAATCTAGTTGATGATCGCTGGGGTACAGGGTCAGAGGTGAATCTAGTTGATGATCCCTGTGGTACAGGGTCAGAGGTGAATCTAGTTGATGATCCCTATGGTACAGGGTCAGAGGTGATTCTAGGTGATGATCCCTGTAGTACAGGGTCAGAGGTGAATCTAGTTGATGATCCCTGGGGTACAGGGTCAGAGGTGAATCTTGTTGATGATCCCTGTGGTACAGGGTCAGAGGTTAATCTAGTTGATGATCCCTGGGGTACAGGGTCAGAGGTGAATCTAGTTAATAATCCCTGTGGTACAGCGTCAGAGGTGAATCTAGTTGATGATCCCTGTGGTACAGGGTCAGAGGTGAATCTAGTTGATAATCCCTGTGGTACAGCGTCAGATGTGAATCTAGTTGATGATCCCTGTGGTACAGGTTCAGAGGTTAATCTAGTTGGTGATCCCTATGGTACAGGGTCAGAGGTTAATCTAGTTGATAATCCCTGTGGTACAGGGTCAGAGGTGATTCTAGTTGATGATCCCTGTGGTACAGGGTCAGAGGTGAATCTAGTTGATGATCCCTGGGGTACAGGGTCAGAGGTGAATCTAGGTGATGATCCCTGTGGTACAGGGTCAGAGGTGAATCAAGTTGATGATCCCTGGAGTACAGGGTCAGAGGTTAATCTAGTTGATGATCCCTGTGGTACAGGGTCAGAGGTGATTCTGTTGATGATCCCAGGTGATGATAACTGTGGTACAGGGTCAGAGGTGATTCTAGTTGATGATCCCTGGGGTACAGGGTTAGAGGTTCATCTAGTTGACGATCCCTATGGTACAGGGTCAGAGGTGATTCTAGTTGACGATCCCTATGGTACAGGGTCAGAGGTGAATCTAGTTGATGATCACTGTGGTACAGTGTCAGAGGTTAATCTAGTTGATGATCCCTCTGGTACAGGGTCAGAGGTGAATCTAGTTGATAATCCCTGTGGTACAGGGTCAGAGGTGATTCTAGTTGATGATCCCTGTGGTACAGGGTCAGAGGTGAATCTAGTTGATAATCCCTGTGGTACAGGGTCAGAGGTGAATCTAGTTGATGATCCCTGTGGTACAGGGTCAGAGGTGATTCTAGTTGATGATCCCTGTTGTACAGGGTCAGAGGTTAATCTAGTTGATGACCCCTGTGGTACAGGGTCAGAGGTGATTCTAGTTGATGATCCCTGTGGTACAGGGTCAGAGGTGAATCTAGTTGATGATCCCTGGGGTACAGGGTCAGAGGTGAATCTAGTTGATGATCCCTGTGGTACAGGGTCAGAGGTGAATCTAGTTGATGATCCCTATGGTACAGGGTCAGAGGTGATTCTAGGTGATGATCCCTGTAGTACAGGGTCAGAGGTGAATCTAGTTGATGATCCCTGGGGTACAGGGTCAGAGGTGAATCTTGTTGATGATCCCTGTGGTACAGGGTCAGAGGTTAATCTAGTTGATGATCCCTGGGGTACAGGGTCAGAGGTGAATCTAGTTGATAATCCCTGTGGTACAGCGTCAGAGGTGAATCTAGTTGATGATCCCTGTGGTACAGGGTCAGAGGTGAATCTAGTTGATTATCCCTGTGGTACAGCGTCAGAGGTGAATCTAGTTGATGATCCCTGTGGTACAGGTTCAGAGGTTAATCTAGTTGGTGATCCCTATGGTACAGGGTCAGAGGTTAATCTAGTTGATAATCCCTGTGGTACAGGGTCAGAGGTGATTCTAGTTGATGATCCCTGTGGTACAGGGTCAGAGGTGAATCTAGTTGATGATCCCTGGGGTACAGGGTCAGAGGTGAATCTAGGTGATGATCCCTGTGGTACAGGGTCAGAGGTGAATCAAGTTGATGATCCCTGGAGTACAGGGTCAGAGGTTAATCTAGTTGATGATCCCTGTGGTACAGGGTCAGAGGTGATTCTGTTGATGATCCCAGGTGATGATAACTGTGGTACAGGGTCAGAGGTGATTCTAGTTGATGATCCCTGGGGTACAGGGTTAGAGGTTCATCTAGTTGACGATCCCTATGGTACAGGGTCAGAGGTGATTCTAGTTGACGATCCCTATGGTACAGGGTCAGAGGTGAATCTAGTTGATGATCACTGTGGTACAGTGTCAGAGGTTAATCTAGTTGATGATCCCTGTGGTACAGGGTCAGAGGTGAATCTAGTTGATAATCCCTGTGGTACAGGGTCAGAGGTGATTCTAGTTGATGATCCCTGTGGTACAGGGTCAGAGGTGAATCTAGTTGATAATCCCTGTGGTACAGGGTCAGAGGTGAATCTAGTTGATGATCCCTGTGGTACAGGTTCAGAGGTGAATCTAGTTGGTGATCCCTATGGTACAGGGTCAGAGGTTAATCTAGTTGATAATCCCTGTGGTACAGGGTCAGAGGTGATTCTAGTTGATGATCCCTGTGGTACAGGGTCAGAGGTGATTCTAGTTGATAATCCCTGTGGTACAGGGTCAGAGGTGATTCTAGTTGATGATCCCTGGGGTACAGGGTCAGAGGTGAATCTAGTTGATAATCCCTGTGGTACAGGGTCAGAGGGGATTCTAGGTAATTATCCCTATGGTACAGGGTCAGAGGTGAATCTAGTTGATGATCCCTGGGGTACAGGGTCAGAGGTGATTCTAGGTGATGATCCCTGTGGTACAGGGTCAGAGGTGTGTTCCTCCCTACCATCTCTGCCATTGAGGGCATGTAGGGTAATCTGATCCTAGAACTGTGGTTAGGGGTGACTTGGACCTTCCAACCAGTGTTTCATCATTTGATGTCACTCTCTCTCATCACAGCGGCGTACCCTGCTGCCTATGGATTGGTCGGCCAGCATTTCCCACAGCAACCTACCCTGGTTGCCCAGCAACATCAGCAGCCCCAGCAACAGCAGCAGCGAGAAGGTGATATCACTTCCTGTCTCTCAGACAGCACCTGTTGTGTGTGTGTCTCAGATTAGTGTGCGTGTGAATCAAAGATCCTCATGAATATGTGTGTGTGTGTCTCTTTGTCACAGACCCTAACGTGTGTATGTATTCCTCCCCTAGGGCCGGAGGGTTGTAATATCTTCATCTACCACCTGCCTCAGGAGTTCAGTGACAGTGAGATGCTCCAGATGTTTCTGCCCTTTGGAAACGTCATCTCAGCTAAAGTCTTTGTAGACCGCGCCACCAACCAGAGCAAGTGCTTCGGTAAGACAGAGAGAGAGGGATTGGAGGGGGAGAGATAGGAGAGAGGCAGGGATGGGTGAATAGTGAGTATCCAGGAGAAAAGGAAAGAAAGGGGGAACGGAGGAGAAATGGAGGGAGATAAGAGAGAATTGCAATTCCACTTGTTGCTATGATTCATGATGATCATAACTCACAGTTGCTGGTAGTATACTGTATGACTGTATCTCTGTCTGTTGCAATGAAGCAATGTGATTATACATGTTATATTACATTTCAGAATGTTTCTCTCTCTGTTCCCTCTTCCTCTCTCGTTCCTCCCTCCCCAGGTTTTGTGAGTTTTGACAACCCATCCAGTGCCCAGACTGCCATCCAGGCTATGAATGGGTTCCAGATCGGCATGAAGAGACTCAAGGTGCAGCTGAAACGACCTAAAGACGCCAACCGCCCCTACTGAAGGAGAGAGAGAGAGGTGAGAAGTGATAGGGGCTGGGAAAGAGAGAGGGGGGAGAAAGAATGTGTGGATAGAGGGATTGAGGAATGGGAGGCAATAAAGGGAAGAAGGGAATGAGGGAGGGGACTGGAGGTTAGAAGAGAAGGTAGGAGAGAGGAGGGTAGAAGAGAGGAGGGGAGGAGAGAGGAGGGTAGGAGAGAGGAGTATGGGAGAGAGGAGGGTAGAAGAGAAGGTAGGAGAGAGGAGGGTAGAAGAGAGGAGGGGAGGAGAGAGGAGGGTAGAAGAGAAGGTAGGAGAGATGAGGGTAGAAGAGAAGGTAGGAGAGAGGAGGGTAGAAGAGAGGAGGGGAGGAGAGAGGAGGGTAGAAGAGAAGGTAGGAGAGAGGAGGGTAGAAGAGAGGATGGTAGGAGAGAGGAGGGTAGGAGAGAGGAGTATGGGAGAGATGAGGGTAGAAGAGAGGAGGGTAGAAGAGAAGGTAGGAGAGATGAGGGTAGAAGAGAGGAGGGTAGAAGAGAAGGTAGGAGAGATGAGGGTAGAAGAGAAGGTAGGAGAGAGGAGGGTAGAAGAGAGGAGGGGAGGAGAGAGGAGGGTAGGAGAGAGGAGTATGGGAGAGATGAGGGTAGAAGAGAGGAGGGTAGGAGGCAGGAGAGAGGTGGGGAGGAGAGAGGATGGGAGGAGGGAGGAGCGGAGGAGGGAGGAGAAAGGAGGGTAGGAGGGAGGAGAGAGGAGGGTAGGAGAAAGGAGGATATGAGGCAGGAGAGAGGAGGGTAGAAGGCAGGAGAGAGGAGGGTAGAAGAGAGGAGGGGAGGAGAGAGGAGGGTAGAAGAGAGGAGGGGAGGAGAGAGGAGGGTAGGAGAGAGGAGTATGGGAGAGAGGAGGGTAGAAGAGAAGGTAGGAGAGAGGAGGGTAGAAGAGAGGATGGGGAGGAGAGAGGAGGGTAGAAGAGAAGGTAGGAGAGATGAGGGTAGAAGAGAAGGTAGGAGAGAGGAGGGTAGAAGAGAGGAGGGGAGGAGAGAGGAGGGTAGAAGAGAAGATAGGAGAGAGGAGGGTAGAAGAGAGGAGGGGAGGAGAGAGGAGTATGGGAGAGAGGAGGGTAGAAAAGAAGGTAGGAGAGAGGAGGGTAGAAGAGAGGAGGGGAGGAGAGAGGAGGGTAGGAGAGAGGAGTATGGGAGAGATGAGGGTAGAAGAGAGGAGGGTAGGAGGCAGGAGAGAGGTGGGGAGGAGAGAGGATGGGAGGAGGGAGGAGCGGAGGAGGGAGGAGAAAGGAGGGTAGGAGGGAGGAGAGAGGAGGGTAGGAGAAAGGAGGATAGGAGGCAGGAGAGAGGAAGGTAGAAGAGAGGAGGGTAGGAGAGAGGAGAGAGGGGGGTAGGAGGCAGGAGAGATGCGGAGAGGAGAGAGGAGGGTAGAAGAGAGGAGAGAGGAGTGAGGTCGGGGAGGCGTGTAAGAGAGATGTTATGGGAAGGAGGAGGGATATTTGGGTTTGGGGAGGAAACAGGAAAGAATGACAATGGAGTTTATGCAAGCTGCTGTCAATGCTTTCTACAATGCTGATTGGTGAAAGGGCTATATGACGAGAGTGGGCGGGATCTTAAATAAGCAGTGCATATGTGGTAAAGAATATTAAACACATGAAATAACAAAAAATGCTTTGTAGGTAGTTCAATCATTTAGAGATACTGTAGCCAAATTAATCAAAACTAAATTATTGAAATATTGTTATCCAACTTTATATTTTTTATTTATTTTTATTTTCTGATGTTTTTTAATCTTTTCCTGAAACAACAACATACCTCACCCGAGATCCTCCCGTCCAATCATAATTCGCGGGGATCCCATCACTATGGTTACCTAGCGACCGATAAAGCCCCGACCCCCCTTCCTCTCACGTGTTGTAAGTTGATTGGTTGGCCTGTGTCTGGGTTGCTGTGGAGGTGGATTGCCTGTGCTGGTTGCCCTTGGCGATTTTTTGGTTTGTTCCATCGCCCCGAGCAACCGGCCATGCACTGACCTGCATGCCCTGTTGCCGTGGTGACCACAGACTGTGTTTGTTGCATTGTGACTTTCTTTTGTATTGACCTGTGCACATACTGATCAATAACTGTCAATAACTGGGATCTGATTAATTAAGTATCAATTGATTCGATTGAATATCCGCATTGACTGATGGATAATTGTATTGGATATTTGGATCAATTCTGTATTAATGGTCGTTGTTTTTCCGCAGTTTCGTTTTTGATCAGTTTCTGTAGTGTTCTGTTTGGTGTCATTATCATTATAGTGCTACTGTATATTTGGGCTAGACTGAGGTGGGCAAGGGGGCTGTGTGTGTGTGTGTGTGTGTGTGTGTGTGTGTGTGTGTGTGTGTGTGTGTGTGTGTGTGTGTGTGTGTGTGTGTGTGTGTGTGTGTGTGTGTGTGTGTGTGTGTGTGTGTGTGTGTGTGTGTGTGTGAGGGTGTCCAAAGTTAACTGTGTGATTACAGTAGGTTTATGAATGTTTTCCTACAGTCTCAAAACAGGCCATTCAGTGTGTAATGAGGTAACAGGTAATGGGGCCCCTTCATGTGTTGTTGGGTTTAAAGTACAGATTTACACCATAAACTATCCCAGTCTAGCCTAGAACTATCCCAGTCTAGTCCAGTCCAGCTCAGTCCAGTCCAGCCTAGTCCAGTCCAGCTCAGTCCAGTCCAGCCCAGCCTAGTCCAGCCCAGCCATCTGCATTCGGTGCTGATCATAGCCTATGCGGATATAGAGGTGGGTAACCCCTTTGTAAGGAAAATGTGTGAAATGATTTAGCATGTGTAAGCTAAGCAATGAATTGTAAATAACTCCCCATAAACAGCACACATTCCTAGGATAAGTCCCAGTCCATCTCATAGTTTAAAGAGTCTTCATCACCTGGTCGCATTTCCTTCATCTGCACTGAAACCAAATAATAGGTGAAAACAATATGGTGGAAGATGAGCAGATGAGCGTAGAGAGGAAAGAGACAGGGAGAGGAAGTTACTTCAGACTATTCAGATGCAGCACTGGACTGTGGACCTCTGATGACACTAAACTCTGCTGATCTGGATTCTGATTGGTAGGCTGTGTGTCCTTGGCTTCTGATTGGTAAGACTGTGGACTGGCCTGACTTTCTGATTGGTGTCTATTTCCCCTTCTTTTCTACCAGTCTATTTCCCCCTCCTGTTTTATATCACTCCATCTCTCCTTTTCTCCCCTCCCATCTTTCTCTCTCTTGCTTCCTTTCTCTCTCCCCTTCTCTCACCCCCCTGGCCGGTGTTTTGAGGTAATGGTTTGTGGTTGTGATGGTGCTAAACATTGCCTCTTGCCGATTGGAGAACAGACTTAAACTATAGGAATTCTGGGAGAATTAATATACATGGGGAAAAAATTGTCTCTTGGTATGGGTAGAGGTTACCCATAGAGCCAGATCTAGGATCAGCTAACCTGCCCCAAAACATTAACCATATGGGAGAAAACACAAAACTGACCTTAGATCAGTTTATCTGAATAATCTAATAATAACATTAAAAGACTACAAATTAGAAAAATGTATTGTAATTGCTTTAATTTACATGAGAAGCTACCACACAGAATTCTAGGCTACTTGTGGACTAAGGGAGACTGTTACCCAGAATTTCTATACTGCAACTGCCAGAGAGTGATGCATGTTGGGAACCTTTGCTTGCCGTGATCTAAGACACAAGCACAACGTGTGCGTGCACGGACACACACACACACACACACACACACACACACACACACACACACACACACACACACACACACACACACAGACATACATACAATTAGAGAAAAGGCAAAAGGCCTCCCAAATGACAACAACAACATTCATGGATATTTCACTGTGTTGAGTTGCATGCCCTGGACACTCTGTATGTCTATGTGTAAAAGCACCATGACGTTATCCCTGTTGAAAAACACAGAGGTTTACTATAGTAACCAATGATGCAGACTTAGTAGAGGTAAACTGTTTTGTGCAAATGGTTTCTGGTGATAGATTATTTTGTTAGAAATGTCATCCAGATGAGGGATGAATTGTTTCCATACTGTTATTTCTTTGTTTTCTGATATATAGAGGATTATAATAGAGGTTAACCACAAGACTATATCCATGTCCTAACAAGCTCTCTCTCTCTCTCTCTCTCTCTCTCTCTCTCTCTCTCTCTCTCTCTCTCTCTCTCTCTCTCTCTCTCTCTCTCTCTCTCTCTCTCTTCTCTCTCTCTTCTCTCTCTCTCTCTCTTTCTCCCTCCCTCTCTCTCTCTCTCTCTCTTCTCTCTCTCTCTCTTCACTCTCACTCTCTCTCTCACTCTCTCTACTCTTTCTCTCTCTCACTCACTCACTCACTCACTCACTCTCTCTCTCTCTCTTCTCTCTCTCTCTCTCTCTCTCACTCTCACTCTCTCTCTCTCTCACTCTCTCTACCTCTTTCTTTCTCTCACTCACTCTCTCTCTCTTCTCTCTCTCTCTCTCTCTTCTCTCTCTCTCTCTCACTCTCACTCTCTCTCTCTCTCACGCTCTCTACCTCTTTCTCTCACTCACTCTCTCTCTCACTCTCACTCTCTCTCTCACTCTCTCTACCTCTTTCTCTCACTCACTCTCTCTCTCTCTCTCTCTCTCTCCATCTGTCCCCCAACCCCTCCCTCTCACTCTTCCTTCCTTCGCTCTTGCAGGTGAAGTTTTCAGACTCCGGCCGTGGTGGAATCCCAGCGTGCATTGCACCCTCAGACCTACTACCTTTCTTTTGAGCGACGGGGAACAGCACACACACACACACACACACACACCACACACACACGCACACACATATTGCACTCTAAAAGGACCAAGGCACAGATATTGACCAATGTACATATTATAGTCCTCACACACACAAACACTCACATACTTTCGAATACATATATGTCAGTAATCGTACCCATTGAACTGGACTCAGTTTGAAAATGGTTTGTGAGGAGTTTGTCTGGAGTGTGTAGGGCAGTGAAGATCACACACCTACACGACCCAGGAAGTACTTACTAAAGTCATTGATGAGATGATGAATAATGGTGATATATTACTTCTTTGGACCAGAACATGTCATATTACATGACTATTACATGTGTATAACATGATACAAATAGGAAGGCCTCCATTTCGTAATAAAAAAAGGAAAACAGGAAAAAATATTGAGACAAAATGAGTAGTTTAGAGAAACTTTGGAGAGAGATCCTTATGGCCTGTAAATAATTTAGTTTAAGAAGAGTAACATTTAGAAAATTACAAAAAAACGCAAAAAGAAGAGTACTTTAGATAAATCACTGAAAAATGACACAATATTATTACTATTATTGTTATTATTATTATTATCTTCGTTAGGGGATATTGTATTAGAAATAAAGAAAGGGGAGAATCACAAACATATTTTCAATTTCTACTTAGATTTTAGGATAAATGTGGTGGGAGGGACTGCACCTTTTCTGAGAGGTTTTAATATTTTAACAATTTTTTATTTATTGACTAATTTATCAATTATTTTTGTTAATAGGGAGCAATGATGAAGGGTTTAAAGGGGTTACGAGTTTCTGATTTTAGAATTTTTTAGAGCAAAAAAGGGTCTGTTTCTGTCAGACTCTGTCAGAGTAATTATAATTATGAATGAATTATTAAAACAATGATATTTATTTCTTATTTATTGAGTCTGTTTTTGATCCAATCTCTTTTTAAGTTAAAATAAAAAGTATTATACATCAAATACGTTTTTCGTGATTTATTGTGTGTGTGTGTTTGTGTAAGGGAGAGAGAGGGGGAGATAGAGGGGGAGAGAGAAAGAGGGGGAGGGAGAGAGGAGAGCGCGAGAGAGAAGCGCGTGAGAGAGAGGTAGAGTGCAGGACAGAGGAGAGTGCGAGAGAGAAGCGCGTGAGAGAGAGGTAGAGTGCAGGACAGAGGAGAGTGCGAGAGAGAAGCGCATGAGAGAGAGGTAGAGGGGAGAAGGAAGAGTTAAAATATGTAAAAGAGAGAGAAGGAACAGTACAGATTGTAATTGACCAGTAGGGGGCGACACAAGCACAGATCCCAGTCTCCATCTCAGTAGGTAGTTCTCTCTCAAGAGAGGTTCTAGTAGATATGGTAGGTAGTTCTCTCTCAAGAGAGGTTCTGGTAGATATTGTAGGTAGTTCTCTCTGAAGAGAGGTTCTGGTAGATATGGTAGGTAGTTCTCTCTCAAGAGAGGTTCTGGTAGATATGGTAGGTAGTTCTCTCTCAGGAGAGGTTCTGGTAGATATGGTAGGTAGTTCTCTCTCAGGAGAGGTTCTGGTAGATATGGTAGGTAGTTCTCTCTCAAGAGAGGTTCTGGTAGATATGGTAGGTAGTTCTCTCTCAAGAGAGGTTCTGGTAGATATGGTAGGTAGTTCTCTCTCATGAGAGGTTCTGGTAGATATGGTAGGTAGTTCTCTCTGAAGAGAGGTTCTGGTAGATATGGTAGGTAGTTCTCTCTCAAGAGAGGTTCTGGTAGATATGGTAGGTAGTTCTCTCTCAAGAGAGGTTCTGGTAGATATGCTAGGTAGTTCTCTCTCAAGAGAGGTTCTGGTAGATATGGTAGGTAGTTCTCTCTCAAGAGAGGTTCTGGTAGATATGGTAGGTAGTTCTCTCTCAAGAGAGGTTCTGGTAGATATGGTAGGTAGTTCTCTCTCAAGAGAGGTTCTGGTAGATATGGTAGGTAGTTCTCGAGAGGTTCTGGTAGATATGGTAGGTAGTTCTCGAGAGGTTCTGGTAGATATGGTAGGTAGTTCTCTCTCAAGAGAGGTTCTGGTAGATATGGTAGGTAGTTCTCTCTCAGGAGAGGTTCTGGTAGATATGGTAGGTAGTTCTCTCTGAAGAGAGGTTCTGGTAGATATGGTAGGTTGTTCTCGAGAGGTTCTGGTAGATATGGTAGGTTGTTCTCTCTCAAGAGAGATTCTGGTAGATATGGTAGGTAGTTCTCTCTCAAGAGAGGTTCTGGTAGATATGGTAGGTAGTTCTCTCTCAAGAGAGGTTCTGGTAGATATGGTAGGTAGTTCTCTCTCAAGAGAGGTTCTGGTAGATATGGTAGGTAGTTCTCTCTCAGGAGAGGTTCTGGTAGATATGGTAGGTAGTTCTCTCTCAAGAGAGGTTCTGGTAGATATGGTAGGTAGTTCTCTCTCATGAGAGGTTCTGGTAGATATGGTAGGTAGTTCTCTCTCAAGAGAGGTTCTGGTAGATATGGTAGGTAGTTCTCTCTCAAGAGAGGTTCTGGTAGATATGGTAGGTAGTTCTCTCTCAGGAGAGGTTCTGGTAGATATGGTAGGTAGTTCTCTCTCAAGAGAGGTTCTGGTAGATATGGTAGGTAGTTCTCTCTCAGGAGAGGTTCTGGTAGATATGGTAGGTAGGCTATAGCCCTGCCCCAAACCACCGGTAGTTATCGTGTTCAAGGGTGAGAGAGTTTATCAGTCATTCTTTATGAGAGCCTCAGTGTGCATGGTGTTTATAAAGAGTTGGGAAAGCTACTGCATGATGGCTATGTGATTGTAATCACATCACAGTCAAAGGTTGGCTCTGCACTGAAGTCTGAGGTGGTGAGTTCACTTAATAATATGTAGCCTAAATGTGCATTATATAATGTAGTTAAACCTGTCTGCAATACATATCTCAATATATACATATAATAACATAATAACATAAGGTATGAGCTACATGAGTAGCTTAGGCCTACACAGCAAATTCTCCAGTGTTAAATCAACACTGGCCAGTGTCTATACGGGTCTTTTGAGTGTTAAATTATTACTGTGCTAGTGCTGACGCTGTTACCCTTTCTGGTCCCTTCCTTTATGCAAATTATTTCACAGCTATTCTTTCAAAATAATATTTATGTATTTATTGTAAGACACATATTGGTGTAACTCAATAAATCTAACTAACTGATTGGATTAGTTAAAAAATATATATGTTATTTATCTTTGTGTAGCATAAGATGAATCAATCAATTAGTGTAATGCAAAAACACAGTTATTAAAAATTGGTTAGGTCAGGGTGTGACGAGGGTGTTATGTGTGTTTTTGTCTTGTCTAGGGTTTTTTTGTATGTCTAGGTGTGTGTGTGTCTAGTCTAGACATATGTAGGTCTATGGTGGCCTAGATTGGTTCCCAATCAGAGGCAGCTGTTTATCGTTGTCTCTGATTGGGGATCCTATTTTGGTTGCCATTTTCCAGTTTGGTTTGTGGGTTATTGTCTATGTGATGTTGCATGTCTGCACTCATTGTTTATAGCGGTCACGTTCGTGTTTTTGTAGTTTCGTTTGTTCAGAGTATTTCTTTATTAAAAGAAGTATGTATTATAATCACGCTGCGCCTTGGTCTCCTCACTACGACGTTCGTGACAAAAACAATCCTAAAAAAATCTAGTTGCAGTAGGCATGCTGGGAAATATGATAATTATGGACGTGGTTTTGATGGGAATGTTTTATTCTACACTGAGTAAAACTGACTCAATCAAACTGTCACACTCAACACTAGTAATTAACACCAACACTGGGGTTCTTTTACACCAATGAGTGTTACTTGCACTCTTAGAGAGTTAACGCCTGAATCAACATTATAAATGTTATACTGAAAAATGAGCAGTGCCCTGCCCTGAACCTTAGACAATGTCACTAGCTAGCTACCATCTGGTACTCTACCCTGCCCCTTAGAGACTGATGCACTATCTAATGTACATAGAGTCATTGAACACTGGTCACTTTAATAATGTTTACATACTGTTTTACCCACTTTACATGTACAGTGCATTCGGAAACTATTCAGACCCCTTGACTTTTTCCACATTTCGTTACATTCCAGCCTTATTCAAACATGTATTAAATTGTTTTTTTCCCTTATCAATCTACACACAATACCCCATAATGACAACGCAAAAACAGGTTTTTAGACATTTTTGCAAATGTATTAAAAATAAAAAACGGAAATATAAAATTTACATAAGTATTCAGACCCTTTAATCGGTACTTTGTTGAAGCACCTTAAGCAGCGATTACAGCCTCTGGTATTCTTGGGTATGTATGCTACAAGCATGGCACACCTGTATTTGGGGAGTTTATCCCATTCTTCTCTGCAGATCCTCTCAAGCTCTGTCAGGTTGGATGGGGAGCATCGCTGCACAGCTATTTCAATCGAGTTCAAGTCCGGGCTTTGGCTGGGCCACTCAAGGACATTCAGAAACTTCTCCCGAAGCCACTCCTGCATTGTCTTGGCTGTGTGCTTAGGGTTGTTGTCCTGTTGGAAGGTGAACCTTCGCCCCAGTCTGAGGTCCTGAGCGCTCTGGGGCAGGTTTTTATCAAGGATCTCTCTGTACTTTGCTCCGTTCATCTTTCTCTCGATCCTGACTAGTCTCCCAGTCCCTGCTGCTGAAAAACATCCCCACAGCATGATGCTGCCATCACCATGCTTCACCGTAGGAATGGTGCCAGGTTTCCTCCAGACGTGGTGCTTGGCATTCAGGCCAAAGAAATCTTGGTTTCATCAGACCAGATAGTCTTGTTTCTCATGGTCTGAGAATCTTTAGGTGCCTTTTGGCAAACTCCAAGTGGGCTGTCATGTGCCTTTTACTGAGGAGTGGCTTCCGTCTGTTACTATAAAAGCCTGATTGTTGGAGTGCTGCAGAGATGGTTGTCCTTCTGGAAGGTTCTCCCATCTCCACAGAGGAAATCTGGAGTTCTGTCAGAGTGACCATCGGGTTCTTGGTCACCTCCCTGACCAAGGCCCTTCTTCCCCGATTGCTCAGTTTGGCCGGGCGGCCTGAAGATTCATGGAGGCCACTGTGTTCTTAGGGACCTTCAATGCTGCATAAATTTTTTGGTACCCTTCCCCAGATCTGTGCTTCAACATAATCCTGTCTCGGAGCTCTACGGACAATTCCTTCAACCTCATGGATTGGTTTTTGCTCTGACATGCATTGTCATCTGTGACAGGTGTGTGCCTTTTCAAATCATGTCCAATAAATTGAATTTACTACAGATGGACTCCAATCAAGTTGTAGAAACATCTCAAGGATGATCAATGGAAACAGGATGCACCTGAGCTCAATTTAGAGACTCATAGCAAAGGGTCTGAATGCTTATGTAAATAAGATATTTACATAAGTAATTTCTAAAAACCTGTTTTCGCTTTGTCATTATGGAGTATTGTGTGTTGATTGATGAGAATTTAAAAATATATATATTTTAGAATAAGTGTCACGCCCTGACCTTAGTTCCTTGTTTATGTCTCTATTTTGGTTTGGTCAGGGTGTGAGTTGGGTTGGGCATTCTATGTTTTGTTCTATGTTTTGTACTTCTATGTGTTTGGCCTGGTATGGTTCCCAATCAGAGGCAGCTGTCAATCGTTGTCTCTGATTGAGAACCATACTTAGGTAGCCTGTTCCCACCTGTGTTTGTGGGTAGTTATTTTCTGTTTAGTGTTTGTATCACCTGTCAGAACTGTTTCGGTTATTCCTTTTGTTATTTTGTATTTAGTGTTCAGTTTCGATTAAATAATATGAACACGTATCCCACTGCACCTTGGTCTTCTCCTTCTTCCGATGAATGCCGTTACAATAAGACTTATGTAACAAAATGTGTAAAAAGTCAAGGGGTCTGAATACTTTCCGAATGCATTGTATATACTGTATTCTAGTGATGGCTTATCGTATATAACTACTGCTGTACAGACCTTTTCTATTCACATAGTCCACACTGTCTTTACACACACCATTCACTTAGGGTGAGTTCAGAAAGAGTGGGACATCATATCAACTGGCACAGCTTAATCCTAACAGTTTATTTCTTGGTCTTGGTTACTAAATCATTGCTGACAAACCACATGATCCAAATCATATCAATTCATTGGTGTGACCTCATCGAGGGGGGCAGAGCAAACTTCAAACGTTTTTGTCTGTTTTGATGTTTCAGGTATAAAACTGTCATAAATAATGCACTGTGCCAAATGGTGATGTAAATGTGTATACTATGTACTGGTGCATCAAAATACATTAAAAAGTTGCTAATATTATGTTTCCACTTTGTAATTCAGTAATTGTTTTTCAACCATAGCTAGCTAAAGTAGGACAGCATGGAGTAGCTATAGTAGAACAGCATGGAGTAGCTAAAGTAGGACAGCATGGAGTAGCTGAAGTAGTCCAGCATGGAGTAGCTAAAGTAGGACAGCATGGAGTAGCTAAAGTGGGGCAGCATGGAGTAGCTAAAGTAGGACAGCATGGAGTAGCTGAAGTGGGACAGAATGGAGTAGCTAAAGTAGGACAGCATGGAGTAGCTAAAGTAGGACAGCATGGAGTAGCTAAAGTAGGAAAGCATGGAGTAGCTAAAGTAGGACAGCATGGAGTAGCTAAAGTAGGACAGCATGGAGTAGCTAAAGTAGGACAGCATGGAGTAGCTGAAGTGGGACAGCATGGAGTAGCTAAAGTAGGACAGCATGGAGTAGCTAAAGTGGGACAGCATGGAGTAGCTGAAGTAGGACAGCATGGAGTAGCTAAAGTGGGACAGCATGGAGTAGCTAAAGTAGGACAGCATGGAGTAGCTGTAGTGGGACAGCATGGAGTAGCTAAAGTAGGACAGCATGGAGTAGCTGAAGTAGGACAGCATGGAGTAGCTAAAGTAGGACAGCATGGAGTAGTTAAAGTAGGACTGCATGGAGTAGCTGAAGTGGGACAGCATGGAGTAGCTAAAGTAGGACAGCATGGAGTAGCTGAAGTGGGACAGCATGGAGTAGCTAAAGTAGGACAGCATGGAGTAGCTAAAGTGGGACAGCATGGAGTAGCTGAAGTAGGACAGCATGGAGTAGCTAAAGTGGGACAGCATGGAGTAGCTAAAGTAGGACAGCATGGAGTAGCTGAAGTGGGACAGCATGGAGTAGCTAAAGTAGGACAGCATGGAGTAGCTGAAGTAGGACAGCATGGAGTAGCTGAAGTGGGACAGCATGGAGTAGCTAAAGTAGGACGGCATGGAGTAGCTAAAGTAGGACAGCATGGAGTAGCTGAAGTAGGACAGCATGGAGTAGCTAAAGTAGGACAGCATGGAGTAGCTAAAGTAGGACAGCATGGAGTAGCTGAAGTAGGATAGCATGGAGTAGCTGAAGTGGGACAGCATGGAGTAGCTAAAGTAGGACAGCATGGAGTAGCTAAAGTAGAACAGCAGGGAGTAGCTAAAGTAGGACAGCATGGAGCAGCTGAAGTGGGACAGCATGGAGTAGCTGAAGTAGGACAGCATGGAGTAGCTAAAGTGGGACAATATGGAGTAGCTGAAGTAGGACAGCATGGAGTAACTAAAGTGGGACAGCATGGAGTAGCTAAAGTAGAACAGCATGGAGTAGCTAAAGTGGGACAGCATGGAGTAGCTGAAGTGGGACAGCATGGAGTAGCTAAAGTAGGACAGCATCGAGTAGCTAAAGTAGGACAGCATGGAGTAGCTGAAGTAGGACACCATGGAGTAGCTAAAGTAGGACAGCATGGAGTAGCTGAAGTGGGACAGCAAGGACTAGGTGAAGTGGACAGCATGGAGTAGCTGAAGTGGGACAGCATGGAGTAGCTAAAGTGGGACATTATGGAGTAGCTAAAGTGGGACAGCATGGAGTAGCTGAAGTAGGACAGCATGGAGTAGCTGACGTGGGACATTATGGACTAGCTAAAGTAGGACAGCATGGAGTAGCTAAAGTAGGACGGCATGGAGTAGCTAAAGTAGGACAGCATGGAGTAGCTAAAGTAGGACGGCATGGAGTAGCTGAAGTGGGACAGCATGGAGTAGCTAAAGTAGGACAGCATGGAGTAGCTAAAGTAGGACAGCATGGAGTAGCTGAAGTGGGACAGCATGGAGTAGCTAAAGTAGGACAGCATGGAGTAGCTAAAGTAGAACAGCATGGAGTAGCTAAAGTAGGACGGCATGGAGTAGCTAAAGTGGGACAGCATGGAGTAGCTAAAGTAGGACAGCATGGAGTAGCTGAAGTGGGACAGAATGGAGTAGCTAAAGTAGGACAGCATGGAGTAGCTAAAGTAGGACAGCATGGAGTAGCTAAAGTAGGACAGCATGGAGTAGCTAAAGTAGGACATCATGGAGTAGCTAAAGTAGGACAGCATGGAGTAGCTGAAGTAGGACAGCATGGAGTAGCTAAAGTGGGACAGCATGGAGTAGCTAAAGTAGGACAGCATGGAGTAGCTAAAGTGGGACAGCATGGAGTAGCTGAAGTGGGACAGCATGGAGTAGCTAAATTGGGACAGCATGGAGTAGCTAAAGTAGGACAGCCTGGAGTAGATGAAGTGGGACAGCATGGAGTAGCTGAAATGGGACAGCATGGAGTAGCTAAAGTAGGACAGCATGGAGTAGCTAAAGTAGGACAGCATGGAGTAGCTAAAGTAGGACGGCATGGAGCAGCTAAAGTGCGAAAGCATGGAGTAGCTGAAGTGGGACAGCATGGAGTAGCTAAAGTGGGACAGCATGGAGTAGCTGAAGTAGGACAGCATGGAGTAGCTGAAGTGGGACAGCATGGAGTAGATAAAGTGGGACAGCATGGAGTAGCTAAAGTGGGACAGCATGGAGTAGCTAAAGTAGGACAGCATGGAGTAGCTAAAGTAGGACAGCATGGAGTAGCTAAAGTGGGACAGCATGAAGTTTCTGAAGTGGGACAGCATGGAGTAGCTGAAGTGGGACAGCATGGAGTAGCTGAAATGGGACAGCATGGAGTAGCTAAAGTAGAACAGTATGGAGTAGCTGAAGTAGGACAGCATGGAGTAACTAAAGTGGGACAGCATGGAGTAGCTGAAGTGGGACAGCATGGAGTAGCTAAAGTAGGACGGCATGGAGTAGCTAAGTTGGGTCAGCATGGAGTAGCTAAAGTAGGACAGCATGGAGTAGCTGAAGTGGGACAGCATGGAGTACATAAAGTGGGACAGCATGGAGTAGCTAAAGTGGGACAGCATGGAGTAGCTAAAGTAGGACAGCATGGAGTAGCTAAAGTAGGACAGCATGGAGTAGCTAAAGTGGGACAGCATGGAGTAGCTGAAGTGGGACAGTATGAAGTAGCTAAAGTGGGACAGCATGGAGTAGCTGAAGTGGGACAGCATGGAGTAGCTGAAGTGGGACAGCATGGAGTAGCTGAAATGGGACAGCATGGAGTAGCTAAAGTAGAACAGCATGGAGTAGCTGAAGTGGGACAGCATGGAGTAACTAAAGTGGGACAGCATGGAGTAGCTAAAGTAGGACAGCATGGAGTAGCTAAAGTGGGACAGCATGGAGTAGCTGAAGTAGGACAGCATGGAGTAACTAAAGTGGGACAGCATGGAGTAGCTAAAGTAGGACAGCATGGAGTAGCTAAAGTGGGACAGCATGGAGTAGCTGAAGTGGGACAGCATGGAGTAGCTAAAGTGGGTCAGCATGGAGAATCTAAAGTGGGACAGCATGGAGTAGCTAAAGTAGGACAGCATGGAGTAGCTAAAGTGGGACAGCATGGAGTAGCTAAAGTAGGACAGCATGGAGTAGCTAAAGTGGGACAGCATGGAGTAGCTAAAGTAGGACAGCCTGGAGTAGATGAAGTGGGACAGCATGGAGTAGCTGAAATGGGACAGCATGGAGTAGCCAAAGTAGGACAGCATGGAGTAGCTAAAGTAGGACAGCATGGAGTAGCTAAAGTAGGACAGCATGGAGCAGCTAAAGTGCGAAAGCATGGAGTAGCTGAAGTGGGACAGCATGGAGTAGCTAAAGTGGGACAGCATGGAGTAGCTGAAGTAGGACAGCATGGAGTAGCTGAAGTGGGACAGCATGGAGTAGATAAAGTGGGACAGCATGGAGTAGCTAAAGTGGGACAGCATGGAGTAGCTAAAGTAGGACAGCATGGAGTAGCTAAAGTAGGACAGCATGGAGTAGCTAAAGTGGGACAGCATGGAGTATCTGAAGTGGGACAGCATGGAGTAGCTGAAGTGGGACAGCATGGAGTAGCTGAAATGGGACAGCATGGAGTAGCTAAAGTAGGACAGCATGGAGTAGCTGAAGTAGGACAGCATGGAGTAACTAAAGTGGGACAGCATGGAGTAGCTGAAGTGGGACAGCATGGAGTAGCTGAAGTGGGACAGCATGGAGTAACTAAAGTGGGACAGCATGGAGTAGCTAAAGTAGGACAGCATGGAGTAGCTAAAGTGGGACAGCATGGAGTAGCTGAAGTAGGACAGCATGGAGTAACTAAAGTGGGACAGCATGGAGTAGCTAAAGTAGGACAGCATGGAGTAGCTAAAGTGGGACAGCATGGAGTAGCTGAAGTGGGACAGCATGGAGTAGCTAAAGTGGGTCAGCATGGAGAATCTAAAGTGGGACAGCATGGAGTAGCTAAAGTAGGACAGCATGGAGTAGCTAAAGTGGGACAGCATGGA
Source organism: Salvelinus fontinalis (assembly GCF_029448725.1). NCBI lineage: Eukaryota > Metazoa > Chordata > Actinopteri > Salmoniformes > Salmonidae > Salvelinus > Salvelinus fontinalis. The sequence goes on along the minus strand of NW_026600349.1, from coordinate 149,710 downwards.
GTAGCTAAAGTAGGACAGCATGGAGTAGCTAAAGTGGGACAGCATGGAGTAGCTAAAGTAGGACAGCCTGGAGTAGATGAAGTGGGACAGCATGGAGTAGCTGAAATGGGACAGCATGGAGTAGCTAAAGTAGGACAGCATGGAGTAGCTAAAGTAGGACAGCATGGAGTAGCTAAAGTAGGACAGCATGGAGCAGCTAAAGTGCGAAAGCATGGAGTAGCTGAAGTGGGACAGCATGGAGTAGCTAAAGTGGGACAGCATGGAGTAGCTGAAGTAGGACAGCATGGAGTAGCTGAAGTGGGACAGCATGGAGTAGATAAAGTGGGACAGCATGGAGTAGCTAAAGTGGGACAGCATGGAGTAGCTAAAGTAGGACAGCATGGAGTAGCTAAAGTAGGACAGCATGGAGTAGCTAAAGTGGGACAGCATGGAGTATCTGAAGTGGGACAGCATGGAGTAGCTGAAGTGGGACAGCATGGAGTAGCTGAAATGGGACAGCATGGAGTAGCTAAAGTAGGACAGCATGGAGTAGCTGAAGTAGGACAGCATGGAGTAACTAAAGTGGGACAGCATGGAGTAGCTGAAGTGGGACAGCATGGAGTAGCTAAAGTAGGACGGCATGGAGTAGCTAAGTTGGGTCAGCATGGAGTAGCTAAAGTAGGACAGCATGGAGTAGCTGAAAGGGGACAGCATGGAGTACATAAAGTGGGACAGCATGGAGTAGCTAAAGTGGGACAGCATGGAGTAGCTAAAGTAGGACAGCATGGAGTAGCTAAAGTAGGACAGCATGGAGTAGCTAAAGTGGGACAGCATGGAGTAGCTGAAGTGGGACAGTATGGAGTAGCTAAAGTGGGACAGCATGGAGTAGCTGAAGTGGGACAGCATGGAGTAGCTGAAATGGGACAGCATGGAGTAGCTAAAGTAGAACAGCATGGAGTAGCTGAAGTAGGACAGCATGGAGTAACTAAAGTGGGACAGCATGGAGTAGCTAAAGTAGGACAGCATGGAGTAGCTAAAGTGGGACAGCATGGAGTAGCTGAAGTAGGACATCATGGAGTAACTAAAGTGGGACAGCATGGAGTAGCTAAAGTAGGACAGCATGGAGTAGCTAAAGTGGGACAGCATGGAGTAGCTGAAGTGGGACAGCATGGAGTAGCTAAAGTAGGACAGCATCGAGGAGCTAAAGTAGGACAGCATGGAGTAGCTGAAGTAGGACACCATGGAGTAGCTAAAGTAGGACAGCATGGAGTAGCTGAAGTGGGACAGCAAGGAGTAGCTGAAGTGGACAGCATGGAGTAGCTGACGTGGGACATTATGGACTAGCTAAAGTAGGACAGCATGGAGTAGCTGAAGTGGGACAGCATGGAGTAGCTAAAGTAGGACAGCATGGAGTAGCTAAAGTAGAACAGCATGGAGTAGCTAAAGTAGGACGGCATGGAGTAGCTAAAGTGGGACACTATGGAGTAGCTAAAGTAGGACAGCATGGAGTAGCTGAAGTGGGACAGAATGGAATAGCTAAAGTAGGACCGCATGGAGTAGCTAAAGTAGGACAGCATGGAGTAGCTAAAGTAGGACAGCATGGAGTAGCTAAAGTAGGACATCATGGAGTAGCTAAAGTGGGACAGCATGGAGTAGCTAAAGTAGGACAGCATGGAGTAGCTGAAGTGGTACAGCATGGAGTAGCTGAAGTGGGACAGCATGGAGTAGCTAAAGTAGGACAGCATGGAGTAGCTGAAGTAGGACAGCATGGAGTAGCTAAAGTGGGACAGCATGGAGTAGCTAAAGTAGGACAGCATGGAGTAGCTAAAGTGGGACAGCATGGAGTAGCTAAAGTGGGACAGCATGGAGTAGCTGAAGTGGGACAGCATGGAGTAGCTAAAGTGGGACAGCATGGAGTAGCTAAAGTAGGACAGCCTGGAGTAGATGAAGTGGGACAGCATGGAGTAGCTGAAATGGGACAGCATGGAGTAGCTAAAGTAGGACCGCATGGAGTAGCTAAAGTAGGACAGCATGGAGTAGCTAAAGTAGGACGGCATGGAGCAGCTAAAGTGCGAAAGCATGGAGTAGCTGAAGTGGGACAGCATGGAGTAGCTAAAGTGGGACAGCATGGAGTAGCTGAAGTAGGACAGCATGGAGTAGCTAAAGTGGGACAGCATGGAGTAGCTAAATTAGGACAGCATGGAGTAGCTGAAGTGGGACAGCATGGAGTAGCTAAAGTAGGACCGCATGGAGTAGCTGAAGTAGGACAGCATGGAGTAGCTGAAGTGGGACAGCATGGAGTAGCTAAAGTAGGACGGCATGGAGTAGCTAAAGTAGGACAGCATGGAGTAGCTAAAGTAGGACAGCATGGAGTAGCTAAAGTGGGACAGCATGGAGTATCTGAAGTGGGACAGCATGGAGTAGCTGAAGTGGGACAGCATGGAGTAGCTGAAATGGGACAGCATGGAGTAGCTAAAGTAGAACAGCATGGAGTAGCTGAAGTGGGACAGCATGGAGTACATAAAGTGGGACAGCATGGAGTAGCTAAAGTGGGACAGCATGGAGTAGCTAAAGTAGGACAGCATGGAGTAGCTAAAGTAGGACAGCATGGAGTAGCTAAAGTGGGACAGCATGGAGTAGCTGAAGTGGGACAGTTTGGAGTAGCTAAAGTGGGACAGCATGGAGTAGCTGAAGTGGGACAGCATGGAGTAGCTGAAATGGGACAGCATGGAGTAGCTAAAGTAGAACAGCATGGAGTAGCTGAGGTAGGACAGCATGGAGTAACTAAAGTGGGACAGCATGGAGTAGCTAAAGTAGGACAGCATGGAGTAGCTAAAGTGGGACAGCATGGAGTAGCTGAAGTAGGACATCATGGAGTAACTAAAGTGGGACAGCATGGAGTAGCTAAAGTAGGACAGCATGGAGTAGCTAAAGTGGGACAGCATGGAGTGGCTGAAGTGGGACAGCATGGAGTAGCTAAAGTAGGACAGCATCGAGGAGCTAAAGTAGGACAGCATGGAGTAGCTGAAGTAGGACACCATGGAGTAGCTAAAGTAGGACAGCATGGAGTAGCTGAAGTGGGACAGCAAGGAGTAGCTGAAGTGGACAGCATGGAGTAGCTGACGTGGGACATTATGGACTAGCTAAAGTAGGACAGCATGGAGAAGCTGAAGTGGGACAGCATGGAGTAGCTAAAGTAGGACAGCATGGAGTAGATAAAGTAGAACAGCATGGAGTAGCTAAAGTAGGACGGCATGGAGTAGCTAAAGTGGGACACTATGGAGTAGCTAAAGTAGGACAGCATGGAGTAGCTAAAGTAGGACATCATGGAGTAGCTAAAGTAGGACAGCATGGAGTAGCTAAAGTAGGAAAGCATGGAGTAGCTGTAGTGGTACAGCATGGAGTAGCTGAAGTGGGACAGCATGGAGTAGCTAAAGTAGGACAGCATGGAGTAGCTGAAGTAGGACAGCATGGAGTAGCTAAAGTGGGACAGCATGGAGTAGCTAAAGTAGGACAGCATGGAGTAGCTAAAGTGGGACAGCATGGAGTAGCTAAAGTGGGACAGCATGGAGTAGCTGAAGTGGGACAGCATGGAGTAGCTAAAGTGGGACAGCATGGAGTAGCTAAAGTAGGACAGCCTGGAGTAGATGAAGTGGGACAGCATGGAGTAGCTGAAATGGGACAGCATGGAGTAGCTAAAGTAGGACCGCATGGAGTAGCTAAAGTAGGACAGCATGGAGTAGCTAAAGTAGGACGGCATGGAGCAGCTAAAGTGCGAAAGCATGGAGTAGCTGAAGTGGGACAGCATGGAGTAGCTAAAGTGGGACAGCATGGAGTAGCTGAAGTAGGACAGCATGGAGTAGCTAAAGTGGGACAGCATGGAGTAGCTAAAGTAGGACAGCATGGAGTAGCTGAAGTGGGACAGCATGGAGTAGCTAAAGTAGGACAGCATGGAGTAGCTGAAGTAGGACAGCATGGAGTAGCTGAAGTGGGACAGCATGGAGTAGCTAAAGTAGGACGGCATGGAGTAGCTAAAGTAGGACAGCATGGAGTAGCTGAAGTAGGACAGCATGGAGTAGCTAATGTAGGACAGAATGGAGTAGCTAAAGTAGGACAGCATGGAGTAGCTGAAGTAGGACAGCATGGAGTAGCTGAAGTGGGACAGCATGGAGAAGCTAAAGTAGGACAGCATGGAGTAGCTAAAGTAGAATAGCATGGAGTAGCTAAAGTAGGACAGCATGGAGCAGCTGAAGTGGGACAGCATGGAGTAGCTGAAGTGGGACAGCATGGAGTAGCTAAAGAAGGACGGCATGGAGTAGCTAAAGTAGGAAGGCATGGAGTAGCTAAGTTGGGACAGCATGGAGTAGCTGAAGTGGGACAGCATGGGGTAGCTGAAGTGGGACAGCATGGAGTAGCTAAAGTAGGACAGCATGGAGTAGCTAAGTTAGGTCAGCATGGAGTAGCTAAAGTAGGACAGCATGGAGTAGCTGAAGTGGGACAGCATGGAGTAGATAAAGTGGGACAGCATGGAGTAGCTAAAGTGGGACAGCATGGAGTAGCTAAAGTAGGACAGCATGGAGTAGCTAAAGTAGGACAGCATGGAGTAGCTAAAGTGGGACAGCATGGAGTAGCTGAAGTGGGACAGCATGGAGTAGCTGAAGTGGGACAGCATGGAGTAGCTGAAGTAGGACAGCATGGAGTAACTAAAGTGGGACAGCATGGAGTAGCTAAAGTAGGACAGCATGGAGTAGCTAAAGTGGGACAGCATGGAGTAGCTGAAGTAGGACAGCATGGAGTAACTAAAGTGGGACAGCATGGAGTAGCTAAAGTAGGACAGCATGGAGTAGCTAAAGTGGGACAGCATGGAGTAGCTGAAGTGGGACAGCATGGAGTAGCTAAAGTGGGACAGCATGGAGTAGCTAAAGTGGGACAGCATGGAGTAGCTAAAGTAGGACAACATGGAGTAGCTAAAGTGGGACAGCATGGAGTAGCTAAAGTAGGACAGCATGGAGTAGCTAAAGTGGGACAGCATGGAGTAGCTAAAGTAGGACAGCCTGGAGTAGATGAAGTGGGACAGCATGGAGTAGCTGAAATGGGACAGCATGGAGTAGCTAAAGTAGGACAGCATGGAGTAGCTAAAGTAGGACAGCATGGAGTAGCTAAAGTAGGATGGCATGGAGCAGCTAAAGTGCGAAAGCATGGAGTAGCTGAAGTGGGACAGCATGGAGTAGCTAAAGTGGGACAGCATGGAGTAGCTAAAGTGGGACAGCATGGAGTAGCTAAAGTAGGACAGCATGGAGTAGCTAAAGTGGGACAGCATGGAGTAGCTGAAGTAGGACAGCATGGAGTAACTAAAGTGGGACAGCATGGAGTAGCTAAAGTAGGACAGCATGGAGTAGCTAAAGTGGGACAGCATGGAGTAGCTGAAGTGGGACAGCATGGAGTAGCTAAAGTGGGACAGCATGGAGTAGCTAAAGTGGGACAGCATGGAGTAGCTAAAGTAGGACAACATGGAGTAGCTAAAGTGGGACAGCATGGAGTAGCTAAAGTAGGACAGCATGGAGTAGCTAAAGTGGGACAGCATGGAGTAGCTAAAGTAGGACAGCCTGGAGTAGATGAAGTGGGACAGCATGGAGTAGCTGAAATGGGACAGCATGGAGTAGCTAAAGTAGGACATCATGGAGTAGCTAAAGTAGGACAGCATGGAGTAGCTAAAGTAGGATGGCATGGAGCAGCTAAAGTGCGAAAGCATGGAGTAGCTGAAGTGGGACAGCATGGAGTAGCTAAAGTGGGACAGCATGGAGTAGCTGAAGTAGGACAGCATGGAGTAGCTGAAGTGGGACAGCATGGAGTAGATAAAGTGGGACAGCATGGAGTAGCTAAAGTGGGACAGCATGGAGTAGCTAAAGTAGGACAGCATGGAGTAGCTAAAGTAGGACAGCATGGAGTAGCTAAAGTGGGACAGCATGGAGTATCTGAAGTGGGACAGCATGGAGTAGCTGAAGTGGGACAGCATGGAGTAGCTGAAATGGGACAGCATGGAGTAGCTAAAGTAGAACAGCATGGAGTAGCTGAAGTAGGACAGCATGGAGTAACTAAAGTGGGACAGCATGGAGTAGCTGAAGTGGGACAGCATGGAGTAGCTAAAGTAGGACGGCATGGAGTAGCTAAGTTGGGTCAGCATGGAGTAGCTAAAGTAGGACAGCATGGAGTAGCTGAAGTGGGACAGCATGGAGTACATAAAGTGGGACAGCATGGAGTAGCTAAAGTGGGACAGCATGGAGTAGCTAAAGTAGGACAGCATGGAGTAGCTAAAGTAGGACAGCATGGAGTAGCTAAAGTGGGACAGCATGGAGTAGCTGAAGTGGGACAGTATGGAGTAGCTAAAGTGGGACAGCATGGAGTAGCTGAAGTGGGACAGCATGGAGTAGCTGAAGTGGGACAGCATGGAGTAGCTGAAATGGGACAGCATGGAGTAGCTAAAGTAGAACAGCATGGAGTAGCTGAAGTAGGACAGCATGGAGTAACTAAAGTGGGACAGCATGGAGTAGCTAAAGTAGGACAGTATGGAGTAGCTAAAGTGGGACAGCATGGAGTAGCTGAAGTAGGACATCATGGAGTAACTAAAGTGGGACAGCATGGAGTAGCTAAAGTAGCACAGCATGGAGTAGCTAAAGTAGGACGGCATGGAGTAGCTAAAGTAGGACAGCATGGAGTAGCTGAAGTAGGACAGCATGGAGTAGCTAAAGTAGGACAGCATGGAGTAGCTAAAGTAGGACAGCATGGAGTAGCTGAAGTAGGACAGCATGGAGTAGCTAAAGTGGGACAGCATGGAGAAGCTAAAGTAGGACAGCATGGAGTAGCTAAAGTAGAACAGCATGGAGTAGCTAAAGTAGGACAGCATGGAGCAGCTGAAGTGGGACAGCATGGAGTAGCTGAAGTGGGACAGCATGGAGTAGCTAAAGTAGGACGGCATGGAGTAGCTAAAGTAGGAAGGCATGGAGTAGCTAAGTTGGGACAGCATGGAGTAGCTGAAGTGGGACAGCATGGGGTAGCTGAAGTGGGACAGCATGGAGTAGCTAAAGTAGGACGGCATGGAGTAGCTAAGTTAGGTCAGCATGGAGTAGCTGAAGTGGGACAGCATGGAGTAGATAAAGTGGGACAGCATGGAGTAGCTGAAGTGGGACAGCATGGAGTAGATAAAGTGGGACAGCATGGAGTAGCTGAAGTAGGACAGCATGGAGTAACTAAAGTGGGACAGCATGGAGTAGCTAAAGTAGGACAGCATGGAGTAGCTAAAGTGGGACAGCATGGAGTAGCTGAAGTAGGACAGCATGGAGTAGCTAAAGTGGGACAGCATGGAGTAGCTAAAGTGGGACAGCATGGAGTAGCTAAAGTAGGACAACATGGAGTAGCTAAAGTGGGACAGCATGGAGTAGCTAAAGTAGGACAGCATGGAGTAGCTAAAGTGGGACAGCATGGAGTAGCTAAAGTAGGACAGCCTGGAGTAGATGAAGTGGGACAGCATGGAGTAGCTGAAATGGGACAGCATGGAGTAGCTAAAGTAGGACAGCATGGAGTAGCTAAAGTAGGACAGCATGGAGTAGCTAAAGTAGGATGGCATGGAGCAGCTAAAGTGCGAAAGCATGGAGTAGCTGAAGTGGGACAGCATGGAGTAGCTAAAGTGGGACAGCATGGAGTAGCTGAAGTAGGAAGGCATGGAGTAGCTAAGTTGGGACAGCATGGAGTAGCTGAAGTGGGACAGCATGGGGTAGCTGAAGTGGGACAGCATGGAGTAGCTAAAGTAGGACGGCATGGAGTAGCTAAGTTAGGTCAGCATGGAGTAGCTAAAGTAGGACAGCATGGAGTAGCTGAAGTGGGACAGCATGGAGTAGATAAAGTGGGACAGCATGGAGTAGCTAAAGTGGGACAGCATGGAGTAGCTAAAGTAGGACAGCATGGAGTAGCTAAAGTAGGACAGCATGGAGTAGCTAAAGTGGGACAGCATGGAGTAGCTGAAGTGGGACAGCATGGAGTAGCTGAAGTGGGACAGCATGGAGTAGCTGAAGTAGGACAGCATGGAGTAACTAAAGTGGGACAGCATGGAGTAGCTAAAGTAGGACAGCATGGAGTAGCTAAAGTGGGACAGCATGGAGTAGCTGAAGTAGGACAGCATGGAGTAACTAAAGTGGGACAGCATGGAGTAGCTAAAGTAGGACAGCATGGAGTAGCTAAAGTGGGACAGCATGGAGTAGCTGAAGTGGGACAGCATGGAGTAGCTAAAGTGGGACAGCATGGAGTAGCTAAAGTGGGACAGCATGGAGTAGCTAAAGTAGGACAACATGGAGTAGCTAAAGTGGGACAGCATGGAGTAGCTAAAGTAGGACAGCATGGAGTAGCTAAAGTGGGACAGCATGGAGTAGCTAAAGTAGGACAGCCTGGAGTAGATGAAGTGGGACAGCATGGAGTAGCTGAAATGGGACAGCATGGAGTAGCTAAAGTAGGACAGCATGGAGTAGCTAAAGTAGGACAGCATGGAGTAGCTAAAGTAGGATGGCATGGAGCAGCTAAAGTGCGAAAGCATGGAGTAGCTGAAGTGGGACAGCATGGAGTAGCTAAAGTGGGACAGCATGGAGTAGCTAAAGTGGGACAGCATGGAGTAGCTAAAGTAGGACAGCATGGAGTATCTGAAGTGGGACAGCATGGAGTAGCTGAAGTGGGACAGCATGGAGTAGCTGAAATGGGACAGCATGGAGTAGCTAAAGTAGAACAGCATGGAGTAGCTGAAGTAGGACAGCATGGAGTAACTAAAGTGGGACAGCATGGAGTAGCTGAAGTGGGACAGCATGGAGTAGCTAAAGTAGGACGGCATGGAGTAGCTAAGTTGGGTCAGCATGGAGTAGCTAAAGTAGGACAGCATGGAGTAGCTGAAAGGGGACAGCATGGAGTACATAAAGTGGGACAGCATGGAGTAGCTTAAGTGGGACAGCATGGAGTAGCTAAAGTAGGACAGCATGGAGTAGCTAAAGTAGGACAGCATGGAGTAGCTAAAGTGGGACAGCATGGAGTAGCTGAAGTGGGACAGTATGGAGTAGCTAAAGTGGGACAGCATGGAGTAGCTGAAGTGGGACAGCATGGAGTAGCTGAAATGGGACAGCATGGAGTAGCTAAAGTAGAACAGCATGGAGTAGCTGAAGTAGGACAGCATGGAGTAACTAAAGTGGGACAGCATGGAGTAGCTAAAGTAGGACAGCATGGAGTAGCTAAAGTGGGACAGCATGGAGTAGCTGAAGTAGGACATCATGGAGTAACTAAAGTGGGACAGCATGGAGTAGCTAAAGTAGGACAGCATGGAGTAGCTAAAGTAGGACGGCATGGAGTAGCTAAGTTGGGTCAGCATGGAGTAGCTAAAGTAGGACAGCATGGAGTAGCTGAAAGGGGACAGCATGGAGTACATAAAGTGGGACAGCATGGAGTAGCTTAAGTGGGACAGCATGGAGTAGCTAAAGTAGGACAGCATGGAGTAGCTAAAGTAGGACAGCATGGAGTAGCTAAAGTGGGACAGCATGGAGTAGCTGAAGTGGGACAGTATGGAGTAGCTAAAGTGGGACAGCATGGAGTAGCTGAAGTGGGACAGCATGGAGTAGCTGAAATGGGACAGCATGGAGTAGCTAAAGTAGAACAGCATGGAGTAGCTGAAGTAGGACAGCATGGAGTAACTAAAGTGGGACAGCATAGAGTAGCTAAAGTAGGACAGCATGGAGTAGCTAAAGTGGGACAGCATGGAGTAGCTGAAGTAGGACATCATGGAGTAACTAAAGTGGGACAGCATGGAGTAGCTAAAGTAGGACAGCATGGAGTAGCTAAAGTGGGACAGCATGGAGTGGCTGAAGTGGGACAGCATGGAGTAGCTAAAGTAGGACAGCATCGAGGAGCTAAAGTAGGACAACATGGAGTAGCTGAAGTAGGACACCATGGAGTAGCTAAATAGGACAGCATGGAGTAGCTGAAGTGGGACAGCAAGGAGTAGCTGAAGTGGACAGCATGGAGTAGCTGACGTGGGACATTATGGACTAGCTAAAGTAGGACAGCATGGAGTAGCTGAAGTGGGACAGCATGGAGTAGCTAAAGTAGGACAGCATGGAGTAGCTAAAGTAGAACAGCATGGAGTAGCTAAAGTAGGACGGCATGGAGTAGCTAAAGTGGGACACTATGGAGTAGCTAAAGTAGGACAGCATGGAGTAGCTGAAGTGGGACAGAATGGAGTAGCTAAAGTAGGACCGCATGGAGTAGCTAAAGTAGGACAGCATGGAGTAGCTAAAGTAGGACAGCATGGAGTAGCTGAAGTAGGACATCATGGAGTAGCTAAAGTAGAACAGCATGGAGTAGCTAAAGTAGGACAGCATGGAGTAGCTGAAGTGGTACAGCATGGAGTAGCTGAAGTGGGACAGCATGGAGTAGCTAAAGTAGGACAGCATGGAGTAGCTGAAGTAGGACAGCATGGAGTAGCTAAAGTGGGACAGCATGGAGTAGCTAAAGTAGGACAGCATGGAGTAGCTAAAGTGGGACAGCATGGAGTAGCTAAAGTGGGACAGCATGGAGTAGCTGAAGTGGGACAGCATGGAGTAGCTAAAGTGGGACAGCATGGAGTAGCTAAAGTAGGACAGCCTGGAGTAGATGAAGTGGGACAGCATGGAGTAGCTAAAGTAGGACGGCATGGAGCAGCTAAAGTGCGAAAGCATGGAGTAGCTGAAGTGGGACCGCATGGAGTAGCTAAAGTGGGACAGCATGGAGTAGCTGAAGTAGGACAGCATGGAGTAGCTAAAGTGGGACAGCATGGAGTAGCTAAAGTAGGACAGCATGGAGTAGCTGAAGTGGGACAGCATGGAGTAGCTAAAGTAGGACAGCATGGAGTAGCTGAAGTAGGACAGCATGGAGTAGCTGAAGTGGGACAGCATGGAGTAGCTAAAGTAGGACGGCATGGAGTAGCAAAATTAGGACAGCATGGAGTAGCTAAAGTAGGATAGCATGGAGTAGCTAAAGTTGGACAGCATGGAGTATCTGAAGTGGGACAGCATGGAGTAGCTGAAGTGGGACAGCATGGAGTAGCTGAAATGGGACAGCATGGAGTAGCTAAAGTAGAACAGCATGGAGTAGCTGAAGTAGGACAGCATGGAGTAACTAAAGTGGGACAGCATGGAGTAGCTGAAGTGGGACAGCATGGAGTAGCTAAAGTAGGACGGCATGGAGTAGCTAAGTTGGGTCAGCATGGAGTAGCTAAAGTAGGACAGCATGGAGTAGCTGAAGTGGGACAGCATGGAGTACATGAAGTGGGACAGCATGGAGTAGCTAAAGTGGGACAGCATGGAGTAGCTAAAGTAGGACAGCATGGAGTAGCTAAAGTAGGACAGCATGGAGTAGCTAAAGTGGGACAGCATGGAGTAGCTGAAGTGGGACAGTATGGAGTAGCTAAAGTGGGACAGCATGGAGTAGCTGAAGTGGGACAGCATGGAGTAGCTGAAATGGGACAGCATGTAGTAGCTAAAGTAGAACAGCATGGAGTAGCTGAAGTAGGACAGCATGGAGTAACTAAAGTGGGACAGCATGGAGTAGCTAAAGTAGGACAGCATGGAGTAGCTAAAGTGGGACAGCATGGAGTAGCTGAAGTAGGACATCATGGAGTAACTAAAGTGGGACAGCATGGAGTAGCTAAAGTAGGACAGCATGGAGTAGCTAAAGTGGGACAGCATGGAGTGGCTGAAGTGGGACAGCATGGAGTAGCTAAAGTAGGACAGCATCGAGGAGCTAAAGTAGGACAGCATGGAGTAGCTGAAGTAGGACACCATGGAGTAGCTAAAGTAGGACAGCATGGAGTAGCTGAAGTGGGACAGCAAGGAGTAGCTGAAGTGGACAGCATGGAGTAGCTGACGTGGGACATTATGGACTAGCTAAAGTAGGACAGCATGGAGTAGCTGAAGTGGGACAGCATGGAGTAGCTAAAGTAGGACAGCATGGAGTAGCTAAAGTAGAACAGCATGGAGTAGCTAAAGTAGGACGGCATGGAGTAGCTAAAGTGGGACACTATGGAGTAGCTAAAGTAGGACAGCATGGAGTAGCTGAAGTGGGACAGAATGGAGTAGCTAAAGTAGGACCGCATGGAGTAGCTAAAGTAGGACAGCATGGAGTAGCTAAAGTAGGACAGCATGGAGTAGCTAAAGTAGGACATCATGGAGTAGCTAAAGTAGGACAGCATGGAGTAGCTAAAGTAGGACAGCATGGAGTAGCTGAAGTGGTACAGCATGGAGTAGCTGAAGTGGGACAGCATGGAGTAGCTAAAGTAGGACAGCATGGAGTAGCTGAAGTAGGACAGCATGGAGTAGCTAAAGTGGGACAGCATGGAGTAGCTAAAGTAGGACAGCATGGAGTAGCTAAAGTGGGACAGCATGGAGTAGCTAAAGTGGGACAGCATGGAGTAGCTGAAGTGGGACAGCATGGAGTAGCTAAAGTGGGACAGCATGGAGTAGCTAAAGTAGGACAGCCTGGAGTAGATGAAGTGGGACAGCATGGAGTAGCTGAAATGGGACATTATGGAGTAGCTAAAGTAGGACAGCATGGAGTAGCTGAAGTGGGACAGCATGGAGTAGCTAAAGTAGGACAGCATGGAGTAGCTAAAGTAGAACAGCATGGAGTAGCTAAAGTAGGACGGCATGGAGTAGCTAAAGTGGGACACTATGGAGTAGCTAAAGTAGGACAGCATGGAGTAGCTGAAGTGGGACAGAATGGAGTAGCTAAAGTAGGACCGCATGGAGTAGCTAAAGTAGGACAGCATGGAGTAGCTAAAGTAGGACAGCATGGAGTAGCTAAAGTAGGACATCATGGAGTAGCTAAAGTAGGACAGCATGGAGTAGCTAAAGTAGGACAGCATGGAGTAGCTGAAGTGGTACAGCATGGAGTAGCTGAAGTGGGACAGCATGGAGTAGCTAAAGTAGGACAGCATGGAGTAGCTGAAGTAGGACAGCATGGAGTAGCTAAAGTGGGACAGCATGGAGTAGCTAAAGTAGGACAGCATGGAGTAGCTAAAGTGGGACAGCATGGAGTAGCTAAAGTGGGACAGCATGGAGTAGCTGAAGTGGGACAGCATGGAGTAGCTAAAGTGGGACAGCATGGAGTAGCTAAAGTAGGACAGCCTGGAGTAGATGAAGTGGGACAGCATGGAGTAGCTGAAATGGGACAGCATGGAGTAGCTAAAGTAGGACCGCATGGAGTAGCTAAAGTAGGACAGCATGGAGTAGCTAAAGTAGGACGGCATGGAGCAGCTAAAGTGCGAAAGCATGGAGTTGCTGAAGTGGGACAGCATGGAGTAGCTAAAGTGGGACAGCATGGAGTAGCTGAAGTAGGACAGCATGGAGTAGCTAAAGTGGGAAAGCATGGAGTAGCTAAAGTAGGACAGCATGGAGTAGCTGAAGTGGGACAGCATGGAGTAGCTAAAGTAGGACAGCATGGAGTAGCTGAAGTAGGACAGCATGGAGTAGCTGAAGTGGGACAGCATGGAGTAGCTAAAGTAGGACGGCATGAAGTAGCTAAAGTAGGACAGCATGGAGTAGCTGAAGTAGGACAGCATGGAGTAGCTGAAGTGGGACAGCATGGAGAAGCTAAAGTAGGACAGCATGGAGTAGCTAAAGTAGAACAGCATGGAGTAGCTAAAGTAGGACAGCATGGAGCAGCTGAAGTGGGACAGCATGGAGTAGCTGAAGTGGGACAGCATGGAGTAGCTGAAGAAGGACGGCATGGAGTAGCTAATGTAGGAAGGCATGGAGTAGCTAAGTTGGGACAGCATGGAGTAGCTGAAGTGGGACAGCATGGGGTAGCTGAAGTGGGACAGCATGGAGTAGCTAAAGTAGGACGGCATGGAGTAGCTAAGTTAGGTCAGCATGGAGTAGCTAAAGTAGGACAGCATGGAGTAGCTGAAGTGGGACAGCATGGAGTAGATAAAGTGGGACAGCATGGAGTAGCTAAAGTGGGACAGCATGGAGTAGCTAAAGTAGGACAGCATGGAGTAGCTAAAGTAGGACAGCATGGAGTAGCTAAAGTGGGACAGCATGGAGTAGCTGAAGTGGGACAGCATGGAGTAGCTGAAGTGGGACAGCATGGAGTAGCTGAAGTAGGACAGCATGGAGTAACTAAAGTGGGACAGCATGGAGTAGCTAAAGTAGAACAGCATGGAGTAGCTAAAGTGGGACAGCATGGAGTAGCTGAAGTAGGACAGCATGGAGTAACTAAAGTGGGACAGCATGGAGTAGCTAAAGTAGGACAGCATGGAGTAGCTAAAGTGGGACAGCATGGAGTAGCTGAAGTGGGACAGCATGGAGTAGCTAAAGTGGGACAGCATGGAGTAGCTAAAGTGGGACAGCATGGAGTAGCTAAAGTAGGACAACATGGAGTAGCTAAAGTGGGACAGCATGGAGTAGCTAAAGTAGGACAGCATGGAGTAGCTAAAGTGGGACAGCATGGAGTAGCTAAAGTAGGACAGCCTGGAGTAGATGAAGTGGGACAGCATGGAGTAGCTGAAATGGGACAGCATGGAGTAGCTAAAGTAGGACAGCATGGAGTAGCTAAAGTAGGACAGCATGGAGTAGCTAAAGTAGGATGGCATGGAGCAGCTAAAGTGCGAAAGCATGGAGTAGCTGAAGTGGGACAGCATGGAGTAGCTAAAGTGGGACAGCATGGAGTAGCTAAAGTGGGACAGCATGGAGTAGCTAAAGTAGGACAGCATGGAGTAGCTAAAGTGGGACAGCATGGAGTAGCTGAAGTAGGACAGCATGGAGTAACTAAAGTGGGACAGCATGGAGTAGCTAAAGTAGGACAGCATGGAGTAGCTAAAGTGGGACAGCATGGAGTAGCTGAAGTGGGACAGCATGGAGTAGCTAAAGTGGGACAGCATGGAGTAGCTAAAGTGGGACAGCATGGAGTAGCTAAAGTAGGACAACATGGAGTAGCTAAAGTGGGACAGCATGGAGTAGCTAAAGTAGGACAGCATGGAGTAGCTAAAGTGGGACAGCATGGAGTAGCTAAAGTAGGACAGCCTGGAGTAGATGAAGTGGGACAGCATGGAGTAGCTGAAATGGGACAGCATGGAGTAGCTAAAGTAGGACAGCATGGAGTAGCTAAAGTAGGACAGCATGGAGTAGCTAAAGTAGGATGGCATGGAGCAGCTAAAGTGCGAAAGCATGGAGTAGCTGAAGTGGGACAGCATGGAGTAGCTAAAGTGGGACAGCATGGAGTAGCTGAAGTAGGACAGCATGGAGTAGCTGAAGTGGGACAGCATGGAGTAGATAAAGTGGGACAGCATGGAGTAGCTAAAGTGGGACAGCATGGAGTAGCTAAAGTAGGACAGCATGGAGTAGCTAAAGTAGGAGAGCATGGAGTAGCTAAAGTGGGACAGCATGGAGTATCTGAAGTGGGACAGCATGGAGTAGCTGAAGTGGGACAGCATGGAGTAGCTGAAATGGGACAGCATGGAGTAGCTAAAGTAGAACAGCATGGAGTAGCTGAAGTAGGACAGCATGGAGTAACTAAAGTGGGACAGCATGGAGTAGCTGAAGTGGGACAGCATGGAGTAGCTAAAGTAGGACAGCATGGAGTAGCTAAGTTGGGTCAGCATGGAGTAGCTAAAGTAGGACAGCATGGAGTAGCTGAAGTGGGACAGCATGGAGTACATAAAGTGGGACAGCATGGAGTAGCTAAAGTGGGACAGCATGGAGTAGCTAAAGTAGGACAGCATGGAGTAGCTAAAGTAGGACAGCATGGAGTAGCTAAAGTGGGACAGCATGGAGTAGCTGAAGTGGGACAGTATGGAGTAGCTAAAGTGGGACAGCATGGAGTAGCTGAAGTGGGACAGCATGGAGTAGCTGAAGTGGGACAGCATGGAGTAGCTGAAATGGGACAGCATGGAGTAGCTAAAGTAGAACAGCATGGAGTAGCTGAAGTAGGACAGCATGGAGTAACTAAAGTGGGACAGCATGGAGTAGCTAAAGTAGGACAGCATGGAGTAGCTAAAGTGGGACAGCATGGAGTAGCTGAAGTAGGACATCATGGAGTAACTAAAGTGGGACAGCATGGAGTAGCTAAAGTAGGACAGCATGGAGTAGCTAAAGTAGGACGGCATGGAGTAGCTAAAGTAGGACAGCATGGAGTAGCTGAAGTAGGACAGCATGGAGTAGCTAAAGTAGGACAGCATGGAGTAGCTAAAGTAGGACAGCATGGAGTAGCTGAAGTAGGACAGCATGGAGTAGCTGAAGTGGGACAGCATGGAGAAGCTAAAGTAGGACAGCATGGAGTAGCTAAAGTAGAACAGCATGGAGTAGCTAAAGTAGGACAGCATGGAGCAGCTGAAGTGGGACAGCATGGAGTAGCTAAAGTGGGACAGCATGGAGTAGATAAAGTGGGACAGCATGGAGTAGCTAAAGTGGGACAGCATGGAGTAGCTAAAGTAGGACAGCATGGAGTAGCTAAAGTAGGACAGCATGGAGTAGCTAAAGTGGGACAGCATGGAGTATCTGAAGTGGGACAGCATGGAGTAGCTGAAGTGGGACAGCATGGAGTAGCTGAAATGGGACAGCATGGAGTAGCTAAAGTAGAACAGCATGGAGTAGCTGAAGTAGGACAGCATGGAGTAACTAAAGTGGGACAGCATGGAGTAGCTGAAGTGGGACAGCATGGAGTAGCTAAAGTAGGACGGCATGGAGTAGCTAAGTTGGGTCATTATGGAGTAGCTAAAGTAGGACAGCATGGAGTAGCTGAAGTGGGACAGCATGGAGTACATAAAGTGGGACAGCATGGAGTAGCTAAAGTGGGACAGCATGGAGTAGCTAAAGTAGGACAGCATGGAGTAGCTAAAGTAGGACAGCATGGAGTAGCTAAAGTGGGACAGCATGGAGTAGCTGAAGTGGGACAGTATGGAGTAGCTAAAGTGGGACAGCATGGAGTAGCTGAAGTGGGACAGCATGGAGTAGCTGAAGTGGGACAGCATGGAGTAGCTGAAATGGGACAGCATGGAGTAGCTAAAGTAGAACAGCATGGAGTAGCTGAAGTAGGGCAGCATGGAGTAACTAAAGTGGGACAGCATGGAGTAGCTAAAGTAGGACAGCATGGAGTAGCTAAAGTGGGACAGCATGGAGTAGCTGAAGTAGGACATCATGGAGTAACTAAAGTGGGACAGCATGGAGTAGCTAAAGTAGGACAGCATGGAGTAGCTAAAGTAGGACGGCATGGAGTAGCTAAAGTAGGACAGCATGGAGTAGCTGAAGTAGGACAGCATGGAGTAGCTGAAGTGGGACAGCATGGAGAAGCTAAAGTAGGACAGCATGGAGTAGCTAAAGTAGAACAGCATGGAGTAGCTAAAGTAGGACAGCATGGAGTAGCTAAGTTGGGACAGCATGGAGTAGCTGAAGTGGGACAGCATGGAGTAGCTAAAGTAGGACGGCATGGAGTAGCTAAGTTAGGTCAGCATGGAGTAGCTAAAGTAGGACAGCATGGAGTAGCTGAAGTGGGACAGCATGGAGTAGATAAAATGGGACAGCATGGAGTAGCTAAAGTGGGACAGCATGGAGTAGCTAAAGTAGGACAGCATGGAGTAGCTAAAGTAGGACAGCATGGAGTAGCTAAAGTGGGACAGCATGGAGTAGCTGAAGTGGGACAGCATGGAGTAGCTGAAGTGGGACAGCATGGAGTAGCTGAAGTAGGACAGCATGGAGTAACTAAAGTGGGACAGCATGGAGTATCTAAAGTAGGACAGCATGGAGTAGCTAAAGTGGGACAGCATGGAGTAGCTGAAGTAGGACAGCATGGAGTAACTAAAGTGGGACAGCATGGAGTAGCTAAAGTAGGACAGCATGGAGTAGCTAAAGTGGGACAGCATGGAGTAGCTGAAGTGGGACAGCATGGAGTAGCTAAAGTGGGACAGCATGGAGTAGCTAAAGTGGGACAGCATGGAGTAGCTAAAGTAGGACAACATGGAGTAGCTAAAGTGGGACAGCATGGAGTAGCTAAAGTAGGACAGCATGGAGTAGCTAAAGTGGGACAGCATGGAGTAGCTAAAGTAGGACAGCCTGGAGTAGCTAAAGTAGGACAGCATGGAGTAGCTAAAGTAGGACAGCATGGAGTAGCTAAAGTAGGATGGCATGGAGCAGCTAAAGTGCGAAAGCATGGAGTAGCTGAAGTGGGACAGCATGGAGTAGCTAAAGTGGGACAGCATGGAGTAGCTGAAATGGGACAGCATGGAGTAGCTAAAGTAGAACAGCATGGAGTAGCTGAAGTAGGACAGCATGGAGTAACTAAAGTGGGACAGCATGGAGTAGCTGAAGTGGGACAGCATGGAGTAGCTAAAGTAGGACAGCATGGAGTAGCTAAGTTGGGTCAGCATGGAGTAGCTAAAGTAGGACAGCATGGAGTAGCTGAAGTGGGACAGCATGGAGTACATAAAGTGGGACAGCATGGAGTAGCTAAAGTGGGACAGCATGGAGTAGCTAAAGTAGGACAGCATGGAGTAGCTAAAGTAGGACAGCATGGAGTAGCTAAAGTGGGACAGCATGGAGTAGCTGAAGTGGGACAGTATGGAGTAGCTAAAGTGGGACAGCATGGAGTAGCTGAAGTGGGACAGCATGGAGTAGCTGAAGTGGGACAGCATGGAGTAGCTGAAATGGGACAGCATGGAGTAGCTAAAGTAGAACAGCATGGAGTAGCTGAAGTAGGACAGCATGGAGTAACTAAAGTGGGACAGCATGGAGTAGCTAAAGTAGGACAGCATGGAGTAGCTAAAGTGGGACAGCATGGAGTAGCTGAAGTAGGACATCATGGAGTAACTAAAGTGGGACAGCATGGAGTAGCTAAAGTAGGACAGCATGGAGTAGCTAAAGTAGGACGGCATGGAGTAGCTAAAGTAGGACAGCATGGAGTAGCTGAAGTAGGACAGCATGGAGTAGCTAAAGTAGGACAGCATGGAGTAGCTAAAGTAGGACAGCATGGAGTAGCTGAAGTAGGACAGCATGGAGTAGCTGAAGTGGGACAGCATGGAGAAGCTAAAGTAGGACAGCATGGAGTAGCTAAAGTAGAACAGCATGGAGTAGCTAAAGTAGGACAGCATGGAGCAGCTGAAGTGGGACAGCATGGAGTAGCTAAAGTGGGACAGCATGGAGTAGATAAAGTGGGACAGCATGGAGTAGCTAAAGTGGGACAGCATGGAGTAGCTAAAGTAGGACAGCATGGAGTAGCTAAAGTAGGACAGCATGGAGTAGCTAAAGTGGGACAGCATGGAGTATCTGAAGTGGGACAGCATGGAGTAGCTGAAGTGGGACAGCATGGAGTAGCTGAAATGGGACAGCATGGAGTAGCTAAAGTAGAACAGCATGGAGTAGCTGAAGTAGGACAGCATGGAGTAACTAAAGTGGGACAGCATGGAGTAGCTGAAGTGGGACAGCATGGAGTAGCTAAAGTAGGACGGCATGGAGTAGCTAAGTTGGGTCAGCATGGAGTAGCTAAAGTAGGACAGCATGGAGTAGCTGAAGTGGGACAGCATGGAGTACATAAAGTGGGACAGCATGGAGTAGCTAAAGTGGGACAGCATGGAGTAGCTAAAGTAGGACAGCATGGAGTAGCTAAAGTAGGACAGCATGGAGTAGCTAAAGTGGGACAGCATGGAGTAGCTGAAGTGGGACAGTATGGAGTAGCTAAAGTGGGACAGCATGGAGTAGCTGAAGTGGGACAGCATGGAGTAGCTGAAGTGGGACAGCATGGAGTAGCTGAAATGGGACAGCATGGAGTAGCTAAAGTAGAACAGCATGGAGTAGCTGAAGTAGGGCAGCATGGAGTAACTAAAGTGGGACAGCATGGAGTAGCTAAAGTAGGACAGCATGGAGTAGCTAAAGTGGGACAGCATGGAGTAGCTGAAGTAGGACATCATGGAGTAACTAAAGTGGGACAGCATGGAGTAGCTAAAGTAGGACAGCATGGAGTAGCTAAAGTAGGACGGCATGGAGTAGCTAAAGTAGGACAGCATGGAGTAGCTGAAGTAGGACAGCATGGAGTAGCTGAAGTGGGACAGCATGGAGAAGCTAAAGTAGGACAGCATGGAGTAGCTAAAGTAGAACAGCATGGAGTAGCTAAAGTAGGACAGCATGGAGCAGCTGAAGTGGGACAGCATGGAGTAGCTGAAGTGGGACAGCATGGAGTAGCTAAAGAAGGACGGCATGGAGTAGCTAAAGTAGGAAGGCATGGAGTAGCTAAGTTGGGACAGCATGGAGTAGCTGAAGTGGGACAGCATGGAGTAGCTAAAGTAGGACGGCATGGAGTAGCTAAGTTAGGTCAGCATGGAGTAGCTAAAGTAGGACAGCATGGAGTAGCTGAAGTGGGACAGCATGGAGTAGATAAAATGGGACAGCATGGAGTAGCTAAAGTGGGACAGCATGGAGTAGCTAAAGTAGGACAGCATGGAGTAGCTAAAGTAGGACAGCATGGAGTAGCTAAAGTGGGACAGCATGGAGTAGCTGAAGTGGGACAGCATGGAGTAGCTGAAGTGGGACAGCATGGAGTAGCTGAAGTAGGACAGCATGGAGTAACTAAAGTGGGACAGCATGGAGTATCTAAAGTAGGACAGCATGGAGTAGCTAAAGTGGGACAGCATGGAGTAGCTGAAGTAGGACAGCATGGAGTAACTAAAGTGGGACAGCATGGAGTAGCTAAAGTAGGACAGCATGGAGTAGCTAAAGTGGGACAGCATGGAGTAGCTGAAGTGGGACAGCATGGAGTAGCTAAAGTGGGACAGCATGGAGTAGCTAAAGTGGGACAGCATGGAGTAGCTAAAGTAGGACAACATGGAGTAGCTAAAGTGGGACAGCATGGAGTAGCTAAAGTAGGACAGCATGGAGTAGCTAAAGTGGGACAGCATGGAGTAGCTAAAGTAGGACAGCCTGGAGTAGCTAAAGTAGGACAGCATGGAGTAGCTAAAGTAGGACAGCATGGAGTAGCTAAAGTAGGATGGCATGGAGCAGCTAAAGTGCGAAAGCATGGAGTAGCTGAAGTGGGACAGCATGGAGTAGCTAAAGTGGGACAGCATGGAGTAGCTAAAGTGGGACAGTATGGAGTAGCTAAAGTAGGACAGCATGGAGTAGCTAAAGTGGGACAGCATGGAGTAGCTGAAGTAGGACAGCATGGAGTAACTAAAGTGGGACAGCATGGAGTAGCTAAAGTAGGACAGCATGGAGTAGCTAAAGTGGGACAGCATGGAGTAGCTGAAGTGGGACAGCATGGAGTAGCTAAAGTGGGACAGCATGGAGTAGCTAAAGTGGGACAGCATGGAGTAGCTAAAGTAGGACAACATGGAGTAGCTAAAGTGGGACAGCATGGAGTAGCTAAAGTGGGACAGCATGGAGTAGCTAAAGTAGGACAGCCTGGAGTAGATGAAGTGGGACAGCATGGAGTAGCTGAAATGGGACAGCATGGAGTAGCTAAAGTAGGACAGCATGGAGTAGCTAAAGTAGGACAGCATGGAGTAGCTAAAGTAGGATGGCATGGAGCAGCTAAAGTGCGAAAGCATGGAGTAGCTGAAGTCGGACAGCATGGATTAGCTAAAGTGGGACAGCATGGAGTAGCTGAAGTAGGACAGCATGGAGTAGCTGAAGTGGGACAGCATGGAGTAGATAAAGTGGGACAGCATGGAGTAGCTAAAGTGGGACAGCATGGAGTAGCTAAAGTAGGACAGCATGGAGTAGCTAAAGTAGGACGGCATGGAGTAGCTAAAGTGGGACAGCATGGAGTATCTGAAGTGGGACAGCATGGAGTAGCTGAAGTGGGACAGCATGGAGTAGCTGAAATGGGACAGCATGGAGTAGCTAAAGTAGAACAGCATGGAGTAGCTGAAGTAGGACAGCATGGAGTAACTAAAGTGGGACAGCATGGAGTAGCTGAAGTGGGACAGCATGGAGTAGCTAAAGTAGGATGGCATGGAGTAGCTAAGTTGGGTCAGCATGGAGTAGCTAAAGTAGGACAGCATGGAGTAGCTAAAGTAGGACAGCATGGAGTAGCTAAAGTGGGACAGCATGGAGTAGCTAAAGTAGGACAGCATGGAGTAGCTAAAGTGGGACAGCTTGGAGTAGCTGAAGTAGGACAGCATGGAGTAACTAAAGTGGGACAGCATGGAGTAGCTGAAGTGGGACAGCATGGAGTAGCTAAAGTGGGACAGCATGGAGTAGCTAAAGTAGGACAGCATGGAGTAGCTAAAGTAGGACGGCATGGAGTAGCTAAAGTAGGACAGCATGGAGTAGCTGAAGTAGGACAGCATGGAGTAGCTAAAGTAGGACAGCATGGAGTAGCTAAAGTAGGACAGCATGGAGTAGCTGAAGTAGGACAGCATGGAGTAGCTGAAGTGGGACAGCATGGAGAAGCTAAAGTAGGACAGCATGGAGTAGCTAAAGTAGAACAGCATGGAGTAGCTAAAGTAGGACAGCATGGAGCAGCTGAAGTGGGACAGCATGGAGTAGCTAAAGTGGGACAGCATGGAGTAGATAAAGTGGGACAGCATGGAGTAGCTAAAGTGGGACAGCATGGAGTAGCTAAAGTAGGACAGCATGGAGTAGCTAAAGTAGGACAGCATGGAGTAGCTAAAGTGGGACAGCATGGAGTATCTGAAGTGGGACAGCATGGAGTAGCTGAAGTGGGACAGCATGGAGTAGCTGAAATGGGACAGCATGGAGTAGCTAAAGTAGAACAGCATGGAGTAGCTGAAGTAGGACAGCATGGAGTAACTAAAGTGGGACAGCATGGAGTAGCTGAAGTGGGACAGCATGGAGTAGCTAAAGTAGGACGGCATGGAGTAGCTAAGTTGGGTCAGCATGGAGTAGCTAAAGTAGGACAGCATGGAGTAGCTGAAGTGGGACAGCATGGAGTACATAAAGTGGGACAGCATGGAGTAGCTAAAGTGGGACAGCATGGAGTAGCTAAAGTAGGACAGCATGGAGTAGCTAAAGTAGGACAGCATGGAGTAGCTAAAGTGGGACAGCATGGAGTAGCTGAAGTGGGACAGTATGGAGTAGCTAAAGTGGGACAGCATGGAGTAGCTGAAGTGGGACAGCATGGAGTAGCTGAAGTGGGACAGCATGGAGTAGCTGAAATGGGACAGCATGGAGTAGCTAAAGTAGAACAGCATGGAGTAGCTGAAGTAGGGCAGCATGGAGTAACTAAAGTGGGACAGCATGGAGTAGCTAAAGTAGGACAGCATGGAGTAGCTAAAGTGGGACAGCATGGAGTAGCTGAAGTAGGACATCATGGAGTAACTAAAGTGGGACAGCATGGAGTAGCTAAAGTAGGACAGCATGGAGTAGCTAAAGTAGGACGGCATGGAGTAGCTAAAGTAGGACAGCATGGAGTAGCTGAAGTAGGACAGCATGGAGTAGCTGAAGTGGGACAGCATGGAGAAGCTAAAGTAGGACAGCATGGAGTAGCTAAAGTAGAACAGCATGGAGTAGCTAAAGTAGGACAGCATGGAGCAGCTGAAGTGGGACAGCATGGAGTAGCTGAAGTGGGACAGCATGGAGTAGCTAAAGAAGGACGGCATGGAGTAGCTAAAGTAGGAAGGCATGGAGTAGCTAAGTTGGGACAGCATGGAGTAGCTGAAGTGGGACAGCATGGAGTAGCTAAAGTAGGACGGCATGGAGTAGCTAAGTTAGGTCAGCATGGAGTAGCTAAAGTAGGACAGCATGGAGTAGCTGAAGTGGGACAGCATGGAGTAGATAAAATGGGACAG
This sequence comes from Salvelinus fontinalis, assembly GCF_029448725.1. Taxonomy (NCBI): domain Eukaryota; kingdom Metazoa; phylum Chordata; class Actinopteri; order Salmoniformes; family Salmonidae; genus Salvelinus; species Salvelinus fontinalis. The sequence continues at coordinate 125,937 of NW_026600349.1, read as the reverse complement.
CATGGAGTAGCTAAAGTGGGACAGCATGGAGTAGCTAAAGTAGGACAGCATGGAGTAGCTAAAGTAGGACAGCATGGAGTAGCTAAAGTGGGACAGCATGGAGTAGCTGAAGTGGGACAGCATGGAGTAGCTGAAGTGGGACAGCATGGAGTAGCTGAAGTAGGACAGCATGGAGTAACTAAAGTGGGACAGCATGGAGTATCTAAAGTAGGACAGCATGGAGTAGCTAAAGTGGGACAGCATGGAGTAGCTGAAGTAGGACAGCATGGAGTAACTAAAGTGGGACAGCATGGAGTAGCTAAAGTAGGACAGCATGGAGTAGCTAAAGTGGGACAGCATGGAGTAGCTGAAGTGGGACAGCATGGAGTAGCTAAAGTGGGACAGCATGGAGTAGCTAAAGTGGGACAGCATGGAGTAGCTAAAGTAGGACAACATGGAGTAGCTAAAGTGGGACAGCATGGAGTAGCTAAAGTAGGACAGCATGGAGTAGCTAAAGTGGGACAGCATGGAGTAGCTAAAGTAGGACAGCCTGGAGTAGCTAAAGTAGGACAGCATGGAGTAGCTAAAGTAGGACAGCATGGAGTAGCTAAAGTAGGATGGCATGGAGCAGCTAAAGTGCGAAAGCATGGAGTAGCTGAAGTGGGACAGCATGGAGTAGCTAAAGTGGGACAGCATGGAGTAGCTAAAGTGGGACAGTATGGAGTAGCTAAAGTAGGACAGCATGGAGTAGCTAAAGTGGGACAGCATGGAGTAGCTGAAGTAGGACAGCATGGAGTAACTAAAGTGGGACAGCATGGAGTAGCTGAAGTGGGACAGCATGGAGTAGCTGAAATGGGACAGCATGGAGTAGCTAAAGTAGAACAGCATGGAGTAGCTGAAGTAGGACAGCATGGAGTAACTAAAGTGGGACAGCATGGAGTAGCTGAAGTGGGACAGCATGGAGTAGCTAAAGTAGGACGGCATGGAGTAGCTAAGTTGGGTCAGCATGGAGTAGCTAAAGTAGGACAGCATGGAGTAGCTGAAGTGGGACAGCATGGAGTACATAAAGTGGGACAGCATGGAGTAGCTAAAGTGGGACAGCATGGAGTAGCTAAAGTAGGACAGCATGGAGTAGCTAAAGTAGGACAGCATGGAGTAGCTAAAGTGGGACAGCATGGAGTAGCTGAAGTGGGACAGTATGGAGTAGCTAAAGTGGGACAGCATGGAGTAGCTGAAGTGGGACAGCATGGAGTAGCTGAAGTGGGACAGCATGGAGTAGCTGAAATGGGACAGCATGGAGTAGCTAAAGTAGAACAGCATGGAGTAGCTGAAGTAGGGCAGCATGGAGTAACTAAAGTGGGACAGCATGGAGTAGCTAAAGTAGGACAGCATGGAGTAGCTAAAGTGGGACAGCATGGAGTAGCTGAAGTAGGACATCATGGAGTAACTAAAGTGGGACAGCATGGAGTAGCTAAAGTAGGACAGCATGGAGTAGCTAAAGTAGGACGGCATGGAGTAGCTAAAGTAGGACAGCATGGAGTAGCTGAAGTAGGACAGCATGGAGTAGCTGAAGTGGGACAGCATGGAGAAGCTAAAGTAGGACAGCATGGAGTAGCTAAAGTAGAACAGCATGGAGTAGCTAAAGTAGGACAGCATGGAGCAGCTGAAGTGGGACAGCATGGAGTAGCTGAAGTGGGACAGCATGGAGTAGCTAAAGAAGGACGGCATGGAGTAGCTAAAGTAGGAAGGCATGGAGTAGCTAAGTTGGGACAGCATGGAGTAGCTGAAGTGGGACAGCATGGAGTAGCTAAAGTAGGACGGCATGGAGTAGCTAAGTTAGGTCAGCATGGAGTAGCTAAAGTAGGACAGCATGGAGTAGCTGAAGTGGGACAGCATGGAGTAGATAAAATGGGACAGCATGGAGTAGCTAAAGTGGGACAGCATGGAGTAGCTAAAGTAGGACAGCATGGAGTAGCTAAAGTAGGACAGCATGGAGTAGCTAAAGTGGGACAGCATGGAGTAGCTGAAGTGGGACAGCATGGAGTAGCTGAAGTGGGACAGCATGGAGTAGCTGAAGTAGGACAGCATGGAGTAACTAAAGTGGGACAGCATGGAGTATCTAAAGTAGGACAGCATGGAGTAGCTAAAGTGGGACAGCATGGAGTAGCTGAAGTAGGACAGCATGGAGTAACTAAAGTGGGACAGCATGGAGTAGCTAAAGTAGGACAGCATGGAGTAGCTAAAGTGGGACAGCATGGAGTAGCTGAAGTGGGACAGCATGGAGTAGCTAAAGTGGGACAGCATGGAGTAGCTAAAGTGGGACAGCATGGAGTAGCTAAAGTAGGACAACATGGAGTAGCTAAAGTGGGACAGCATGGAGTAGCTAAAGTAGGACAGCATGGAGTAGCTAAAGTGGGACAGCATGGAGTAGCTAAAGTAGGACAGCCTGGAGTAGCTAAAGTAGGACAGCATGGAGTAGCTAAAGTAGGACAGCATGGAGTAGCTAAAGTAGGATGGCATGGAGCAGCTAAAGTGCGAAAGCATGGAGTAGCTGAAGTGGGACAGCATGGAGTAGCTAAAGTGGGACAGCATGGAGTAGCTAAAGTGGGACAGTATGGAGTAGCTAAAGTAGGACAGCATGGAGTAGCTAAAGTGGGACAGCATGGAGTAGCTGAAGTAGGACAGCATGGAGTAACTAAAGTGGGACAGCATGGAGTAGCTAAAGTAGGACAGCATGGAGTAGCTAAAGTGGGACAGCATGGAGTAGCTGAAGTGGGACAGCATGGAGTAGCTAAAGTGGGACAGCATGGAGTAGCTAAAGTGGGACAGCATGGAGTAGCTAAAGTAGGACAACATGGAGTAGCTAAAGTGGGACAGCATGGAGTAGCTAAAGTGGGACAGCATGGAGTAGCTAAAGTAGGACAGCCTGGAGTAGATGAAGTGGGACAGCATGGAGTAGCTGAAATGGGACAGCATGGAGTAGCTAAAGTAGGACAGCATGGAGTAGCTAAAGTAGGACAGCATGGAGTAGCTAAAGTAGGATGGCATGGAGCAGCTAAAGTGCGAAAGCATGGAGTAGCTGAAGTCGGACAGCATGGATTAGCTAAAGTGGGACAGCATGGAGTAGCTGAAGTAGGACAGCATGGAGTAGCTGAAGTGGGACAGCATGGAGTAGATAAAGTGGGACAGCATGGAGTAGCTAAAGTGGGACAGCATGGAGTAGCTAAAGTAGGACAGCATGGAGTAGCTAAAGTAGGACGGCATGGAGTAGCTAAAGTGGGACAGCATGGAGTATCTGAAGTGGGACAGCATGGAGTAGCTGAAGTGGGACAGCATGGAGTAGCTGAAATGGGACAGCATGGAGTAGCTAAAGTAGAACAGCATGGAGTAGCTGAAGTAGGACAGCATGGAGTAACTAAAGTGGGACAGCATGGAGTAGCTGAAGTGGGACAGCATGGAGTAGCTAAAGTAGGATGGCATGGAGTAGCTAAGTTGGGTCAGCATGGAGTAGCTAAAGTAGGACAGCATGGAGTAGCTAAAGTAGGACAGCATGGAGTAGCTAAAGTGGGACAGCATGGAGTAGCTAAAGTAGGACAGCATGGAGTAGCTAAAGTGGGACAGCATGGAGTAGCTGAAGTAGGACAGCATGGAGTAACTAAAGTGGGACAGCATGGAGTAGCTGAAGTGGGACAGCATGGAGTAGCTAAAGTGGGACAGCATGGAGTAGCTAAAGTAGGACAGCCTGGAGTAGATGAAGTGGGACAGCATGGAGTAGCTAAAGTGGGACAGCATGGAGTAGCTGAAGTGGGACAGCATGGAGTAGCTAAAGTGGGACAGCATGGAGTAGCTAAAGTAGGACAGCCTGGAGTAGATGAAGTGGGACAGCATGGAGTAGCTGAAATGGGACAGCATGGAGTAGCTAAAGTAGGACCGCATGGAGTAGCTAAAGTAGGACAGCATGGAGTAGCTAAAGTAGGACGGCATGGAGCAGCTAAAGTGCGAAAGCATGGAGTAGCTGAAGTGGGACAGCATGGAGTAGCTAAAGTGGGACAGCATGGAGTAGCTGAAGTAGGACAGCATGGAGTAGCTAAAGTGGGAAAGCATGGAGTAGCTAAAGTAGGACAGCATGAAGTAGCTGAAGTGGGACAGCATGGAGTAGCTAAAGTAGGACAGCATGGAGTAGCTGAAGTAGGACAGCATGGAGTAGCTGAAGTGGGACAGCATGGAGTAGCTAAAGTAGGACGGCATGGAGTAGCTAAAGTAGGATAGCATGGAGTAGCTGAAGTAGGACAGCATGGAGTAGCTGAAGTGGGACAGCATGGAGAAGCTAAAGTAGGACAGCATGGAGTAGCTAAAGTAGAACAGCATGGAGTAGCTAAAGTAGGACAGCATGGAGCAGCTGAAGTGGGACAGCATGGAGTAGCTGAAGTGGGACAGCATGGAGTAGCTGAAGAAGGACGGCATGGAGTAGCTAATGTAGGAAGGCATGGAGTAGCTAAGTTGGGACAGCATGGAGTAGCTGAAGTGGGACAGCATGGGGTAGCTGAAGTGGGACAGCATGGAGTAGCTAAAGTAGGACAGCATGGAGTAGCTAAGTTAGGTCAGCATGGAGTAGCTAAAGTGCGAAAGCATGGAGTAGCTGAAGTGGGACAGCATGGAGTAGATAAAGTGGGACAGCATGGAGTAGCTAAAGTGGGACAGCATGGAGTAGCTAAAGTAGGACAGCATGGAGTAGCTAAAGTAGGACAGCATGGAGTAGCTAAAGTGGGACAGCATGGAGTAGCTGAAGTGGGACAGCATGGAGTAGCTGAAGTGGGACAGCATGGAGTAGCTGAAGTAGGACAGCATGGAGTAACTAAAGTGGGACAGCATGGAGTAGCTAAAGTAGAACAGCATGGAGTAGCTAAAGTGGGACAGCATGGAGTAGCTGAAGTAGGACAGCATGGAGTAACTAAAGTGGGACAGCATGGAGTAGCTAAAGTAGGACAGCATGGAGTAGCTAAAGTGGGACAGCATGGAGTAGCTGAAGTGGGACAGCATGGAGTAGCTAAAGTGGGACAGCATGGAGTAGCTAAAGTAGGACAGCATGGAGTAGCTAAAGTGGGACAGCATGGAGTAGCTAAAGTAGGACAGCCTGGAGTAGATGAAGTGGGACAGCATGGAGTAGCTGAAATGGGACAGCATGGAGTAGCTAAAGTAGGACAGCATGGAGTAGCTAAAGTAGGACAGCATGGAGTAGCTAAAGTAGGATGGCATGGAGCAGCTAAAGTGCGAAAGCATGGAGTAGCTGAAGTGGGACAGCATGGAGTAGCTAAAGTGGGACAGCATGGAGTAGCTAAAGTGGGACAGCATGGAGTAGCTAAAGTAGGACAGCATGGAGTAGCTAAAGTGGGACAGCATGGAGTAGCTGAAGTAGGACAGCATGGAGTAACTAAAGTGGGACAGCATGGAGTAGCTAAAGTAGGACAGCATGGAGTAGCTAAAGTGGGACAGCATGGAGTAGCTGAAGTGGGACAGCATGGAGTAGCTAAAGTGGGACAGCATGGAGTAGCTAAAGTGGGACAGCATGGAGTAGCTAAAGTAGGACAACATGGAGTAGCTAAAGTGGGACAGCATGGAGTAGCTAAAGTAGGACAGCATGGAGTAGCTAAAGTGGGACAGCATGGAGTAGCTAAAGTAGGACAGCCTGGAGTAGATGAAGTGGGACAGCATGGAGTAGCTGAAATGGGACAGCATGGAGTAGCTAAAGTAGGACAGCATGGAGTAGCTAAAGTAGGACAGCATGGAGTAGCTAAAGTAGGATGGCATGGAGCAGCTAAAGTGCGAAAGCATGGAGTAGCTGAAGTGGGACAGCATGGAGTAGCTAAAGTGGGACAGCATGGAGTAGCTGAAGTGGGACAGCATGGAGTAGATAAAGTGGGACAGCATGGAGTAGCTAAAGTGGGACAGCATGGAGTAGCTAAAGTAGGACAGCATGGAGTAGCTAAAGTAGGACAGCATGGAGTAGCTAAAGTGGGACAGCATGGAGTATCTGAAGTGGGACAGCATGGAGTAGCTAAAGTAGGACAGCATGGAGTAGCTAAAGTGGGACAGCATGGAGTATCTGAAGTGGGACAGCATGGAGTAGCTGAAGTGGGACAGCATGGAGTAGCTGAAATGGGACAGCATGGAGTAGCTAAAGTAGAACAGCATGGAGTAGCTGAAGTAGGACAGCATGGAGTAACTAAAGTGGGACAGCATGGAGTAGCTGAAGTGGGACAGCATGGAGTAGCTAAAGTCGGACGGCATGGAGTAGCTAAGTTGGGTCAGCATGGAGTAGCTAAAGTAGGACAGCATGGAGTAGCTGAAGTGGGACAGCATGGAGTACATAAAGTGGGACAGCATGGAGTAGCTAAAGTGGGACAGCATGGAGTAGCTAAAGTAGGACAGCATGGAGTAGCTAAAGTAGGACAGCATGGAGTAGCTAAAGTGGGACAGCATGGAGTAGCTGAAGTGGGACAGTATGGAGTAGCTAAAGTGGGACAGCATGGAGTAGCTGAAGTGGGACAGCATGGAGTAGCTGAAGTGGGACAGCATGGAGTAGCTGAAATGGGACAGCATGGAGTAGCTAAAGTAGAACAGCATGGAGTAGCTGAAGTAGGACAGCATGGAGTAACTAAAGTGGGACAGCATGGAGTAGCTAAAGTAGGACAGCATGGAGTAGCTAAAGTGGGACAGCATGGAGTAGCTGAAGTAGGACATCATGGAGTAACTAAAGTGGGACAGCATGGAGTAGCTAAAGTAGGACAGCATGGAGTAGCTAAAGTAGGACGGCATGGAGTAGCTAAAGTAGGACAGCATGGAGTAGCTGAAGTAGGACAGCATGGAGTAGCTAAAGTAGGACAGCATGGAGTAGCTAAAGTAGGACAGCATGGAGTAGCTGAAGTAGGACAGCATGGAGTAGCTGAAGTGGGACAGCATGGAGAAGCTAAAGTAGGACAGCATGGAGTAGCTAAAGTAGAACAGCATGGAGTAGCTAAAGTAGGACAGCATGGAGCAGCTGAAGTGGGACAGCATGGAGTAGCTAAAGTGGGACAGCATGGAGTAGATAAAGTGGGACAGCATGGAGTAGCTAAAGTGGGACAGCATGGAGTAGCTAAAGTAGGACAGCATGGAGTAGCTAAAGTAGGACAGCATGGAGTAGCTAAAGTGGGACAGCATGGAGTATCTGAAGTGGGACAGCATGGAGTAGCTGAAGTGGGACAGCATGGAGTAGCTGAAATGGGACAGCATGGAGTAGCTAAAGTAGAACAGCATGGAGTAGCTGAAGTAGGACAGCATGGAGTAACTAAAGTGGGACAGCATGGAGTAGCTGAAGTGGGACAGCATGGAGTAGCTAAAGTAGGACGGCATGGAGTAGCTAAGTTGGGTCAGCATGGAGTAGCTAAAGTAGGACAGCATGGAGTAGCTGAAGTGGGACAGCATGGAGTAACTAAAGTGGGACAGCATGGAGTAGCTGAAGTGGGACAGCATGGAGTAGCTAAAGTCGGACGGCATGGAGTAGCTAAGTTGGGTCAGCATGGAGTAGCTAAAGTAGGACAGCATGGAGTAGCTGAAGTGGGACAGCATGGAGTACATAAAGTGGGACAGCATGGAGTAGCTAAAGTGGGACAGCATGGAGTAGCTAAAGTAGGACAGCATGGAGTAGCTAAAGTAGGACAGCATGGAGTAGCTAAAGTGGGACAGCATGGAGTAGCTGAAGTGGGACAGTATGGAGTAGCTAAAGTGGGACAGCATGGAGTAGCTGAAGTGGGACAGCATGGAGTAGCTGAAGTGGGACAGCATGGAGTAGCTGAAATGGGACAGCATGGAGTAGCTAAAGTAGAACAGCATGGAGTAGCTGAAGTAGGACAGCATGGAGTAACTAAAGTGGGACAGCATGGAGTAGCTAAAGTAGGACAGCATGGAGTAGCTAAAGTGGGACAGCATGGAGTAGCTGAAGTAGGACATCATGGAGTAACTAAAGTGGGACAGCATGGAGTAGCTAAAGTAGGACAGCATGGAGTAGCTAAAGTAGGACGGCATGGAGTAGCTAAAGTAGGACAGCATGGAGTAGCTGAAGTAGGACAGCATGGAGTAGCTAAAGTAGGACAGCATGGAGTAGCTAAAGTAGGACAGCATGGAGTAGCTGAAGTAGGACAGCATGGAGTAGCTGAAGTGGGACAGCATGGAGAAGCTAAAGTAGGACAGCATGGAGTAGCTAAAGTAGAACAGCATGGAGTAGCTAAAGTAGGACAGCATGGAGCAGCTGAAGTGGGACAGCATGGAGTAGCTAAAGTGGGACAGCATGGAGTAGATAAAGTGGGACAGCATGGAGTAGCTAAAGTGGGACAGCATGGAGTAGCTAAAGTAGGACAGCATGGAGTAGCTAAAGTAGGACAGCATGGAGTAGCTAAAGTGGGACAGCATGGAGTATCTGAAGTGGGACAGCATGGAGTAGCTGAAGTGGGACAGCATGGAGTAGCTGAAATGGGACAGCATGGAGTAGCTAAAGTAGAACAGCATGGAGTAGCTGAAGTAGGACAGCATGGAGTAACTAAAGTGGGACAGCATGGAGTAGCTGAAGTGGGACAGCATGGAGTAGCTAAAGTAGGACGGCATGGAGTAGCTAAGTTGGGTCAGCATGGAGTAGCTAAAGTAGGACAGCATGGAGTAGCTGAAGTGGGACAGCATGGAGTACATAAAGTGGGACAGCATGGAGTAGCTAAAGTGGGACAGCATGGAGTAGCTAAAGTAGGACAGCATGGAGTAGCTAAAGTAGGACAGCATGGAGTAGCTAAAGTGGGACAGCATGGAGTAGCTGAAGTGGGACAGTATGGAGTAGCTAAAGTGGGACAGCATGGAGTAGCTGAAGTGGGACAGCATGGAGTAGCTGAAGTGGGACAGCATGGAGTAGCTGAAATGGGACAGCATGGAGTAGCTAAAGTAGAACAGCATGGAGTAGCTGAAGTAGGACAGCATGGAGTAACTAAAGTGGGACAGCATGGAGTAGCTAAAGTAGGACAGCATGGAGTAGCTAAAGTGGGACAGCATGGAGTAGCTGAAGTAGGACATCATGGAGTAACTAAAGTGGGACAGCATGGAGTAGCTAAAGTAGGACAGCATGGAGTAGCTAAAGTAGGACGGCATGGAGTAGCTAAAGTAGGACAGCATGGAGTAGCTGAAGTAGGACAGCATGGAGTAGCTAAAGTAGGACAGCATGGAGTAGCTAAAGTAGGACAGCATGGAGTAGCTGAAGTAGGACAGCATGGAGTAGCTGAAGTGGGACAGCATGGAGAAGCTAAAGTAGGACAGCATGGAGTAGCTAAAGTAGAACAGCATGGAGTAGCTAAAGTAGGACAGCATGGAGCAGCTGAAGTGGGACAGCATGGAGTAGCTGAAGTGGGACAGCATGGAGTAGCTAAAGAAGGACGGCATGGAGTAGCTAAAGTAGGAAGGCATGGAGTAGCTAAGTTGGGACAGCATGGAGTAGCTGAAGTGGGACAGCATGGAGTAGCTAAAGTAGGACGGCATGGAGTAGCTAAGTTAGGTCAGCATGGAGTAGCTAAAGTAGGACAGCATGGAGTAGCTGAAGTGGGACAGCATGGAGTAGATAAAATGGGACAGCATGGAGTAGCTAAAGTGGGACAGCATGGAGTAGCTAAAGTAGGACAGCATGGAGTAGCTAAAGTAGGACAGCATGGAGTAGCTAAAGTGGGACAGCATGGAGTAGCTGAAGTGGGACAGCATGGAGTAGCTGAAGTGGGACAGCATGGAGTAGCTGAAGTAGGACAGCATGGAGTAACTAAAGTGGGACAGCATGGAGTATCTAAAGTAGGACAGCATGGAGTAGCTAAAGTGGGACAGCATGGAGTAGCTGAAGTAGGACAGCATGGAGTAACTAAAGTGGGACAGCATGGAGTAGCTAAAGTAGGACAGCATGGAGTAGCTAAAGTGGGACAGCATGGAGTAGCTGAAGTGGGACAGCATGGAGTAGCTAAAGTGGGACAGCATGGAGTAGCTAAAGTGGGACAGCATGGAGTAGCTAAAGTAGGACAACATGGAGTAGCTAAAGTGGGACAGCATGGAGTAGCTAAAGTAGGACAGCATGGAGTAGCTAAAGTGGGACAGCATGGAGTAGCTAAAGTAGGACAGCCTGGAGTAGATGAAGTGGGACAGCATGGAGTAGCTGAAATGGGACAGCATGGAGTAGCTAAAGTAGGACAGCATGGAGTAGCTAAAGTAGGACAGCATGGAGTAGCTAAAGTAGGATGGCATGGAGCAGCTAAAGTGCGAAAGCATGGAGTAGCTGAAGTGGGACAGCATGGAGTAGCTAAAGTGGGACAGCATGGAGTAGCTAAAGTGGGACAGCATGGAGTAGCTAAAGTAGGACAGCATGGAGTAGCTAAAGTGGGACAGCATGGAGTAGCTGAAGTAGGACAGCATGGAGTAACTAAAGTGGGACAGCATGGAGTAGCTAAAGTAGGACAGCATGGAGTAGCTAAAGTGGGACAGCATGGAGTAGCTGAAGTGGGACAGCATGGAGTAGCTAAAGTGGGACAGCATGGAGTAGCTAAAGTGGGACAGCATGGAGTAGCTAAAGTAGGACAACATGGAGTAGCTAAAGTGGGACAGCATGGAGTAGCTAAAGTAGGACAGCATGGAGTAGCTAAAGTGGGACAGCATGGAGTAGCTAAAGTAGGACAGCCTGGAGTAGATGAAGTGGGACAGCATGGAGTAGCTGAAATGGGACAGCATGGAGTAGCTAAAGTAGGACAGCATGGAGTAGCTAAAGTAGGACAGCATGGAGTAGCTAAAGTAGGATGGCATGGAGCAGCTAAAGTGCGAAAGCATGGAGTAGCTGAAGTGGGACAGCATGGATTAGCTAAAGTGGGACAGCATGGAGTAGCTGAAGTAGGACAGCATGGAGTAGCTGAAGTGGGACAGCATGGAGTAGATAAAGTGGGACAGCATGGAGTAGCTAAAGTGGGACAGCATGGAGTAGCTAAAGTAGGACAGCATGGAGTAGCTAAAGTAGGACGGCATGGAGTAGCTAAAGTGGGACAGCATGGAGTATCTGAAGTGGGACAGCATGGAGTAGCTGAAGTGGGACAGCATGGAGTAGCTGAAATGGGACAGCATGGAGTAGCTAAAGTAGAACAGCATGGAGTAGCTGAAGTAGGACAGCATGGAGTAACTAAAGTGGGACAGCATGGAGTAGCTGAAGTGGGACAGCATGGAGTAGCTAAAGTAGGACGGCATGGAGTAGCTAAGTTGGGTCAGCATGGAGTAGCTAAAGTTGGACAGCATGGAGTAGCTAAAGTAGGACAGCATGGAGTAGCTAAAGTGGGACAGCATGGAGTAGCTAAAGTAGGACAGCATGGAGTAGCTAAAGTGGGACAGCATGGAGTAGCTGAAGTAGGACAGCATGGAGTAACTAAAGTGGGACAGCATGGAGTAGCTAAAGTAGGACAGCATGGAGTAGCTAAAGTGGGACAGCATGGAGTAGCTGAAGTGGGACAGCATGGAGTAGCTAAAGTGGGACAGCATGGAGTAGCTAAAGTGGGACAGCATGGAGTAGCTAAAGTAGGACAGCATGGAGTAGCTAAAGTGGGACAGCATGGAGTAGCTAAAGTAGGACAGCATGGAGTAGCTAAAGTGGGACAGCATGGAGTAGCTAAAGTAGGACAGCCTGGAGTAGATGAAGTGGGACAGCATGGAGTAGCTGAAATGGGACAGCATGGAGTAGCTAAAGTAGGACAGCATGGAGTAGCTAAAGTAGGACAGCATGGAGTAGCTAAAGTAGGATGGCATGGAGCAGCTAAAGTGCGAAAGCATGGAGTAGCTGAAGTGGGACAGCATGGAGTAGCTAAAGTGGGACAGCATGGAGTAGCTGAAGTAGGACAGCATGGAGTAGCTGAAGTGGGACAGCATGGAGTAGATAAAGTGGGACAGCATGGAGTAGCTAAAGTGGGACAGCATGGAGTAGCTAAAGTAGGACAGCATGGAGTAGCTAAAGTAGGACAGCATGGAGTAGCTGAAGTGGGACAGCATGGAGTAGCTGAAATGGGACAGCATGGAGTAGCTAAAGTAGAACAGCATGGAGTAGCTGAAGTAGGACAGCATGGAGTAACTAAAGTGGGACAGCATGGAGTAGCTAAAGTAGGACGGCATGGAGTAGCTAAGTTGGGTCAGCATGGAGTAGCTAAAGTAGGACAGCATGGAGTAGCTGAAGTGGGACAGCATGGAGTACATAAAGTGGGACAGCATGGAGTAGCTAAAGTGGGACAGCATGGAGTAGCTAAAGTAGGACAGCATGGAGTAGCTAAAGTAGGACAGCATGGAGTAGCTAAAGTGGGACAGCATGGAGTAGCTGAAGTGGGACAGTATGGAGTAGCTAAAGTGGGACAGCATGGAGTAGCTGAAGTGGGACAGCATGGAGTAGCTGAAGTGGGACAGCATGGAGTAGCTGAAATGGGACAGCATGGAGTAGCTAAAGTAGAACAGCATGGAGTAGCTGAAGTAGGACAGCATGGAGTAACTAAAGTGGGACAGCATGGAGTAGCTAAAGTAGGACAGCATGGAGTAGCTAAAGTGGGACAGCATGGAGTAGCTGAAGTAGGACATCATGGAGTAACTAAAGTGGGACAGCATGGAGTAGCTAAAGTAGGACAGCATGGAGTAGCTAAAGTGGGACAGCATGGAGTAGCTGAAGTGGGACAGCATGGAGTAGCTAAAGTAGGACAGCATCGAGGAGCTAAAGTAGGACAGCATGGAGTAGCTGAAGTAGGACACCATGGAGTAGCTAAAGTAGGACAGCATGGAATAGCTGAAGTGGGACAGCAAGGAGTAGCTGAAGTGGACAGCATGGAGTAGCTGACGTGGGACATTATGGACTAGCTAAAGTAGGACAGCATGGAGTAGCTGAAGTGGGACAGCATGGAGTAGCTAAAGTAGGACAGCATGGAGTAGCTAAAGTAGAACAGCATGGAGTAGCTAAAGTAGGACAGCATGGAGTAGCTAAAGTGGTACACTATGGAGTAGCTAAAGTAGGACAGCATGGAGTAGCTGAAGTGGGACAGAATGGAGTAGCTAAAGTAGGACCGCATGGAGTAGCTAAAGTAGGACAGCATGGAGTAGCTAAAGTAGGACAGCATGGAGTAGCTAAAGTAGGACATCATGGAGTAGCTAAAGTAGGACAGCATGGAGTAGCTAAAGTAGGACAGCATGGAGTAGCTGAAGTGGTACAGCATGGAGTAGCTGAAGTGGGACAGCATGGAGTAGCTAAAGTAGGACAGCATGGAGTAGCTGAAGTAGGACAGCATGGAGTAGCTAAAGTGGGACAGCATGGAGTAGCTAAAGTAGGACAGCATGGAGTAGCTAAAGTGGGACAGCATGGAGTAGCTAAAGTGGGACAGCATGGAGTAGTTGAAGTGGGACAGCATTGAGTAGCTAAAGTGGGACAGCATGGAGTAGCTAAAGTAGGACAGCCTGGAGAAGATGAAGTGGGACAGCATGGAGTGGCTGAAATGGGACAGCATTGAGTAGCTAAAGTAGGACAGCATGGAGTAGCTAAAGTAGGACAGCATGGAGTAGCTAAAGTAGGACGGCATGGAGCAGCTAAAGTGCGAAAGCATGGAGTAGCTGAAGTGGGACAGCATGGAGTAGCTAAAGTGGGACAGCATGGAGTAGCTGAAGTAGGACAGCATGGAGTAGCTAAAGTGGGACAGCATGGAGTAGCTAAAGTAGGACAGCATGGAGTAGCTGAAGTGGGACAGCATGGAGTAGCTAAAGTAGGACAGCATGGAGTAGCTGAAGTAGGACAGCATGGAGTAGCTGAAGTGGGACAGCATGGAGTAGCTAAAGTAGGACGGCATGGAGTAGCTAAAGTAGGACAGCATGGAGTAGCTGAAGTAGGACAGCATGGAGTAGCTAAAGTAGGACAGCATGGAGTAGCTAAAGTAGGACAGCATGGAGTAGCTGAAGTAGGACAGCATGGAGTAGCTGAAGTGGGACAGCATGGAGTAGCTAAAGTAGGACAGCATGGAGTAGCTAAAGTAGAACAGCATGGAGTAGCTAAAGTAGGACAGCATGGAGCAGCTGAAGTGGGACAGCATGGAGTAGCTGAAGTGGGACAGCATGGAGTAGCTAAAGAAGGACGGCATGGAGTAGCTAAAGTAGGAAGGCATGGAGTAGCTAAGTTGGGACAGCATGGAGTAGCTGAAGTGGGACAGCATGGGGTAGCTGAAGTGGGACAGCATGGAGTAGCTAAAGTAGGACGGCATGGAGTAGCTAAGTTAGGTCAGCATGGAGTAGCTAAAGTAGGACAGCATGGAGTAGCTGAAGTGAGACAGCATGGAGTAGATAAAGTGGGACAGCATGGAGTAGCTAAAGTGGGACAGCATGGAGTAGCTAAAGTAGGACAGCATGGAGTAGCTAAAGTAGGACAGCATGGAGTAGCTAAAGTGGGACAGCATGGAGTAGCTGAAGTGGGACAGCATGGAGTAGCTGAAGTGGGACAGCATGGAGTAGCTGAAATGGGACAGCATGGAGTAGCTAAAGTAGAACAGCATGGAGTAGCAGAAGTAGGACAGCATGGAGTAACTAAAGTGGGACAGCATGGAGTAGCTAAAGTGGGACAGCATGGAGTAGCTAAAGTAGGACGGCATGGAGTAGCTAAGTTGGGTCAGCATGGAGTAGCTAAAGTAGGACAGCATGGAGTAGCTGAAGTGGGACAGCATGGAGTACATAAACTGGGACAGCATGGAGTAGCTAAAGTGGTACAGCATGGAGTAGCTAAAGTAGGACAGCATGGAGTAGCTAAAGTAGGACAGCATGGAGTAGCTAAAGTGGGACAGCATGGAGTAGCTGAAGTGGGACAGTATGGAGTAGCTAAAGTGGGACAGCATGGAGTAGCTGAAGTAGGACAGCATGGAGTAACTAAAGTGGGACAGCATGGAGTAGCTAAAGTAGGACAGCATGGAGTAAGTAAAGTGGGACAGCATGGAGTAGCTGAAGTAGGACATCATGGAGTAACTAAAGTGGGACAGCATGGAGTAGCTAAAGTAGGACAGCATGGAGTAGCTAAAGTGGGACAGCATGGAGTAGCTGAAGTGGGACAGCATGGAGTAGCTAAAGTAGGACAGCATCGAGGAGCTAAAGTAGGACAGCATGGAGTAGCTGAAGTAGGACACCATGGAGTAGCTAAAGTAGGACAGCATGGAGTAGCTGAAGTGGGACAGCAAGGAGTAGCTGAAGTGGACAGCATGGAGTAGCTGACGTGGGACATTATGGACTAGGTAAAGTAGGACAGCATGGAGTAGCTGAAGTGGGACAGCATGGAGTAACTAAAGTAGGACAGCATGGAGTAGCTAAAGTAGAACAGCATGGAGTAGCTAAAGTAGGACGGCATGGAGTAGCTAAAGTGGGACACTATGGAGTAGCTAAAGTAGGACAGCATGGAGTAGCTGAAGTGGGACAGAATGGAGTAGCTAAAGTAGGACCGCATGGAGTAGCTAAAGTAGGACAGCATGGAGTAGCTAAAGTAGGACAGCATGGAGTAGCTAAAGTAGGACATCATGGAGTAGCTAAAGTAGGACAGCATGGAGTAGCTAAAGTAGGACAGCATGGAGTAGCTGAAGTGGTACAGCATGGAGTAGCTGAAGTGGGACAGCATGGAGTAGCTAAAGTAGGACAGCATGGAGTAGCTGAAGTAGGACAGCATGGAGTAGCTAAAGTGGGACAGCATGGAGTAGCTAAAGTAGGACAGCATGGAGTAGCTAAAGTGGGACAGCATGGAGTAGCTAAAGTGGGACAGCATGGAGTAGCTGAAGTGGGACAGCATTGAGTAGCTAAAGTGGGACAGCATGGAGTAGCTAAAGTAGGACAGCCTGGAGTAGATGAAGTGGGACAGCATGGAGTAGCTGAAATGGGACAGCATGGAGTAGCTAAAGTAGGACAGCATGGAGTAGCTACAGTAGGACAGCATGGAGTAGCTAAAGTAGGACGGCATGGAGCAGCTAAAGTGCGAAAGCATGGAGTAGCTGAAGTGGGACAGCATGGAGTAGCTAAAGTGGGAAAGCATGGAGTAGCTGAAGTAGAACAGCATGGAGTAGCTAAAGTGGGACAGCATGGAGTAGCTAAAGTAGGACAGCATGGAGTAGCTGAAGTGGGACAGCATGGAGTAGCTAAAGTAGGACAGCATGGAGTAGCTGAAGTAGGACAGCATGGAGTAGCTGAAGTGGGACAGCATGGAGTAGCTAAAGTAGGACGGCATGGAGTAGCTAAAGTAGGACAGCATGGAGTAGCTGTAGTAGGACAGCATGGAGTAGCTAAAGTAGGATAGCCTGGGGTAGATGAAATGGGACAGCATGGAGTAGCTGAAGTGGGACAGCATGGAGTAGCTGAAATGGGACAGCATGGAGTAGCTAAAGTAGAACAGCATGGAGTAGCTGAAGTAGGACAGCATGGAGTAACTAAAGTGGGACAGCATGGAGTAGCTAAAGTGGGACAGCATGGAGTAGCTAAAGTAGGACAGCATGGAGTAGCTAAAGTAGGACAGCATGGAGTAGCTAAAGTGGGACAGCATGGAGTAGCTGAAGTGGGACAGTATGGAGTAGCTAAAGTGGGACAGCATGGAGTAGCTGAAGTGGGACAGCATGGAGTAGCTGAAGTGGGACAGCATGGAGTAGCTGAAATGGGACAGCATGGAGTAGCTAAAGTAGAACAGCATGGAGTAGCTGAAGTAGGACAGCATGGAGTAACTAAAGTGGGACAGCATGGAGTAGCTAAAGTAGGACAGCATGGAGTAGCTAAAGTGGGACAGCATGGAGTAGCTGAAGTAGGACATCATGGAGTAACTAAAGTGGGACAGCATGGAGTAGCTAAAGTAGGACAGCATGGAGTAGCTAAAGTGGGACAGCATGGAGTAGCTGAAGTGGGACAGCATGGAGTAGCTAAAGTAGGACAGCATCGAGGAGCTAAAGTAGGACAGCATGGAGTAGCTGAAGTAGGACACCATGGAGTAGCTAAAGTAGGACAGCATGGAATAGCTGAAGTGGGACAGCAAGGAGTAGCTGAAGTGGACAGCATGGAGTAGCTGACGTGGGACAGCATGGAGTAGCTAAAGTAGGACAGCATGGAGTAGCTAAAGTAGAACAGCATGGAGTAGCTAAAGTAGGACGGCATGGAGTAGCTGAAGTAGGACAGCATGGAGTAGCTAAAGTGGGACAGCATGGAGTAGCTAAAGTAGGACAGCATGGAGTAGCTAAAGTGGGACAGCATGGAGTAGCTAAAGTGGGACAGCATGGAGTAGCTGAAGTGGGACAGCATTGAGTAGCTAAAGTGGGACAGCATGGAGTAGCTAAAGTAGGACAGCCTGGAGTAGATGAAGTGGGACAGCATGGAGTAGCTGAAATGGGACAGCATGGAGTAGCTAAAGTAGGACAGCATGGAGTAGCTACAGTAGGACAGCATGGAGTAGCTAAAGTAGGACGGCATGGAGCAGCTAAAGTGCGAAAGCATGGAGTAGCTGAAGTGGGACAGCATGGAGTAGCTAAAGTGGGAAAGCATGGAGTAGCTGAAGTAGAACAGCATGGAGTAGCTAAAGTGGGACAGCATGGAGTAGCTAAAGTAGGACAGCATGGAGTAGCTGAAGTGGGACAGCATGGAGTAGCTAAAGTAGGACAGCATGGAGTAGCTGAAGTAGGACAGCATGGAGTAGCTGAAGTGGGACAGCATGGAGTAGCTAAAGTAGGACGGCATGGAGTAGCTAAAGTAGGACAGCATGGAGTAGCTGTAGTAGGACAGCATGGAGTAGCTAAAGTAGGATAGCCTGGAGTAGATGAAATGGGACAGCATGGAGTAGCTGAAGTGGGACAGCATGGAGTAGCTGAAATGGGACAGCATGGAGTAGCTAAAGTAGAACAGCATGGAGTAGCTGAAGTAGGACAGCATGGAGTAACTAAAGTGGGACAGCATGGAGTAGCTAAAGTGGGACAGCATGGAGTAGCTAAAGTAGGACAGCATGGAGTAGCTAAAGTAGGACAGCATGGAGTAGCTAAAGTGGGACAGCATGGAGTAGCTGAAGTGGGACAGTATGGAGTAGCTAAAGTGGGACAGCATGGAGTAGCTGAAGTGGGACAGCATGGAGTAGCTGAAGTGGGACAGCATGGAGTAGCTGAAATGGGACAGCATGGAGTAGCTAAAGTAGAACAGCATGGAGTAGCTGAAGTAGGACAGCATGGAGTAACTAAAGTGGGACAGCATGGAGTAGCTAAAGTAGGACAGCATGGAGTAGCTAAAGTGGGACAGCATGGAGTAGCTGAAGTAGGACATCATGGAGTAACTAAAGTGGGACAGCATGGAGTAGCTAAAGTAGGACAGCATGGAGTAGCTAAAGTGGGACAGCATGGAGTAGCTGAAGTGGGACAGCATGGAGTAGCTAAAGTAGGACAGCATCGAGGAGCTAAAGTAGGACAGCATGGAGTAGCTGAAGTAGGACACCATGGAGTAGCTAAAGTAGGACAGCATGGAATAGCTGAAGTGGGACAGCAAGGAGTAGCTGAAGTGGACAGCATGGAGTAGCTGACGTGGGACATTATGGACTAGCTAAAGTAGGACAGCATGGAGTAGCTGAAGTGGGACAGCATGGAGTAGCTAAAGTAGGACAGCATGGAGTAGCTAAAGTAGAACAGCATGGAGTAGCTAAAGTAGGACGGCATGGAGTAGCTAAAGTGGGACACTATGGAGTAGCTAAAGTAGGACAGCATGGAGTAGCTGAAGTGGGACAGAATGGAGTAGCTAAAGTAGGACCGCATGGAGTAGCTAAAGTAGGACAGCATGGAGTAGCTGAAGTGGTACAGCATGGAGTAGCTGAAGTGGGACAGCATGGAGTAGCTAAAGTAGGACAGCATGGAGTAGCTGAAGTAGGACAGCATGGAGTAGCTAAAGTGGGACAGCATGGAGTAGCTAAAGTAGGACAGCATGGAGTAGCTAAAGTGGGACAGCATGGAGTAGCTAAAGTGGGACAGCATGGAGTAGTTGAAGTGGGACAGCATTGAGTAGCTAAAGTGGGACAGCATGGAGTAGCTAAAGTAGGACAGCCTGGAGAAGATGAAGTGGGACAGCATGGAGTGGCTGAAATGGGACAGCATGGAGTAGCTAAAGTAGGACAGCATGGAGTAGCTAAAGTAGGACAGCATGGAGTAGCTAAAGTAGGACGGCATGGAGCAGCTAAAGTGCGAAAGCATGGAGTAGCTGAAGTGGGACAGCATGGAGTAGCTAAAGTGGGACAGCATGGAGTAGCTGAAGTAGGACAGCATGGAGTAGCTAAAGTGGGACAGCATGGAGTAGCTAAAGTAGGACAGCATGGAGTAGCTGAAGTGGGACAGCATGGAGTAGCTAAAGTAGGACAGCATGGAGTAGCTGAAGTAGGACAGCATGGAGTAGCTGAAGTGGGACAGCATGGAGTAGCTAAAGTAGGACGGCATGGAGTAGCTAAAGTAGGACAGCATGGAATAGCTGAAGTGGGACAGCAAGGAGTAGCTGAAGTGGACAGCATGGAGTAGCTGACGTGGGACATTATGGACTAGCTAAAGTAGGACAGCATGGAGTAGCTGAAGTGGGACAGCATGGAGTAGCTAAAGTAGGACAGCATGGAGTAGCTAAAGTAGAACAGCATGGAGTAGCTAAAGTAGGACGGCATGGAGTAGCTAAAGTGGGACACTATGGAGTAGCTAAAGTAGGACAGCATGGAGTAGCTGAAGTGGGACAGAATGGAGTAGCTAAAGTAGGACCGCATGGAGTAGCTAAAGTAGGACAGCATGGAGTAGCTGAAGTGGTACAGCATGGAGTAGCTGAAGTGGGACAGCATGGAGTAGCTAAAGTAGGACAGCATGGAGTAGCTGAAGTAGGACAGCATGGAGTAGCTAAAGTGGGACAGCATGGAGTAGCTAAAGTAGGACAGCATGGAGTAGCTAAAGTGGGACAGCATGGAGTAGCTAAAGTGGGACAGCATGGAGTAGTTGAAGTGGGACAGCATTGAGTAGCTAAAGTGGGACAGCATGGAGTAGCTAAAGTAGGACAGCCTGGAGAAGATGAAGTGGGACAGCATGGAGTGGCTGAAATGGGACAGCATGGAGTAGCTAAAGTAGGACAGCATGGAGTAGCTAAAGTAGGACAGCATGGAGTAGCTAAAGTAGGACGGCATGGAGCAGCTAAAGTGCGAAAGCATGGAGTAGCTGAAGTGGGACAGCATGGAGTAGCTAAAGTGGGACAGCATGGAGTAGCTGAAGTAGGACAGCATGGAGTAGCTAAAGTGGGACAGCATGGAGTAGCTAAAGTAGGACAGCATGGAGTAGCTGAAGTGGGACAGCATGGAGTAGCTAAAGTAGGACAGCATGGAGTAGCTGAAGTAGGACAGCATGGAGTAGCTGAAGTGGGACAGCATGGAGTAGCTAAAGTAGGACGGCATGGAGTAGCTAAAGTAGGACAGCATGGAGTAGCTGAAGTAGGACAGCATGGAGTAGCTAAAGTAGGACAGCATGGAGTAGCTAAAGTAGGACAGCATGGAGTAGCTGAAATAGGACAGCATGGAGTAGCTGAAGTGGGACAGCATGGAGTAGCTAAAGTAGGACAGCATGGAGCAGCTGAAGTGGGACAGCATGGAGTAGCTGAAGTGGGACAGCATGGAGTAGCTAAAGAAGGACGGCATGGATTAGCTAAAGTAGGAAGGCATGGAGTAGCTAAGTTGGGACAGCATGGAGTAGCTGAAGTGGGACAGCATGGGGTAGCTGAAGTGGGACAGCATGGAGTAGCTAAAGTAGGACGGCATGGAGTAGCTAAGTTAGGTCAGCATGGAGTAGCTAAAGTAGGACAGCATGGAGTAGCTGAAGTGAGACAGCATGGAGTAGATAAAGTGGGACAGCATGGAGTAGCTAAAGTGGGACAGCATGGAGTAGCTAAAGTAGGACAGCATGGAGTAGCTAAAGTAGGACAGCATGGAGTAGCTAAAGTGGGACAGCATGGAGTAGCTGAAGTGGGACAGCATGGAGTAGCTGAAGTGGGACAGCATGGAGTAGCTGAAATGGGACAGCATGGAGTAGCTAAAGTAGAACAGCATGGAGTAGCAGAAGTAGGACAGCATGGAGTAACTAAAGTGGGACAGCATGGAGTAGCTAAAGTGGGACAGCATGGAGTAGCTAAAGTAGGACGGCATGGAGTAGCTAAGTTGGGTCAGCATGGAGTAGCTAAAGTAGGACAGCATGGAGTAGCTGAAGTGGGACAGCATGGAGTACATAAACTGGGACAGCATGGAGTAGCTAAAGTGGTACAGCATGGAGTAGCTAAAGTAGGACAGCATGGAGTAGCTAAAGTAGTACAGCATGGAGTAGCTAAAGTGGGACAGCATGGAGTAGCTGAAGTGGGACAGTATGGAGTAGCTAAAGTGGGACAGCATGGAGTAGCTGAAGTAGGACAGCATGGAGTAACTAAAGTGGGACAGCATGGAGTAGCTAAAGTAGGACAGCATGGAGTAAGTAAAGTGGGACAGCATGGAGTAGCTGAAGTAGGACATCATGGAGTAACTAAAGTGGGACAGCATGGAGTAGCTAAAGTAGGACAGCATGGAGTAGCTAAAGTGGGACAGCATGGAGTAGCTGAAGTGGGACAGCATGGAGTAGCTAAAGTAGGACAGCATCGAGGAGCTAAAGTAGGACAGCATGGAGTAGCTGAAGTAGGACACCATGGAGTAGCTAAAGTAGGACAGCATGGAGTAGCTGAAGTGGGACAGCAAGGAGTAGCTGAAGTGGACAGCATGGAGTAGCTGACGTGGGACATTATGGACTAGGTAAAGTAGGACAGCATGGAGTAGCTGAAGTGGGACAGCATGGAGTAGCTAAAGTAGGACAGCATGGAGTAGCTAAAGTAGAACAGCATGGAGTAGCTAAAGTAGGACGGCATGGAGTAGCTAAAGTGGGACACTATGGAGTAGCTAAAGTAGGACAGCATGGAGTAGCTGAAGTGGGACAGAATGGAGTAGCTAAAGTAGGACCGCATGGAGTAGCTAAAGTAGGACAGCATGGAGTAGCTAAAGTAGGACAGCATGGAGTAGCTAAAGTAGGACATCATGGAGTAGCTAAAGTAGGACAGCATGGAGTAGCTAAAGTAGGACAGCATGGAGTAGCTGAAGTGGTACAGCATGGAGTAGCTGAAGTGGGACAGCATGGAGTAGCTAAAGTAGGACAGCATGGAGTAGCTGAAGTAGGACAGCATGGAGTA
This sequence comes from Salvelinus fontinalis, assembly GCF_029448725.1. Classification (NCBI taxonomy): domain Eukaryota; kingdom Metazoa; phylum Chordata; class Actinopteri; order Salmoniformes; family Salmonidae; genus Salvelinus; species Salvelinus fontinalis. The sequence continues at coordinate 103,662 of NW_026600349.1, read as the reverse complement.
GCTAAAGTGGGACAGCATGGAGTAGCTAAAGTAGGACAGCATGGAGTAGCTAAAGTGGGACAGCATGGAGTAGCTAAAGTGGGACAGCATGGAGTAGCTGAAGTGGGACAGCATTGAGTAGCTAAAGTGGGACAGCATGGAGTAGCTAAAGTAGGACAGCCTGGAGTAGATGAAGTGGGACAGCATGGAGTAGCTGAAATGGGACAGCATGGAGTAGCTAAAGTAGGACAGCATGGAGTAGCTACAGTAGGACAGCATGGAGTAGCTAAAGTAGGACGGCATGGAGCAGCTAAAGTGCGAAAGCATGGAGTAGCTGAAGTGGGACAGCATGGAGTAGCTAAAGTGGGACAGCATGGAGTAGCTGAAGTAGAACAGCATGGAGTAGCTAAAGTGGGACAGCATGGAGTAGCTAAAGTAGGACAGCATGGAGTAGCTGAAGTGGGACAGCATGGAGTAGCTAAAGTAGGACAGCATGGAGTAGCTGAAGTAGGACAGCATGGAGTAGCTGAAGTGGGACAGCATGGAGTAGCTAAAGTAGGACGGCATGGAGTAGCTAAAGTAGGACAGCATGGAGTAGCTGAAGTAGGACAGCATGGAGTAGCTAAAGTAGGACAGCATGGAGTAGCTAAAGTAGGACAGCATGGAGTAGCTGAAGTAGGACAGCATGGAGTAGCTGAAGTGGGACAGCATGGAGTAGCTAAAGTAGGACAGCATGGAGTAGCTAAAGTAGAACAGCATGGAGTAGCTAAAGTAGGACAGCATGGAGCAGCTGAAGTGGGACAGCATGGAGTAGCTGAAGTGGGACAGCATGGAGTAGCTAAAGAAGGACGGCATGGAGTAGCTAAAGTAGGAAGGCATGGAGTAGCTAAGTTGGGACAGCATGGAGTAGCTGAAGTGGGACAGCATGGGGTAGCTGAAGTGGGACAGCATGGAGTAGCTAAAGTAGGACGGCATGGAGTAGCTAAGTTAGGTCAGCATGGAGTAGCTAAAGTAGGACAGCATGGAGTAGCTGAAGTGAGACAGCATGGAGTAGATAAAGTGGGACAGCATGGAGTAGCTAAAGTGGGACAGCATGGAGTAGCTAAAGTAGGACAGCATGGAGTAGCTAAAGTAGGACAGCATGGAGTAGCTAAAGTGGGACAGCAAGGAGTAGCTGAAGTGGGACAGCATGGAGTAGCTGAAGTGGGACAGCATGGAGTAGCTGAAATGGGACAGCATGGAGTAGCTAAAGTAGGACATCATGGAGTAGCAGAAGTAGGACAGCATGGAGTAACTAAAGTGGGACAGCATGGAGTAGCTGAAGTGGGACAGCATGGAGTAGCTAAAGTAGGACGGCATGGAGTAGCTAAGTTGGGTCAGCATGGAGTAGCTAAAGTAGGACAGCATGGAGTAGCTGAAGTGGGACAGCATGGAGTACATAAAGTGGGACAGCATGGAGTAGCTAAAGTGGTACAGCATGGAGTAGCTAAAGTAGGACAGCATGGAGTAGCTAAAGTAGGACAGCATGGAGTAGCTAAAGTGGGACAGCATGGAGTAGCTGAAGTGGGACAGTATGGAGTAGCTAAAGTGGGACAGCATGGAGTAGCTGAAGTGGGACAGCATGGAGTAGCTAAAGTAGGACAGCATCGAGGAGCTAAAGTAGGACAGCATGGAGTAGCTGAAGTAGGACACCATGGAGTAGCTAAAGTAGGACAGCATGGAGTAGCTGAAGTGGGACAGCAAGGAGTAGCTGAAGTGGACAGCATGGAGTAGCTGACGTGGGACATTATGGACTAGGTAAAGTAGGACAGCATGGAGTAGCTGAAGTGGGACAGCATGGAGTAGCTAAAGTAGGACAGCATGGAGTAGCTAAAGTAGAACAGCATGGAGTAGCTAAAGTAGGACGGCATGGAGTAGCTAAAGTGGGACACTATGGAGTAGCTAAAGTAGGACAGCATGGAGTAGCTGAAGTGGGACAGAATGGAGTAGCTAAAGTAGGACCGCATGGAGTAGCTAAAGTAGGACAGCATGGAGTAGCTAAAGTAGGACAGCATGGAGTAGCTAAAGTAGGACATCATGGAGTAGCTAAAGTAGGACAGCATGGAGTAGCTAAAGTAGGACAGCATGGAGTAGCTGAAGTGGTACAGCATGGAGTAGCTGAAGTGGGACAGCATGGAGTAGCTAAAGTAGGACAGCATGGAGTAGCTGAAGTAGGACAGCATGGAGTAGCTAAAGTGGGACAGCATGGAGTAGCTAAAGTAGGACAGCATGGAGTAGCTAAAGTGGGACAGCATGGAGTAGCTAAAGTGGGACAGCATGGAGTAGCTGAAGTGGGACAGCATTGAGTAGCTAAAGTGGGACAGCATGGAGTAGCTAAAGTAGGACAGCCTGGAGTAGATGAAGTGGGACAGCATGGAGTAGCTGAAATGGGACAGCATGGAGTAGCTAAAGTAGGACAGCATGGAGTAGCTACAGTAGGACAGCATGGAGTAGCTAAAGTAGGACGGCATGGAGCAGCTAAAGTGCGAAAGCATGGAGTAGCTGAAGTGGGACAGCATGGAGTAGCTAAAGTGGGACAGCATGGAGTAGCTGAAGTAGAACAGCATGGAGTAGCTAAAGTGGGACAGCATGGAGTAGCTAAAGTAGGACAGCATGGAGTAGCTGAAGTGGGACAGCATGGAGTAGCTAAAGTAGGACAGCATGGAGTAGCTGAAGTAGGACAGCATGGAGTAGCTGAAGTGGGACAGCATGGAGTAGCTAAAGTAGGACGGCATGGAGTAGCTAAAGTAGGACAGCATGGAGTAGCTGAAGTAGGACAGCATGGAGTAGCTAAAGTAGGACAGCATGGAGTAGCTAAAGTAGGACAGCATGGAGTAGCTGAAGTAGGACAGCATGGAGTAGCTGAAGTGGGACAGCATGGAGTAGCTAAAGTAGGACAGCATGGAGTAGCTAAAGTAGAACAGCATGGAGTAGCTAAAGTAGGACAGCATGGAGCAGCTGAAGTGGGACAGCATGGAGTAGCTGAAGTGGGACAGCATGGAGTAGCTAAAGAAGGACGGCATGGAGTAGCTAAAGTAGGAAGGCATGGAGTAGCTAAGTTGGGACAGCATGGAGTAGCTGAAGTGGGACAGCATGGGGTAGCTGAAGTGGGACAGCATGGAGTAGCTAAAGTAGGACGGCATGGAGTAGCTAAGTTAGGTCAGCATGGAGTAGCTAAAGTAGGACAGCATGGAGTAGCTGAAGTGAGACAGCATGGAGTAGATAAAGTGGGACAGCATGGAGTAGCTAAAGTGGGACAGCATGGAGTAGCTAAAGTAGGACAGCATGGAGTAGCTAAAGTAGGACAGCATGGAGTAGCTAAAGTGGGACAGCAAGGAGTAGCTGAAGTGGGACAGCATGGAGTAGCTGAAGTGGGACAGCATGGAGTAGCTGAAATGGGACAGCATGGAGTAGCTAAAGTAGGACATCATGGAGTAGCAGAAGTAGGACAGCATGGAGTAACTAAAGTGGGACAGCATGGAGTAGCTGAAGTGGGACAGCATGGAGTAGCTAAAGTAGGACGGCATGGAGTAGCTAAGTTGGGTCAGCATGGAGTAGCTAAAGTAGGACAGCATGGAGTAGCTGAAGTGGGACAGCATGGAGTACATAAAGTGGGACAGCATGGAGTAGCTAAAGTGGTACAGCATGGAGTAGCTAAAGTAGGACAGCATGGAGTAGCTAAAGTAGGACAGCATGGAGTAGCTAAAGTGGGACAGCATGGAGTAGCTGAAGTGGGACAGTATGGAGTAGCTAAAGTGGGACAGCATGGAGTAGCTAAAGTGGGACAGCATGGAGTAGCTAAAGTGGGACAGCATGGAGTAGCTGAAGTGGGACAGCATTGAGTAGCTAAAGTGGGACAGCATGGAGTAGCTAAAGTAGGACAGCCTGGAGTAGATGAAGTGGGACAGCATGGAGTAGCTGAAATGGGACAGCATGGAGTAGCTAAAGTAGGACAGCATGGAGTAGCTACAGTAGGACAGCATGGAGTAGCTAAAGTAGGACGGCATGGAGCAGCTAAAGTGCGAAAGCATGGAGTAGCTGAAGTGGGACAGCATGGAGTAGCTAAAGTGGGACAGCATGGAGTAGCTGAAGTAGAACAGCATGGAGTAGCTAAAGTGGGACAGCATGGAGTAGCTAAAGTAGGACAGCATGGAGTAGCTGAAGTGGGACAGCATGGAGTAGCTAAAGTAGGACAGCATGGAGTAGCTGAAGTAGGACAGCATGGAGTAGCTGAAGTGGGACAGCATGGAGTAGCTAAAGTAGGACGGCATGGAGTAGCTAAAGTAGGACAGCATGGAGTAGCTGAAGTAGGACAGCATGGAGTAGCTAAAGTAGGACAGCATGGAGTAGCTAAAGTAGGACAGCATGGAGTAGCTGAAGTAGGACAGCATGGAGTAGCTGAAGTGGGACAGCATGGAGTAGCTAAAGTAGGACAGCATGGAGTAGCTAAAGTAGAACAGCATGGAGTAGCTAAAGTAGGACAGCATGGAGCAGCTGAAGTGGGACAGCATGGAGTAGCTGAAGTGGGACATTATGGAGTAGCTAAAGAAGGACGGCATGGAGTAGCTAAAGTAGGAAGGCATGGAGTAGCTAAGTTGGGACAGCATGGAGTAGCTGAAGTGGGACAGCATGGGGTAGCTGAAGTGGGACAGCATGGAGTAGCTAAAGTAGGACGGCATGGAGTAGCTAAGTTAGGTCAGCATGGAGTAGCTAAAGTAGGACAGCATGGAGTAGCTGAAGTGAGACAGCATGGAGTAGATAAAGTGGGACAGCATGGAGTAGCTGAAGTGGGACAGCATGGAGTAGCTGAAATGGGACAGCATGGAGTAGCTAAAGTAGGACATCATGGAGTAGCAGAAGTAGGACAGCATGGAGTAACTAAAGTGGGACAGCATGGAGTAGCTGAAGTGGGACAGCATGGAGTAGCTAAAGTAGGACGGCATGGAGTAGCTAAGTTGGGTCAGCATGGAGTAGCTAAAGTAGGACAGCATGGAGTAGCTGAAGTGGGACAGCATGGAGTACATAAAGTGGGACAGCATGGAGTAGCTAAAGTGGTACAGCATGGAGTAGCTAAAGTAGGACAGCATGGAGTAGCTAAAGTAGGACAGCATGGAGTAGCTAAAGTGGGACAGCATGGAGTAGCTGAAGTGGGACAGTATGGAGTAGCTAAAGTGGGACAGCATGGAGTAGCTGAAGTGGGACAGCATGGAGTAGCTGAAGTGGGACAGCATGGAGTAGCTAAAATGGGACAGCATGGAGTAGCTAAAGTAGAACAGCATGGAGTAGCTGAAGTAGGACAGCATGGAGTAACTAAAGTGGGACAGCATGGAGTAGCTAAAGTAGGACAGCATGGAGTAGCTAAAGTGGGACAGCATGGAGTAGCTGAAGTAGGACAGCATGGAGTAACTAAAGTGGGACAGCATGGAGTAGCTAAAGTAGGACAGCATGGAGTAGCTAAAGTGGGACAGCATGGAGTAGCTGAAGTGGGACAGCATGGAGTAGCTAAAGTGGGACAGCATGGAGTAGCTGAAGTAGGACAGCATGGAGTAGCTGACGTGGGACAGCATGGAGTAGATAAATTGGGACAGCATGGAGTAGCTAAAGTGGGACAGCATGGAGTAGCTAAAGTAGGACAGCATGGAGTAGCTAAAGTAGGACAGCATGGAGTAGCTAAAGTGGGACAGCATGGAGTATCTGAAGTGGGACAGCATGGAGTAGCTGAAGTGGGACAGCATGGAGTAGCTGAAATGGGACAGCATGGAGTAGCTAAAGTAGAACAGCATGGAGTAGCTGAAGTAGGACAGCATGGAGTAACTAAAGTGGGACAGCATGGAGTAGCTGAAGTGGGACAGCATGGAGTAGCTAAAGTAGGACGGCATGGAGTAGCTAAGTTGGGTCAGCATGGAGTAGCTAAAGTAGGACAGCATGGAGTAGCTGAAGTGGGACAGCATGGAGTACATAAAGTGGGACAGCATGGAGTAGCTAAAGTGGGACAGCATGGAGTAGCTAAAGTAGGACAGCATGGAGTAGCTGAAGTAGGACATCATGGAGTAACTAAAGTGGGACAGCATGGAGTAGCTAAAGTAGGACAGCATGGAGTAGCTAAAGTGGGACAGCATGGAGTAGCTGAAGTGGGACAGCATGGAGTAGCTGAAGTAGGACACCATGGAGTAGCTAAAGTAGGACAGCATGGAGTAGCTGAAGTGGGACAGCAAGGAGTAGCTGAAGTGGACAGCATGGAGTAGCTGACGTGGGACATTATGGACTAGCTAAAGTAGGACAGCATGGAGTAGCTGAAGTGGGACAGCATGGAGTAGCTAAAGTAGGACAGCATGGAGTAGCTAAAGTAGGACAGCATGGAGTAGCTGAAGTGGGACAGCAAGGAGTAGCTGAAGTGGACAGCATGGAGTAGCTGACGTGGGACAGTATGGACTAGCTAAAGTAGGACAGCATGGAGTAGCTGAAGTGGGACAGCATGGAGTAGCTAAAGTAGGACAGCATGGAGTAGCTGAAGTGGGACAGAATGGAGTAGCTAAAGTAGGACCGCATGGAGTAGCTAAAGTAGGACAGCATGGAGTAGCTAAAGTAGGACAGCATGGAGTAGGTAAAGTAGGACATCATGGAGTAGCTAAAGTAGGACAGCATGGAGTAGCTAAAGTAGGACAGCATGGAGTAGCTGAAGTGGTACAGCATGGAGCAGCTGAAGTGGGACAGCATGGAGTAGCTAAAGTAGGACAGCATGGAGTAGCTGAAGTAGGACAGCATGGAGTAGCTAAAGTGGGACAGCATGGAGTAGCTAAAGTAGGACAGCATGGAGTAGCTAAAGTGGGACAGCATGGAGTAGCTAAAGTGGGACAGCATGGAGTAGCTGAAGTGGGACAGCATGGAGTAGCTAAAGTGGGACAGCATGGAGTAGCTAAAGTGGGACAGCATGGAGTAGCTAAAGTGGGACAGCATGGAGTAGCTAAAGTAGGACAGCATGGAGTAGCTAAAGTGGGACAGCATGGAGTAGCTAAAGTGGGACAGCATGGAGTAGCTGAAGTGGGACAGCATTGAGTAGCTAAAGTGGGACAGCATGGAGTAGCTAAAGTAGGACAGCCTGGAGTAGATGAAGTGGGACAGCATGGAGTAGCTGAAATGGGACAGCATGGAGTAGCTAAAGTAGGACAGCATGGAGTAGCTACAGTAGGACAGCATGGAGTAGCTAAAGTAGGACGGCATGGAGCAGCTAAAGTGCGAAAGCATGGAGTAGCTGAAGTGGGACAGCATGGAGTAGCTAAAGTGGGACAGCATGGAGTAGCTGAAGTAGAACAGCATGGAGTAGCTAAAGTGGGACAGCATGGAGTAGCTAAAGTAGGACAGCATGGAGTAGCTGAAGTGGGACAGCATGGAGTAGCTAAAGTAGTACAGCATGGAGTAGCTGAAGTAGGACAGCATGGAGTAGCTGAAGTGGGACAGCATGGAGTAGCTAAAGTAGGACAGCATGGAGTAGCTAAAGTAGAACAGCATGGAGTAGCTAAAGTAGGACAGCATGGAGCAGCTGAAGTGGGACAGCATCGAGTAGCTGAAGTGGGACAGCATGGAGTAGCTAAAGAAGGACGGCATGGAGTAGCTAAAGTAGGAAGGCATGGAGTAGCTAAGTTGGGACAGCATGGAGTAGCTGAAGTGGGACAGCATGGGGTAGCTGAAGTGGGACAGCATGGAGTAGCTAAAGTAGGACGGCATGGAGTAGCTAAGTTAGGTCAGCATGGAGTAGCTAAAGTAGGACAGCATGGAGTAGCTGAAGTGGGACAGCATGGAGTAGATAAAGTGGGACAGCATGGAGTAGCTAAAGTGGGACAGCATGGAGTAGCTAAAGTAGGACAGCATGGAGTAGCTAAAGTAGGACAGCATGGAGTAGCTAAAGTGGAACAGCATGGAGTAGCTGAAGTGGGACAGCATGGAGTAGCTGAAGTGGGACAGCATGGAGTAGCTGAAATGGGACAGCATGGAGTAGCTAAAGTAGAACAGCATGGAGTAGCTGAAGTAGGACAGCATGGAGTAACTAAAGTGGGACAGCATGGAGTAGCTGAAGTGGGACAGCATGGAGTAGCTAAAGTAGGACAGCATGGAGTAGCTAAGTTGGGTCAGCATGGAGTAGCTAAAGTAGGACAGCATGGAGTAGCTGAAGTGGGACAGCATGGAGTACATAAAGTGGGACAGCATGGAGTAGCTAAAGTGGTACAGCATGGAGTAGCTAAAGTAGGACAGCATGGAGTAGCTAAAGTAGGACAGCATGGAGTAGCTAAAGTGGGACAGCATGGAGTAGCTGAAGTGGGACAGTATGGAGTAGCTAAAGTGGGACAGCATGGAGTAGCTGAAGTGGGACAGCATGGAGTAGCTGAAGTGGGACAGCATGGAGTAGCTGAAATGGGACAGCATGGAGTAGCTAAAGTAGAACAGCATGGAGTAGCTGAAGTAGGACAGCATGGAGTAACTAAAGTGGGACAGCATGGAGTAGCTAAAGTAGGACAGCATGGAGTAGCTAAAGTGGGACAGCATGGAGTAGCTGAAGTAGGACAGCATGGAGTAACTAAAGTGGGACAGCATGGAGTAGCTAAAGTAGGACAGCATGGAGTAGCTAAAGTGGGACAGCATGGAGTAGCTGAAGTGGGACAGCATGGAGTAGCTAAAGTAGGACAGCATCGAGTAGCTAAAGTAGGACAGCATGGAGTAGCTGAAGTAGGACACCATGGAGTAGCTAAAGTAGGACAGCATGGAGTAGCTGAAGTGGGACAGCAAGGAGTAGCTGAAGTGGACAGCATGGAGTAGCTGAAGTGGGACAGCATGGAGTAGCTAAAGTGGGACAGCATGGAGTAGCTAAAGTGGGACAGCATGGAGTAGCTGAAGTAGGACAGCATGGAGTAGCTGAAGTGGGACATTATGGAGTAGCTAAAGTAGGACAGCATGGAGTAGCTAAAGTAGGACGGCATGGAGTAGCTAAAGTAGGACAGCATGGAGTAGCTAAAGTAGGACAGCATGGAGTAGCTGAAGTGGGACAGCATGGAGTAGCTAAAGTAGGACAGCATGGAGTAGCTAAAGTAGGACAGCATGGAGTAGCTGAAGTGGGACAGCAAGGAGTAGCTGAAGTGGACAGCATGGAGTAGCTGAAGTGGGACAGCATGGAGTAGCTAAAGTAGGACGGCATGGAGCAGCTGAAGTGGTACAGCATGGAGTAGCTAAAGTAGGACAGCATGGAGTAGCTAAAGTAGGACAGCATGGAGTAGCTGAAGTTGGACAGCATGGAGTAGCTAAAGTAAGACAGCATGGAGTAGCTAAAGTAGGACAGCATGGAGTAGCTGAAGTGGGACAGCATGGAGTAGCTAAAGTAGGACAGCATGGAGTAGCTAAAGTAGAACAGCATGGAGTAGCTAAAGTAGGACGGCATGGAGCAGCTGATGTGGTACAGCATGGAGTAGCTGAAGTGGGACAGCATGGAGTAGCTAAAGATGGACGGCATGGAGTAGCTAAAGTAGGAAGGCATGGAGTAGCTAAGTTGGGACAGCATGGAGTAGCTGAAGTGGGACAGCATGGGTTAGCTGAAGTGGGACAGCATGGAGTAGCTAAAGTAGGACGGCATGGAGTAGCTAAGTTGGGTCAGCATGGAGTAGCTAAAGTAGGACAGTCTTGTTGGCTTTTCCAATGTAGGAAAGAGATCCAGTTTACATTAGGGACCTCCTGTACTTATGTGTTGTTGAATTTATTCCGCCAATGTGTGACGTCTTTTTGCTGTCACAGCCTTACTGGGTTATAGAGCAAACAACGCAATTATCACAACATAGGTTGTAATATGGCTTTTTTACTGGCTTGGCTGCCTCACTGATTTTATCCACACACAGCAACTGATAGGCCTACTTTCAAGTCGCCAAATAATGTCTAAAGTCCAAACCCATAAAACAAGTTACTTTTAGACTACTCTTTGTTTATAATTGTATGTATTTAGAGGGCCTCTTGCAGGGGTCCCAAACTACATTCAGCTGCCTGACGATTTTTTCTTGAGCGGATGGTTGGGCAGCTCGAACATAATTACAAATAACATTGTACGCTGTAATTGACCACAAGTCCAAACATATATAACATTTGACCAAAACAAACCTTCATTGCATTGGAATACGATCTAATGTGTCTCTCTATTACACGTGAGAATACTTGAAAATCACTTGGAGCTGATTTCCTGGTGTTTTTACAGTCTTTAATGTCCAACAATGAAAACTCAGCTAAATAAAACCACCCCGTGTGCTGCCAGTTGGGGAACCCTGGCCCCTATTGTTTTTCTAGGTTAGCCTATATTGTTTTTTTTGTCGTTTACGCACTAATAGTTGGTCATGTAAATAGCCTTAATCACACCATTATTATAGAGAGAAGGGTAAAAGTGTTTATTGGGGTCCGGAAAACAAAATGCGGATGTGTGTGTGTCAGCCAAGTGTTCTCGTGTGCCTAAACGTCATCTGTGACTCTTCCTCACAGTTATTTTCTATTTCACTCCTAGTCTCACCCCTCTATCGGTCCGTTCTCCAGACGCAGCAGCTCGGCTGGTCTACGCCTATTCCCGGCCAACCACCCTATCCCCCAGAGAGAAGAGAAAGAATACATGGGACACAACGAAAGATAAAGTATCCTAGGTTGTACTTTAGATATATCCAGGACAATCAGAGCGGATATCCATCGACACAGAAAGAAACCCCGCCTTTACTCGTCACGCGGTCTCTCAACTTCTCCCACCTACTCTTTCTTTTTATCTCAATCCTTCTTTCTATTAAAATTGTTTTTGACTGGATGGAAAGATGTGGATAAACGGCGGAAGTGGTCAGGTTGGACCCTAATCTAAAACAACGACACACCCGGGCCGTCACGAGCGCAGCAGGCATATTATATTCAACAGGACGGAGCTATACTTTTTCCGGTTGGACTGATTTTCGAACTTTCTGAAAATTGCATATAGGCTACCGCTGTCTCTTCTGTGTGCTCTAACCCAAAGTCTCATACATCGCCTTGGACCTCAGTGAGAGGGGATTGGGACCAAAGTAAGTACCGTTATCTCAATCACATCAATAGACTGTTATTGTGATATAAACTGAATAACGGTTTCGTCTGAATATGCAGTGTTTCTACAATAGCCAGCACTACTCTGTTGTCTGTTCAAGTGTTGAAGGTTTTCAACCTAATCCTACCCGTAACCCTAACTTTAACCACACGGCTAACCTTATGCCTAACCCTAACATTAAATTACTAACAAAATGCTTTTTTTCCATTAATTTTTTACAATAGCCAATTTTGACTTTGTGGCTGCGCTAACCTTTCGGTTATCTAGGCATGCAGCCCACAATGAAGCGCGATCACTTGGACACGCGTCATTACGCAAGCCACGTACGTTTATCCTATGATTAAGGAACGCCGTTTGGGTCTTTTCGTGTCAAAAAATATATACTTCAAATAACACTATTTGATGTGTCAAATAAGCTTGTTGGACCTGAATATGACTTCACGTCACATAATAATTTAAGCGTTCATAAAGCTTTTACGTAGGTATTACACATTGATTACACTATCACTCGTATGTCATATGTCACAACGATTCACCGATACGTATGCTATGATGCTGGTAAAGTTGTCTCGCGCACCTACAACGCTGGTCATAAAAAAAGCTAGCTAGCTGATGGATGCAAACAATGTTCTTCCCCAAAAACATAGCTAAACGACATCATCTGTTTCAGTAGCTATAGTTAGACAATTAACTATATAGCTAGGTGTCATAATTTAAAAGGACCCTAATTTATAACAGTTTTTATTTGATTAATGGTGGTCGGACCCATCTATGTGAAGCTAGCGACAATAAGGATTAGCCTCAATAGTGGACTTTGAGGTTAGCCTTCAAAATAAAAGTATGTCATTGACAGTGACGCAAATCGATGTCAATTATGCCATAATTAAATAGATAATGCTAAACGAGTTTGGAATGTTGTTATATAAAATCAAAAACAGATTATAATTTGTACATTTGAAAATAATATGTTGAAATTACACTGGATATATTAGACTTTAGCATTGCATTGGGGGCATTCTTATTTCACTGTAAAGGCCTTACCTATGGATTGTGGATCAATGACATGGGGTATCAGTCTACTCAATGACACCCAGAGAACATTAACGTCGTAGCTCTTATTGTGGGACTCTAAAACATCTGTGAATTGAACCACATTTATAGTCAACCTACTATGTGTTTATGTGTAACTCTGTTGTTTTTGTCGCACTTGTCATGTACTTCTAGACGTAGTGAGTGGAGGAGTCAGGCGCAGAGAGCAGGGTAGTAGATACGTGGATAGTTAATTCCCAAAGCAACAGTGTCGGTCAACGCCACACACACGGGTGCAAAAATACCCAGTCCAAAATGCAAATAATCTGGTTAGCCATTTGATTAGCACTGATCTGATAGAAGTGGGCAGGACAGCTGGACCTCTGATGAAGCTAGCTGGCTGCTTATAACGTTAGCTTTGGGCAACAGGGTTAAGTAGCTGGCTAGCTATTTATTTTCATGAACTGAAGTTCAATTTCAATAGGCGAACAATAAGTGGCTACCTAGCTAATACTTACTCGCAAGGATTCCTAAATCATTGCTAAGAATAATGAAAATGACTGCAGTTTCGACTTGTCATTGTTTTCAGGCTGGTTGTATTGGTGCTAGCTAGGTACCAAGCTAAAGCTAGCTACCCTAGACGTTGCGGTCTAACAAATAATGCCTTATAATTAAAGCGATATTGTAAACATATCGTTCGTGGCCGGTGTGTGCTTGTTTGCAGACTTTTTATGTACAGCTTTGACAGTGCTACTACAGTAGTGGTGGCGCTTGGCTTACACGTGCAAATTCAGCACACACAACATTCTATAATAGAATTGTGTTATTTGACGTGTCAAATTAAAAGCTTATTTAATGTGTCAAATAGTGTTATTTGATGTGTATCTTTTTTGACATGCAAAGACCCAAACGGTGTTCCATATATGATGAGACAATTGTGAACTCGGAAAAATATGAAGTCAAATCATGACGTCAGTGATCTTTAGGTCAAAAAGTCGGAGTTCTGGAAAGCGGTCCGAGTTCCTGAGTTGGAATTCCGAGTTGGGTTTTTTTCAGAGTGGGAGCTTGTTTTTTTTCTCGAGTTATCTGTTGTTTTGAATGCATTGAAGTCGGAAGTCGGAGATTTCCGAGTTCACAGATGTTTTGAAAACGGTATATTGTGTTTTGCTCCTTCTGACAAATTTTAAAATAAAAAAGCTTAAACGTACAATATGCAGAAATCGCTCAGCCATTTACTGGTTGCTAAAATTCTAATACTTCGCCTAATTTCAGTTTATGTGACAAAACAAGTGTAGATAATCATTGCACAATCCAAACCACTGTGAAATAAATATATTTTCAATAACCCAAAATATTGAATTTTCAGCTGTTTGAAGCAGGTGTACAAAAGCGAAGGTAAAAGCAGTAAAAACGAAACGTAGGAATGGGAAGCATATGGAGTGACATGTAGCAATGAATAAGATCAAATTAATTAGCTTAAACCTCATATTTACACTTCATAACTTTTATTTGAAACTATATCTTAAACTTTTGACTGTCGGAAATGCATCCTTATTAAAAAGAACAGGGAAAAAGTGAGGTGCTCCCACAGACAGCATGATGTCACTGATCTTAAACACACTGATGGATCAATAGCTGACTGTTAACACATCAAAGATCTGAGTCCTAACTCTCTACCCTCCATCTATCCATTAGGCTTTACTCCTTCAATCATTTTTATTTTTTATGTGTACATTTTATTGCATGTCTGTCAGTGTGTGGGCCTCTAATTTCAGTAAAGTGCTCTTTTACAGGGTCACAGCAAGGAGTACAGTCCAAACATCCTCTCCCTCTGCCAGTTGGAGAAGGAGAGGGAGACCGACAGAACAGAATATTGCACTTAAAAATGTCTCAGGCATGACCTGCGTTAAAGTTAGTTTGCAGTCATAATAATATAACATCAGTGTGTGTGTGTGACTGGTGAGGATACAGAGGATCACGCTCTGGATCTCTAAACCTTGTAATCCGAGGTCATGAAATCCCATTTTTAGTTTGAGATTAACCAAACCAGAATGTGGACTTTAATCTGGTTGTGGATTGTATTACTTTATGTTGAAATTACACTGACTCTAAATCATTTAACCTGACATCATTTAGACCCACTGTTGGACAACGTCTATCTTGTTCAAGAGATTTTATCTCAGTAGGCCAAATCCTAACTTGAGGTCTGCCTGTCACGCAAACCTCCCATTGACTGGAAGCATGATTTACAACATGGAAGTCTCAGTTATGAACGCTGATCTCAAATTACAATTAAGGTCACTGAAACTAGACAGGTCTCTCTCTCTCATATATATACACTGCTCAAAAAAATAAAGGGAACACTTAAACAACACAATGTAACTCCAAGTCAATCACACTTCTGTGAAATCAAACTATCCACTTAGGAAGCAACACTGATTGACAATAAATTTCACATGCTGTTGTGCAAATGGAATAGACAAAAGGTGGAAATTATAGGCAATTAGCAAGACACCCCCCAAAACAGGAGTGATTCTGCAGGTGGTGACCACAGACCACTTCTCAGTTCCTATGCTTCCTGGCTGATGTTTTGGTCACTTTTGAATGCTGGCGGTGCTCTCACTCTAGTGGTAGCATGAGACGGAGTCTACAACCCACACAAGTGGCTCAGGTAGTGCAGTTCATCCAGGATGGCACATCAATGCGAACTGTGGAAAAAAGGTTTGCTGTGTCTGTCAGCGTAGTGTCCAGAGCATGGAGGCACTACCAGGAGACAGGCCAGTACATCAGGAGACGTGGAGGAGGCCGTAGGAGGGCAACAACCCAGCAGCAGGACCGCTACCTCCGCCTTAGTGCAAGGAGGTGCACTGCCAGAGCCCTGCAAAATGACCTCCAGCAGATCACAAATGTGCATGTGTCTGCTCAAACGGTCAGAAACAGACTCCATGAGGGAGTCTCCACTCAACTCTATCTGCACACACTTGGATGCTTAAACACACACACACACACACACACACACACACACACACACACACACACACACACACACACACACACACACACACACACACACACACACACACACACACACACAGACACTCTTAGACTCAAGAACACTGGTATTGACTGAAATGTCACCTCCATGTTTCTAATGTTAAATGAAATCTATGCTTCCTCCCATGGAGAGACCTGTAGACCATACGTTAGCATAGTGAAACCCCCAGTTAGGCCTACTCTACTGTTTACTGCAGGTACGTCTGCTTTAGGTTGGGACCAGTGGTTATTACACAGGGAAGTGAGTCCGGCCTTTATTGCTTCTCTGCTGTGTGTGATGTGTTATGATCACCTTTGGACTGCACTGTGGCTCTGTTTTGTAGCAGGGAAGATCCCTGTATCTGTGCTGTTGTGGTTAACTCTGCTTAGACGACTCACCTATACAATAATCAACTGGCTAAAACACAGTAGGACAGAGGCATTTCTATATCTATGGTATGGTGCTTTTAAGAATTGTCTGTGAGAATGAAATTATCTATGGCATTTGGAATTCTTCTTAGGAGTGTGCGGTAGTTGTAAGCAGTGTACTGTGTCCTACCCTCCTCTTTGCTCTGTGTACATCTGCTCGTTCGTGTTGTGATCTTCAACAGCATTTTACGGAGTTCCTTTCTACATTTCTGGAATAGCAGGCAATCTGGGTGATGTGCCCTAAAGGCATGGAAAGTACAAGAGTTCAATATCTCTGCTAGTGTGCTCACAGAAAGTCAACAGGGTTATTCACCTGTCCAGCCCCCCACCTCCTGTCTGTTGTGGAGGGGTGGATTTCCCAGTGAATACATGGACCCTCCCTCCCTCCCTCCCTCGCTCCCTCCCTCCCTCGCTGCCTCTGAATTCAGCAGGATGATGTCGTATCAGTAATCCCATGATGCCAGCAGAATGCTCTGCTGCAGAGGAGTGACGGGGGGAACAAAAGCACTAATGCTGTTTCAATAGCAGCAGCAACCCCCCAGGACTCAGTGTCATCAACCTTGCAGCGTTTCTACAACAGCGTGCAGGCTTTTGCCAAAACCTGCATCCTATAGCCCCCGTTTGAGAAACGACTTTTGACACATCAACATGTGTCTATCTCACCACTTCTTGTTTTTAACATCATCTGCACTGATCTCAATAGACTGGATAGGTGGAAGCTTTATAGCAGAGGTCCATCTGTCCTGTCCACTTCTATCAGATCAGTGCTGACAGAGGAGATGAGATGACGAGAGGAAGGCATTTTAGAGTATTGAGATACACCCCTGATGAAGGACAGGAGATGAGGAGGGGAAGACGATTGAGATGCACTCTCTGAGTTGTGACAGGAAATGTGTCTGGTGTTGATGAGTAACCTGCTATGATGTGGAATTAACTGAACAATGACAGTGTCTCAGGGGAGAGTGTGTGTGAGAAGGGAAGGCTTCTGTAGCCGTAACTTAGTGTTGTAACTTGTAACTTCATTTACTGTCTTGTTAGTGTGACTGGTGTATGGGGATCCACGCCTACGTAACCTAAGCTATCCAAAGCTAGCCTAGCGTTAGCTAACATTTTTATTGAAGCTCAAAGGGTCAGTTCTGTATTAGCCGGTAGCTCCTATCCGTTTCAATGTTAACCAGTGTGAAAAGCCCAGTTTATCTCAGTGTATGCTACCGTTGGGTGTCAGCGGCACTCCCTTCCCTGGCTGTATATCAGTCTTTAATGTGTGTGTAAATCCAGCTGCATAGTTGAAAGAGAGCCAGGCCTGCTCTGTCTGTGTCTGGGAGTAATGTTAGGCAGAGAAGGAAGGAGGGAGGCAGGCAGCGAGGTAGGCATGGAGGGAGGCCTCGCTCTGCCTCTCAGAGCTTCTGTCAGCTTGGGAGGGAACCTACTCAATGAGGCAAGTCCTGGAAGGATCAGGGAGGGGGAGGGGTTTGGGGGGCTGAGGAGAATCGGGGGAGTGGGTTGGGTAGGGTGTAGAAGGGTGGCGTCAGAGAGGATTAGGGTAGTATTTTGGAGAGGGTTTAGGTGCTGGGTTTAGGGTGCAGGGTTGAGTGGTGATAGGGGAGTGGTGTGTGGGAGGACATTCTGACTCAGCACAGATAGATGATTCACAGCAAAATATTCAGCCATGATTCATACTGTCCCCCACTCAACTCCCGTCCCCATCCTACACACCCAAATCACAGTCGAAGTAAAACTTCTCTACTTTTCTCTCTCTGAAACCACGAAGCGCCTGTCATAAATCAGGAAGCCAAGTGTTTGTTTCTTGGGCTTCAGGAATGTAACTGAAGAAGTGCCTCAGGCCTTGAAAAAGAAGAAAAGAACTGATTGAAAGTAAGGTGATATCATCTTGCAACGTGGTCTCAGAGCATTTTGTATTATTCTGTACGTAAATCCAAAACACTCCATTTATACTGAACAAAAATATAAAAACGCAACATGCAACAATTTCAAAGATTTTACAGTTCATATAAGGAACTTGTCAATTTAAGTAAATTCATTAAGCCCTAAAATATGAATTTCACATGACTGGGAATACAGATATTCATCTGTTGGTCACAGATACCTTTAAAAAAAAGTAAGGACGTGGATCAGAAAACCAGTCAGTATCTGGTGTGACCACCATTTGCCTCATGCAGCGTGACACATCTCCTGATCAGGCTGTTAATTGTGGCCTGTGGCCCACTCCTCTTCAATTGCTGTGAGAAGTTGCTGGATATTGGCGGGAACTGGAACACGCTGTCGTACATGTCCATCCAGAGCATCCCAAACATGCTCAATTGGTGACATGTCTGGTGAGTATGCAGGCCATGGAAGAACTGGGACATTTTCAGCTTCCAGGAATTGTGTATAGATCCTTGCGACATAGGGCTGTGCATTATCATGCTGAAACATGAGGTGATGGGCCAGAACTTGTCCGTGTAGACCAATTTGGGTTTCCAATGTCTCCAAAAGAATGTGGTGATCGATGGTATCAAAGGCAGCACTAAGGTCTAGGAGCACGAGGACAGATGCAGAGCCTCGGTCTGACGCCATTAAAATGTCATTTAACACCTTCACAAGTGCAGTCTCAGTGCTATGATGGGGTCTAAAACCAGACTGAAGCATTTCATATCCATTGTTTGTCTTCAGGAAGGCAGTGAGTTGCTGTGCAACAGCTTTTTCAAAAATTTTTGAGAGGAATGGAAGATTCGATATAGGCCGATAGTTTTTTATATTTTCTGGGTCAAGGTTTGGCTTTTTCAAGAGAGGCTTTATTTCTGCCACTTTTAGTGAGTTTGGTACACATCCGGTGGATAGAGAGCCGTTTATTATGTTCAACATAGGAGGGCCGAGCACAGGAAGCAGCTCTTTCAGTAGTTTAGTTGGAAATAGGATCCAGTATCCAGCTTGAAGGTTTAGAGGCCATGATTATTTTCATCATTGTGTCAAGAGATATAGTACTAAAACACTTAAGTGTCTCTCTTGATCCTAGGTCCTGGCAGAGTTGTGCAGATCCAGGACAGCTAAGCCCTGGAGGAATACGCAGATTTAAAGAGGAGTCCGTAATTTGCTTTCTAATGATCATGATCTTTTCCTCAAAGAAGTTCATAAATTTATTACTGCTGAAGTGAAAGCCATCCTCACTTGGGGAATGCTGCTTTTTAAGTTAGCTTTGCGACAGTATCAAAAATCAATTTTGGATTGTTCTTATTTTCCTCAATTAAGTTGGAAAAATAGGATGATCGAGCAGCAGTGAGGGCTCTTCGATACTGCACGGTACTGTCTTTCCAAGCTAGTCGGAAGACTTCCAGTTTGGTGTGGCGCCATTTCCGTTCCAATTTTCTGGAAGCTTGCTTCAGAGCTCGGGTATTTTCTGTATACCAGGGAGCTAGTTTCTTATGACAAATGTTTTTAGTTTTTAGGGGTGCAACTGCATCTAGGGTATTGCGCAAGGTTTAATTGAGTTCCTCAGTTAGGTGGTTAACTGATTTTTGTCCTCTGACGTCCTTGGGTAGGCAGAAGGAGTCTGGAAGGGCATCAATTAATCTTTGTGTTGTCTGAGAATTTATAGCATGACTTTTGATGCTCCTTGGTTGGGGTCTGAGCAGATTATTTGTTGCGATTGCAAACGTAATAAAATTGTGATCCGATAGTCCAGGATTATGAGGAAAAACATTAAGATCTACAACATTGGGACAAAACTAGGTCCAGAGTATGACTGTGACAGTGAGTAGGTCCAGAGACATGTTGGACAAAACCCACTGAATCGATGATGGCTCCAAAAGCCTTTTGGACTGGGTCTGTGGACTTTTCCATGTGAATTTTAAAATCACCAAAAATTTTAATATTATCTGCTATGACTACAAGGTCCGATAGCAATTCAGGGAACTCAGTGAGGAACGCTGTATATGGCCCAGGAGGCCTGTAAACAGTAGCTATAAAAAGTGATTGAGTAGGCTGCATAGATTTCATGACTAGAAGCTTAAAAGACGAAAACGTCATTTTTTTTTTGTAAATTGAAATTTGCTATCGTAAATGTTAGCAACACCTCCGCCTTTGCGGGATGCACGGGGGATATGGTCACTAGTGTAACCAAGAGGTGAGGCCTCATTTAACACAGTAAATTCATCAGGCTTAAGCCATGTTTCAGTCAGGCCAATCACATCAAGATTATGATCAGTGATTAGTTAATTGACTATAACTGCCTTTGAAGTGAGGGATCTAACATTAAGTAGCCCTATTTTGAGATGTGAGTTATCACGATCTCTTTCAATAATGGCAGGAATGGAAGAGGTCTTTATCCTAGTGAGATTGCTAAGGCGAACACCGCCATGTTTAGTTTTGCCCAACCTAGGTCGAGGCACAGACACGGTCTCAATGGGGATAGCTGAGCTGACTACACTGACTGTGCTAGTGGCAGACTCCACTAAGCTGGCAGGCTGGCTAACAGTCTGCTGCCTGGCCTGCACCCTATTTCATTGTGGAGCTAGAGGAGTTAGAGCCCTGTCTATGTTGGTAGATAAGATGAGAGCACCCCTCCAGCTAGGATGGAGTCCGTCACCCCTCAGCAGGTCAGGCTTGGTCCTGTTTGTGGGTGAGTCCCAGAAAGAGGGCCAATTATCTACAAATTCTATCTTTTGGGAGGGGCAGAAAACAGTTTTCAACCAGCGATTGAGTTGTGAGACTCTGCTGTAGAGCTCATCACTCCCCCTAACTGGGAGGGGGCCAGAGACAATTACTCGATGCCGACACATCTTTCTAGCTGATTTACACGCTGAAGCTATGTTGCGCTTGGTGACCTTTGGTGACCGCTTTTCTCTTTTGGGGTCAAGTTTATTCAGATCCAAGAACCGAGAATGGTGCTTGTTGCTGTCGACATTTTCTGAAAACTTTGTCCCTGCAACCAAAACAGTTTATCTGCTAACAAGTTAGCTAGCTAGTGACTTCCACTCCAGAGCCATGGCGCAGCAAGGGTCGTTTGAGGGGGTGGGATTTCGAGCAAAGACACACCTTTCCCAGAAGACCAGTCCAAGGTGGTTTAGGGCTCAACCCCGTTGTTTTCGTTGAAAGTGAAAAAACAACACAACAAGTGGGTGCAGCATGAGGTTGCCCGCGACCTTTGGATTCCATCTTTAATTTGAGCCAGTTTGCTACATGTCACGTTCGTCGTATGGTGGAAGAGAGGAGGACCAAGGCGCAGCGTGATATAAATACATTCTTCTTATTTATTTACCGAAACGAAGAACACTAAACACACTATCAAAATAACAAACGAACGTAACGCTATATAATCAATAAGTGCAGACACAGGCAATTTACACATAGACAATAACCCACAAAATACCCAACGGAATATGGCTGCCTAAATATGGTTCCCAATCAGAGACAACAATAAACAGCTGCCTCTAATTGAGAACCAATCTAGGCAACCATAGACATACAAACACCACCCCATAAACATTCAAAACCCCTAGACAAGACAAAACACATCCATCCCCATGTCACACCCTGACCTAACCAAAATAATAAAGAAAACAAAGATAACTAAGGCCAGGGTGTGACACTACAGCAGGAAAATAATCCTACATCAACATGAATGTGATTATTATGTAGATTATAATTCATTTACATTTTTGTAGGTTTTGATACATTTTTCGTGAGGGAATATTGAGTCTGAAATTTCTAAATGAAAATTACAAACTTAAGAAGCCTTTTTAAACCTCAAATACACAAGTGTTACATTTCCTGCAATGCAGGACAGTTCTCCTGCAACAGGGTGATCAAATGAAGATCCTACATCTGTAATTGAATGTGTAAGATTTGCACAACCAATGCGACCAATGCGCAGCGTTGTAAGTGTTCATGATGAATGGATCAAACTGAACACTGAAATAAAAAACAATAAAGTGAACGAACGAAAACCGAAACAGTTCCGTGTGGAACACACAGACACGGAAGACAACCACCCACAAAAACACAATAGAAAACAGGCTACCGAAGTATGATTCTCAATCAGAGACAACAATTAACACCTGCCTCTGATTGAGAACCATATCAGGCCAAACGAAAAACCCAACATAGAAAAACAAACATAGATAACCCACCCAACTCACGCCCTGACCATACTAAAACAAAGAAATAACAAAAGAACTAAGGTCAGAACGTGACACAATGTCATTACATCTAATTAGTTGGTGCCAATCTTTCCTATTCATTTGGCCTGCAGATTTCTCCCAATGTGTGTTATGTGGAGTTTATACAACAGATGGTATGGATTAGAATATGGATTTGACTTCAGTCGATTGTTGAGGTATGAACATTTCCTCTAGACTGATTGGGATGGTTCTTGTTGTTTAACTGCGGTGAAAGAAATGGATAAATAAACAGTCATTCAGTTAGTGATTTTAACCCTTTCCATTCTTCCTGTGTCTGGCTAGGATGAGATAGAGAAGGATTAGACAGACATTGTGTCATAAAAGAGACCAGGAAGTAGGCTACACATGGGACAACTGGTCACATCCTTTCATTCACTGGCAATTCAAATAACCACAAAGGATGATGTAACCACTCCTTCCTCCCATCCCACTGAGGCAGCATGCTGCCAAAGGTGTGCTGTGTGTGTGTGTGTGTGTTTCTTTGTGTGTGTGTGTGTATCTTTGCGTTTGTGCATGTGTGTGTAAATGTCAGTATATTAACCGTCTTCTCTGCTCTCTCCCCAGTATGGTGTCCAGTTTGAGCGAGTGGTTCTGGAATGAGCAGCTGTGGTTCCCTGAGGGGCTGGGTTGGGCTGACCTGGAGGACAAAGATGGCCGTGTCTACGCCAAGGCCAGCGACCTTTGGGTGGTGCTACCCATCGCCCTAGCCTTCCTCGTAATACGACATATCTTCGAGAGGTATGTCTGTCCATCTGTTCTTCTGTCTGTCTGTTTGGCTGGCTGGCTGGCTGGCTGGCTGGCTGGCTGTCACCCCTCATAAGATTAATCCTCTGCCTCTTTCACCATCTGTCTACATGTTTATATCTCTTCTCTTTCCCCATCTGTCTACATGTTTATACCTCTTCTCTTCCCCCATCTGTCTACATGTTTATTCCTCTTCTCTTTCACCATCTGTCTACATGTTTATATCTCTTCTCTTTCACCCATCTGTCTACATGTTTATACCTCTTCTCTTTCACCATCTGTCTACATGTTTATACCTCTTCTCTTTCACCATCTGTCTACATGTTTATACCTCTTCTCTTTCACCATCTGTCTACATGTTTATACCTCTTCTCTTTCACCATCTGTCTACATGTTTATACCTCTTCTCTTTCCCCCATCTGTCTACATGTTTATATCTCTTCTCTTTCCCCCATCTGTCTACATGTTTATATCTCTTCTCTTTCACCATCTGTCTACATGTTTATACCTCTTCTCTTTCACCCGTCTGTCTACATGTTTATACCTCTTCTCTTTCACCCATCTGTCTACATGTTTATATCTCTTCTCTTTCACCATCTGTCTACATGTTTATTTCTCTTCTCTTTACCCCATCTGTCTACATGTTTATACCTCTTCTCTTTCACCCATCTGTCTACATGTTTATACCTCTTCTCTTTCACCCATCTGTCTACATGTTTATACCTCTTCTCTTTCACCCGTCTGTCTACATGTTTATACCTCTTCTCTTTCACCATCTGTCTACATGTTTATACCTCTTCTCTTTCACCATCTGTCTACATGTTTATACCTCTTCTCTTTCACCATCTGTCTACATGTTTATATCTCTTCTCTTTCACCATCTGTCTACATGTTTATATCTCTTCTCTTTCACCCATCTGTCTACATGTTTATACCTCTTCTCTTTCCCCCATCTGTCTACATGTTTATATCTCTTCTCTTTCACCATCTGTCTACATGTTTATACCTCTTCTCTTTCACCATCTGTCTACATGTTTATACCTCTTCTCTTTCACCCATCTGTCTACATGTTTATACCTCTTCTCTTTCCCCCATCTGTCTACATGTTTATACCTCTTCTCTTTCCCCATCTGTCTACATGTTTATACCTCTTCTCTTTCACCATCTGTCTACATGTTTATATCTCTTCTCTTTACCCCATCTGTCTACATGTTTATACCTCTTCTCTTTCCCCCATCTGTCTACATGTTTATATCTCTTCTCTTTCCCCCATCTGTCTACATGTTTATACCTCTTCTCTTTCCCCCATCTGTCTACATGTTTATACCTCTTCTCTTTCCCCCATCTGTCTACATGTTTATATCTCTTCTCTTTCACCATCTGTCTACATGTTTATACCTCTTCTCTTTCACCATCTGTCTACATGTTTATACCTCTTCTCTTTCCCCCATCTGTCTACATGTTTATACCTCTTCTCTTTCCCCCATCTGTCTACATGTTTATACCTCTTCTCTTTCCCCCATCTGTCTACATGTTTATATCTCTTCTCTTTCCCCCATCTGTCTACATGTTTATATCTCTTCTCTTTACCCCATCTGTCTACATGTTTATACCTCTTCTCTTTCACCATCTGTCTACATGTTTATACCTCTTCTCTTTCACCATCTGTCTACATGTTTATACCTCTTCTCTTCCCCCATCTGTCTACATGTTTATACCTCTTCTCTTTCACCATCTGTCTACATGTTTATATCTCTTCTCTTTCACCATCTGTCTACATGTTTATATCTCTTCTCTTTCACCCATCTTTCTACATGTTTATACCTCTTCTCTTTCACCATCTGTCTACATGTTTATATCTCTTCTCTTTCACCATCTGTCTACATGTTTATATCTCTTCTCTTTCCCCCATCTGTCTACATGTTTATATCTCTTCTCTTTCACCATCTGTCTACATATTTATACCTCTTCTCTTCCCCCATCTGTCTACATGTTTATATCTCTTCTCTTTCACCATCTGTCTACATGTTTATACCTCTTCTCTTTCACCATCTGTCTACATGTTTATACCTCTTCTCTTTCACCATCTGTCTACATGTTTATATCTCTTCTCTTTCACCATCTGTCTACATGTTTATATCTCTTCTCTTTCCCCCATCTGTCTACATGTTTATATCTCTTCTCTTTCACCATCTGTCTACATATTTATACCTCTTCTCTTCCCCCATCTGTCTACATGTTTATATCTCTTCTCTTTCCCCATCTGTCTACATGTTTATACCTCTTCTCTTTCACCATCTGTCTACATGTTTATACCTCTTCTCTTTCCCCCATCTGTCTACATGTTTATATCTCTTCTCTTTCACCCATCTGTCTACATGTTTATACCTCTTCTCTTTCACCCATCTGTCTACATGTTTATACCTCTTCTCTTTCACCCATCTGTCTACATGTTTATACCTCTTCTCTTTCACCCATCTGTCTACATGTTTATACCTCTTCTCTTTCACCATCTGTCTACATGTTTATACCTCTTCTCTTTCACCATCTGTCTACATGTTTATACCTATTCTCTTTACCCATCTGTCTACATGTTTATACCTCTTCTCTTTCACCATCTGTCTACATGTTTATACCTCTTCTCTTTCACCATCTGTCTACATGTTTATATCTCTTCTCTTTCACCATCTGTCTACATGTTTATACCTCTTCTCTTTCACCATCTGTCTACATGTTTATACCTCTTCTCTTTCACCATCTGTCTACATGTTTATATCTCTTCTCTTTCACCATCTGTCTACATGTTTATATCTCTTCTCTTTCACCATCTGTCTACATGTTTATATCTCTTCTCTTTCACCATCTGTCTACATGTTTATACCTCTTCTCTTTCACCCATCTGTCTACATGTTTATATCTCTTCTCTTTCACCATCTGTCTACATGTTTATATCTCTTCTCTTTCACCATCTGTCTACATGTTTATACCTCTTCTCTTTCACCATCTGTCTACATGTTTATATCTCTTCTCTTTCACCATCTGTCTACATGTTTATACCTCTTCTCTTTCACCATCTGTCTACATGTTTATACCTCTTCTCTTTCACCATCTGTCTACATGTTTATATCTCTTCTCTTTCACCATCTGTCTACATGTTTTTACCTCTTCTCTTTCACCATCTGTCTACATGTTTATACCTCTTCTCTTTCCCCCATCTGTCTACATGTTTATATCTCTTCTCTTCCCCCATCTGTCTACATGTTTATATCTCTTCTCTTTCACCATCTGTCTACATGTTTATATCTCTTCTCTTTCACCATCTGTCTACATGTTTATACCTCTTCTCTTCCCCCATCTGTCTACATGTTTATTTCTCTTCTCTTTCCCCCATCTGTCTACATGTTTATATCTCTTCTCTTTCACCATCTGTCTACATGTTTATACCTCTTCTCTTTCACCATCTGTCTACATGTTTATATCTCTTCTCTTTCCCCATCTGTCTACATGTTTATACCTCTTCTCTTCACCCATCTGTCTACATGTTTATACCTCTTCTCTTTCACCATCTGTCTACATGTTTATACCTCTTCTCTTTCACCATCTGTCTACATGTTTATACCTCTTCTCTTTCACCATCTGTCTACATGTTTATACCTCTTCTCTTTCACCATCTGTCTACATGTTTATACCTCTTCTCTTTCACCATCTGTCTACATGTTTATACCTCTTCTCTTTCACCATCTGTCTACATGTTTATACCTCTTCTCTTTCACCATCTGTCTACATGTTTATACCTCTTCTCTTTACCCATCTGTCTACATGTTTATACCTCTTCTCTTCCCCCATCTGTCTACATGTTTATACCTCTTCTCTTTCACCATCTGTCTACATGTTTATACCTCTTCTCTTTCACCATCTGTCTACATGTTTATACCTCTTCTCTTTACCCATCTGTCTACATGTTTATACCTCTTCTCTTCCCCCATCTGTCTACATGTTTATACCTCTTCTCTTTCACCATCTGTCTACATGTTTATACCTCTTCTCTTTCACCCATCTGTCTACATGTTTATACCTCTTCTCTTCACCCATCTGTCTACATGTTTATACCTCTTCTCTTCCCCCATCTGTCTACATGTTTATACCTCTTCTCTTCCCCCATCTGTCTACATGTTTATACCTCTTCTCTTCCCCCATCTGTCTACATGTTTATACCTCTTCTCTTTTCCCCATCTGTCTGTATGTTTATATCTCTTCTCTTTCACCCGTCTGTCTACATGTTTATACCTCTTCTCTTCCCCATCTGTCTACATGTTTATACCTCTTCTCTTTCACCATCTGTCTACATGTTTATACCTCTTCTCTTTCACCATCTGTCTACATGTTTATATCTCTTCTCTTTCCCCCATCTGTCTACATGTTTATACCTCTTCTCTTTCACCATCTGTCTACATGTTTATACTTCTTCTCTTTCCCCCATCTGTCTACATGTTTATACCTCTTCTCTTTCACCATCTGTCTACATGTTTATACCTCTTCTCTTCCCCATCTGTCTACATGTTTATACCTCTTCTCTTTCACCATCTGTCTACATGTTTATACCTCTTCTCTTTCACCATCTGTCTACATGTTTATACCTCTTCTCTTTCACCATCTGTCTACATGTTTATACTTCTTCTCTTTCCCCCATCTGTCTACATGTTTATATCTCTTCTCTTTCACCCATCTGTCTACATGTTTATATCTCTTCTCTTTACCCATCTGTCTACATGTTTATATCTCTTCTCTTTCACCATCTGTCTACATGTTTATACCTCTTCTCTTTCCCCCATCTGTCTACATGTTTATATCTCTTCTCTTTCACCATCTGTCTACATGTTTATATCTCTTCTCTTTCACCATCTGTCTACATGTTTATATCTCTTCTCTTTCACCATCTGTCTACATGTTTATATCTCTTCTCTTTCCCCCATCTGTCTACATGTTTATATCTCTTCTCTTTCCCCATCTGTCTACATGTTTATACCTCTTCTCTTTCACCATCTGTCTACATGTTTATACCTCTTCTCTTTCCCCCATCTGTCTACATGTTTATATCTCTTCTCTTTCACCATCTGTCTACATGTTTATATCTCTTCTCTTTCCCCATCTGTCTACATGTTTATACCTCTTCTCTTTCACCATCTGTCTACATGTTTATATCTCTTCTCTTTCACCATCTGTCTACATGTTTATACCTCTTCTCTTTCACCATCTGTCTACATGTTTATATCTCTTCTCTTTCACCCATCTGTCTACATGTTTATACCTCTTCTCTTTCCCCATCTGTCTACATGTTTATACCTCTTCTCTTTCACCCATCTGTCTACATGTTTATACCTCTTCTCTTTCCCCATCTGTCTACATGTTTATACCTCTTCTCTTTCCCCATCTGTCTACATGTTTATACCTCTTCTCTTTCACCATCTGTCTACATGTTTATACCTCTTCTCTTTCACCCATCTGTCTACATGTTTATACCTCTTCTCTTTCACCATCTGTCTACATGTTTATACCTCTTCTCTTTACCCGTCTGTCTACATGTTTATATCTCTTCTCTTTCCCCCATCTGTCTACATGTTTATACCTCTTCTCTTTCACCATCTGTCTACATGTTTATACCTCTTCTCTTTCCCCCATCTGTCTACATGTTTATATCTCTTCTCTTTCACCATCTGTCTACATGTTTATATCTCTTCTCTTTACCCGTCTGTCTACATGTTTATATCTCTTCTCTTTCACCATCTGTCTACATGTTTATATCTCTTCTCTTTCACCCATCTGTTTACATGTTTATACCTCTTCTCTTTCCCCATCTGTCTACATGTTTATACCTCTTCTCTTTCACCATCTGTCTACATGTTTATACCTCTTCTCTTTACCCATCTGTCTACATGTTTATATCTCTTCTCTTTCACCATCTGTCTACATGTTTATACCTCTTCTCTTTCCCCCATCTGTCTACATGTTTATATCTCTTCTCTTTCACCATCTGTCTACATGTTTATACCTCTTCTCTTTCACCCATCTGTCTACATGTTTATACCTCTTCTCTTTCACCATCTGTCTACATGTTTATACCTCTTCTCTTTCACCATCTGTCTACATGTTTATACCTCTTCTCTTTCCCCCATCTGTCTACATGTTTATACCTCTTCTCTTTCACCCGTCTGTCTACATGTTTATACCTCTTCTCTTTCCCCCATCTGTCTACATGTTTATACCTCTTCTCTTTCACCCATCTGTCTACATGTTTATACCTCTTCTCTTCCCCCATCTGTCTACATGTTTATACCTCTTCTCTTTCACCATCTGTCTACATGTTTATACCTCTTCTCTTTCACCATCTGTCTACATGTTTATACCTCTTCTCTTTCACCATCTGTCTACATGTTTATACCTCTTCTCTTTCACCATCTGTCTACATGTTTATACCTCTTCTCTTTCACCATCTGTCTACATGTTTATATCTCTTCTCTTTCACCATCTGTCTACATGTTTATATCTCTTCTCTTTCACCCATCTGTCTACATGTTTATACCTCTTCTCTTTCACCATCTGTCTACATGTTTATACCTCTTCTCTTTCACCATCTGTCTACATGTTTATACCTCTTCTCTTTCACCATCTGTCTACATGTTTATACCTCTTCTCTTTCACCATCTGTCTACATGTTTATTTCTCTTCTCTTTCACCATCTGTCTACATGTTTATACCTCTTCTCTTTCACCCATCTGTCTACATGTTTATACCTCTTCTCTTCCCCATCTGTCTACATGTTTATACCTCTTCTCTTTCACCATCTGTCTACATGTTTATACCTCTTCTCTTTCACCATCTGTCTACATGTTTATACCTCTTCTCTTCCCCCATCTGTCTACATGTTTATACCTCTTCTCTTCCCCCATCTGTCTACATGTTTATACCTCTTCTCTTTCACCCATCTGTCTACATGTTTATACCTCTTCTCTTTCCCCATCTGTCTACATGTTTATACCTCTTCTCTTTCACCATCTGTCTACATGTTTATACCTCTTCTCTTTCCCCCATCTGTCTACATGTTTATATCTCTTCTCTTTCACCATCTGTCTACATGTTTATACCTCTTCTCTTTCCCCCATCTGTCTACATGTTTATACCTCTTCTCTTTCACCATCTGTCTACATGTTTATACCTCTTCTCTTTCCCCATCTGTCTACATGTTTATACCTCTTCTCTTTCACCATCTGTCTACATGTTTATACCTCTTCTCTTTCACCATCTGTCTACATGTTTATACCTCTTCTCTTTCACCATCTGTCTACATGTTTATACCTCTTCTCTTTCACCATCTGTCTACATGTTTATACCTCTTCTCTTTCACCATCTGTCTACATGTTTATACCTCTTCTCTTTCACCATCTGTCTACATGTTTATATCTCTTCTCTTTCACCATCTGTCTACATGTTTATATCTCTTCTCTTTCACCCATCTGTCTACATGTTTATACCTCTTCTCTTTCCCCCATCTGTCTACATGTTTATACCTCTTCTCTTCCCCATCTGTCTACATGTTTATACCTCTTCTCTTTCCCCCATCTGTCTACATGTTTATACCTCTTCTCTTTCACCCATCTGTCTACATGTTTATATCTCTTCTCTTTCCCCCATCTGTCTACATGTTTATATCTCTTCTCTTTCACCATCTGTCTACATGTTTATACCTCTTCTCTTTCACCATCTGTCTACATGTTTATACCTCTTCTCTTTCACCCATCTGTCTACATGTTTATACCTCTTCTCTTCCCCATCTGTCTACATGTTTATACCTCTTCTCTTTCACCATCTGTCTGTATGTTTATACCTCTTCTCTTTCACCCATCTGTCTACATGTTTATACCTCTTCTCTTTCACCATCTGTCTACATGTTTATACCTCTTCTCTTTCACCATCTGTCTACATGTTTATACCTCTTCTCTTTCACCCATCTGTCTACATGTTTATACCTCTTCTCTTCCCCATCTGTCTACATGTTTATATCTCTTCTCTTCCCCATCTGTCTGTATGTTTATACCTCTTCTCTTTCACCCATCTGTCTACATGTTTATACCTCTTCTCTTTCACCATCTGTCTACATGTTTATACCTCTTCTCTTTCACCATCTGTCTACATGTTTATATCTCTTCTCTTTCACCATCTGTCTACATGTTTATACCTCTTCTCTTTCACCATCTGTCTACATGTTTATACCTCTTCTCTTTCACCATCTGTCTACATGTTTATATCTCTTCTCTTTCACCATCTGTCTACATGTTTATACCTCTTCTCTTTCACCCATCTGTCTACATGTTTATACCTCTTCTCTTTCACCATCTGTCTACATGTTTATACCTCTTCTCTTTCACCCGTCTGTCTACATGTTTATACCTCTTCTCTTTACCCCATCTGTCTACATGTTTATACCTCTTCTCTTTACCCATCTGTCTACATGTTTATACCTCTTCTCTTTCACCATCTGTCTACATGTTTATACCTCTTCTCTTTCACCATCTGTCTACATGTTTATACCTCTTCTCTTTCCCCCATCTGTCTACATGTTTATACCTCTTCTCTTCCCCCATCTGTCTACATGTTTATATCTCTTCTCTTTACCCCATCTGTCTACATGTTTATACCTCTTCTCTTTCCCCCATCTGTCTACATGTTTATACCTCTTCTCTTTCCCCCATCTGTCTACATGTTTATATCTCTTCTCTTTCACCCATCTGTCTACATGTTTATATCTCTTCTCTTTACCCATCTGTCTACATGTTTATATCTCTTCTCTTTCACCATCTGTCTACATGTTTATATCTCTTCTCTTTCCCCCATCTGTCTACATGTTTATATCTCTTCTCTTTCCCCATCTGTCTACATGTTTATACCTCTTCTCTTTCACCATCTGTCTACATGTTTATATCTCTTCTCTTTCCCCATCTGTCTACATGTTTATACCTCTTCTCTTTCACCATCTGTCTACATGTTTATATCTCTTCTCTTTCCCCCATCTGTCTACATGTTTATACCTCTTCTCTTTCACCATCTGTCTACATGTTTATATCTCTTCTCTTTCCCCCATCTGTCTACATGTTTATACCTCTTCTCTTTCACCCATCTGTCTACACGTTTATATCTCTTCTCTTTCACCATCTGTCTACATGTTTATATCTCTTCTCTTTACCCGTCTGTCTACATGTTTATATCTCTTCTCTTTCCCCATCTGTCTACATGTTTATACCTCTTCTCTTTCACCATCTGTCTACATGTTTATATCTCTTCTCTTTCACCATCTGT
Source organism: Salvelinus fontinalis (assembly GCF_029448725.1). NCBI lineage: Eukaryota > Metazoa > Chordata > Actinopteri > Salmoniformes > Salmonidae > Salvelinus > Salvelinus fontinalis. Next base: position 71,796 of record NW_026600349.1, on the reverse strand, counting down.
CTACATGTTTATACCTCTTCTCTTTCACCATCTGTCTACATGTTTATATCTCTTCTCTTTCACCATCTGTCTACATGTTTATATCTCTTCTCTTTCACCATCTGTCTACATGTTTATACCTCTTCTCTTTCACCATCTGTCTACATGTTTATATCTCTTCTCTTTCACCATCTGTCTACATGTTTATATCTCTTCTCTTTCCCCATCTGTCTACATGTTTATACCTCTTCTCTTTCCCCCATCTGTCTACATGTTTATATCTCTTCTCTTTCACCCGTCTGTCTACATGTTTATATCTCTTCTCTTTCACCATCTGTCTACATGTTTATACCTCTTCTCTTTCCCCCATCTGTCTACATGTTTATACCTCTTCTCTTTCACCCATCTGTCTACATGTTTATTCCTCTTCTCTTTCACCATCTGTCTACATGTTTATATCTCTTCTCTTTCACCCATCTGTCTACATGTTTATACCTCTTCTCTTTCACCCATCTGTCTACATGTTTATACCTCTTCTCTTTCCCCCATCTGTCTACATGTTTATACCTCTTCTCTTTCACCATCTGTCTACATGTTTATACCTCTTCTCTTTCACCATCTGTCTACATGTTTATACCTCTTCTCTTTCACCATCTGTCTACATGTTTATACCTCTTCTCTTTCACCATCTGTCTACATGTTTATTTCTCTTCTCTTTCACCATCTGTCTACATGTTTATATCTCTTCTCTTTCACCATCTGTCTACATGTTTATATCTCTTCTCTTTCACCATCTGTCTACATGTTTATACCTCTTCTCTTTCCCCCATCTGTCTACATGTTTATATCTCTTCTCTTTCACCCATCTGTCTACATGTTTATACCTCTTCTCTTTCACCATCTGTCTACATGTTTATATCTCTTCTCTTTCACCATCTGTCTACATGTTTATACCTCTTCTCTTTCCCCCATCTGTCTACATGTTTATATCTCTTCTCTTTCACCCATCTGTCTACATGTTTATATCTCTTCTCTTTCACCATCTGTCTACATGTTTATACCTCTTCTCTTTCCCCCATCTGTCTACATGTTTATATCTCTTCTCTTTCACCCATCTGTCTACATGTTTATATCTCTTCTCTTTCACCATCTGTCTACATGTTTATACCTCTTCTCTTTCACCCATCTGTCTACATGTTTATATCTCTTCTCTTTCACCATCTGTCTACATGTTTATACCTCTTCTCTTTCCCCATCTGTCTACATGTTTATATCTCTTCTCTTTCCCCCATCTGTCTACATGTTTATACCTCTTCTCTTTCACCATCTGTCTACATGTTTATATCTCTTCTCTTTCACCATCTGTCTACATGTTTATATCTCTTCTCTTTCACCATCTGTCTACATGTTTATATCTCTTCTCTTTCACCATCTGTCTACATGTTTATATCTCTTCTCTTTCACCATCTGTCTACATGTTTATATCTCTTCTCTTTCACCATCTGTCTGCATGTTTATACCTCTTCTCTTTCACCATCTGTCTACATGTTTATACCTCTTCTCTTTCACCATCTGTCTACATGTTTATATCTCTTCTCTTTCACCATCTGTCTACATGTTTATATCTCTTCTCTTTCACCATCTGTCTACATGTTTATATCTCTTCTCTTTCACCATCTGTCTACATGTTTATATCTCTTCTCTTTCCCCCATCTGTCTACATGTTTATACCTCTTCTCTTTCCCCCATCTGTCTACATGTTTATATCTCTTCTCTTTCACCATCTGTCTACATGTTTATACCTCTTCTCTTTCACCATCTGTCTACATGTTTATACCTCTTCTCTTTACCCATCTGTCTACATGTTTATACCTATTCTCTTTCCCCATCTGTCTACATGTTTATACCTCTTCTCTTTCACCATCTGTCTACATGTTTATATCTCTTCTCTTTCCCCCATCTGTCTACATGTTTATACCTATTCTCTTTCCCCATCTGTCTACATGTTTATACCTCTTCTCTTTCACCATCTGTCTACATGTTTATACCTCTTCTCTTTCCCCATCTGTCTACATGTTTTTACCTCTTCTCTTTCACCATCTGTCTACATGTTTATATCTCTTCTCTTTCACCCATCTGTCTACATGTTTATTTCTCTTCTCTTTCACCATCTGTCTACATGTTTATATTCCTATGTCTCTCCCCCATCTGTCTACATGTGTTTATATTCCTATGTCTCTCCCCCCCTCCTCCACGTGCTCCACCCTTTTTCTCCTTTCCCCCCTCCCTCTCGCCCTCTTCCATCTTGTCCTCTCCTCCGCTAATCTTTAATTACATTATTTAAACTTCAATCTGTAATTTAATCTCGGTCTGTTTTCACTGAGTCACTCTGATCATATCTCTGCTTCCTCTGTCCTTTCCTTCTCTCTCTTCTTCTCTCATATTTTTAGAACCCACCTGTATGTTGTGTGTTAGCTTAGCAATAGCAAACAGTCAAGACGTAACCTTTCTCTGTCACTCTCTCTATCACTTTCTCTCCCAATCTTCATACCTCTCCATCCTCCCTCATGATAATATCAAACCCACATCCTCCAACCAACTGAACAATTGCACCCAGCAATACCATGCCCTCTCTCACTCTTCCTCTTATCTCATCCCTCTCTCCCCCCTCTCTGTGTGTGCAGGTTAGTGGCCACCCCACTGGCTGCTGTCATGGGGGTGAAGGAGAAAGTTCGGCTCACAGTGTCACACAACCCCACACTGGAGTCATTCTACTGTAACACAACCAAGAACCCCTCACAGGTAACACAATTTTAAAAACTACACCAATGTACGCAAGCACAGAGACCCATGCACACAGGTACGCACGCACACACATGAACACATTAACACTACACAATTGCTACAGATCGTAATTTGTTCAGTCTTTTGTTGCAAAAAAAAAATCTGCACAGCAGGAAATGTAAACTTGCAGTGTATTTGAGTTTTAAAAAGGCTTCTAAGGTTTGTCATTTCAGACTTGATTTGCCCTAATGAAAAATGTATCAACCCCTAGTTATAATCCATATAATAATTAACATATCCTGTTGCTGCAGAATTATTTTCCTGCTGTAGCAATCTGACTCAAATTAAGATCCTACATCTGTATACAGCACCATACAAACTGATTCAAATTAAGATCCTACATCTGTATACAGCACCATACAAACTGATTCAAATTAAGATCCTACATCTGTATACAGCACCATACAAACTGATTCAAATTAAGATCCTACATCTGTATACAGCACCACACAAACTGACTCAAATTAAGATCTACATCTGTATACAGCACCATACAAACTGACTCAAATTAAGATCCTACATCTGTATACAGCACCATACAAACTGACTCAAATTAAGATCCTACATCTGTATACAGCACCATACAAACTGACTCAAATTAAGACCTACATCTGTATACAGCACCACACAAATCATTATGCTAAACTGTATCCCTTTCTACCCTTCTCTCTCTCCCCCTCCTCCCGTTCTCTCTCCCCCTATCCCCCGCTCTCCCTCCCTCCTACAGAGTTCTATAGACAGTCTGTGTAAGCAGACAGGTTGTTCAGAGAGACAGGTGCAGAGATGGTTCAGGAGACGCAGGAACCAGGACCGACCCAGTCTACTGAAGAAGTTCAAAGAGGCCAGGTACACACACACACACACACACACACACACACACACACACACACACACACACACACACACACACACACACACACACACACACACACACACACACGCACACACACCCATATGCATACACACTCCAACACACCCACATGCACAGACACACCCACATGCACAGACACACACACATGCACAGACACACACACATGCACAGACACACCCACATGCACAGACACACCCACATGCACAGACACACCCACATGCACAGACACACCCACATGCACAGACACACCCACATGCACAGACACACACACATGCACAGACACACCCACATGCACAGACACACCCACATGCACAGACACACACACATGCACAGACACACACACATGCACAGACACACCCACATGCACAGACACACCCACATGCACAGACACACACACATGCACAGACACACACACATGCACAGACACACACACGTGCTGACATTGGCCTGTGAGCACATGTCTGAGTGTTAAAGCATGAGTCTATTTACAGTATATCTGACACTCATTATATTGCCAGCCTGGTTTTATCAAGGCTCCTCCTACCCCCCGAATATAATAATAATAATATCACAATCACTCGTGTAGATACAACCTGTAGTTAATATCACAATCACTAGTGTAGAGGTTGTTGTGTTGTACAGTACTGGAGGTCTCTATCTGTAGTCAGCAGGTTGTTGTGTTGTACAGTACTGGAGGTCTCTATCTGTAGTCAGCAGGTTGTTGTTGTACAGTACTGGAGGTCTCTATCTGTAGTCAGCAGGTTGTTGTGTTGTACAGTACTGGAGGTCTCTCTCTGTAGTCAGCAGGTTGTTGTTGTACAGTACTGGAGGTCTCTATCTGTAGTCAGCAGGTTGTTGTGTTGTACAGTACTGGAGGTCTCTATCTGTAGTCAGCAGGTTGTTGTGTTGTACAGTACTGGAGGTCTCTATCTGTAGTCAGCAGGTTGTTGTTGTACATTACTGGAGGTCTCTATCTGTAGTCAGTAGGTTGTTGTGTTGTACAGTACTGGTGGTCTCTATCTGTAGTCAGCAGGTTGTTGTGTTGTACAGTACTGGAGGTCTCTATCTGTAGTCAGCAGGTTGTTGTGTTGTACAGTACTGGAGGTCTCTATCTGTAGTCAGCAGGTTGTTGTTGTACATTACTGGAGGTCTCTATCTGTAGTCAGTAGGTTGTTGTGTTGTACAGTACTGGAGGTCTCTATCTGTAGTCAGCAGGTTGTTCTGTTTTATTACTGGAGGTCTCTATCTGTAGTCAGCAGGTTGTTGTGTTGTACAGTACTGGAGGTCTCTATCTGTAGTCAGCAGGTTGTTGTGTTGTACAGTACTGGAGGTCTCTATCTGTAGTCAGCAGGTTGTTGTGTTGTACATTACTGGAGGTCTCTATCTGTAGTCAGCAGGTTGTTGTACAGTACTGGAGGTCTCTATCTGTAGTCAGCAGGTTGTTGTGTTGTACAGTACTGGAGGTCTCTATCTGTAGTCAGCAGGTTGTTGTGTTGTACAGTACTGGAGGTCTCTATCTGTAGTCAGCAGGTTGTTGTGTTGTACATTACTGGAGGTCTCTATCTGCAGTCAACAGGTTGTTGTGTTGTACAGTACTGGAGGTCTCTATCTGTAGTCAGCAGGTTGTTGTGTTGTACAGTACTGGAGGTCTCTATCTGTAGTCAGCAGGTTGTTGTATTGTGCAGTACTGGAGGTCTCTATCTGTAGTCAGCAGGTTGTTGTGTTGTACAGTACTGGAGGTCTCTATCTGTAGTCAGCAGGTTGTTGTGTTGTACAGTACTGGAGGTCTCTATCTGTAGTCAGCAGGTTGTTGTGTTGTACAGCACTGGAGGTCTCTATCTGTAGTCAGCAGGTTGTTGTGTTGTACAGTACTGGAGGTCTCTATCTGTAGTCAGCAGGTTGTTGTGTTGTACAGTACTGGAGGTCTCTATCTGTAGTCAGCAGGTTGTTGTGTTGTACAGTACTGGAGGTCTCTATCTGTAGTCAGCAGGTTGTTGTGTTGTACAGTACTGGAGGTCTCTATCTGTAGTCAGCAGGTTGTTGTGTTGTACATTACTGGAGGTCTCTATCTGTAGTCAGCAGGTTGTTGTGTTGTACATTACTGGAGGTCTCTATCTGTAGTCAGCAGGTTGTTGTGTTGTACAGTACTGGAGGTCTCTATCTGTAGTCAGCAGGTTGTTGTGTTGTACAGTACTGGAGGTCTCTATCTGTAGTCAGCAGGTTGTTGTGTTGTACAGTACTGGAGGTCTCTATCTGTAGTCAGCAGGTTGTTGTTGTACAGTACTGGAGGTCTCTATCTGTAGTCAGCAGGTTGTTGTTGTACAGTACTGGAGGTCTCTATCTGTAGTCAGCAGGTTGTTGTGTTGTACAGTACTGGAGGTCTCTATCTGTAGTCAGCAGGTTGTTGTGTTGTACAGTACTGGAGGTCTCTATCTGTAGTCGGCAGGTTGTTGTGTTGTACAGTACTGGAGGTCTCTATCTGTAGTCAGCAGGTTGTTGTTGTACAGTACTGGAGGTCTCTATCTGTAGTCAGCAGGTTGTTGTGTTGTACAGTACTGGAGGTCTCTATCTGTAGTCAGCAGGTTGTTGTTGTACAGTACTGGAGGTCTCTATCTGTAGTCAGCAGGTTGTTGTTGTACAGTACTGGAGGTCTCTATCTGTAGTCAGCAGGTAGTTGTGTTGTACAGTACTGGAGGTCTCTATCTGTAGTCAGCAGGTTGTTGTGTTGTACAGTACTGGAGGTCTCTATCTGTAGTCTGCAGGTTGTTGTGTTGTACAGTACTGGAGGTCTCTCTCTGTAGTCAGCAGGTTGTTGTGTTGTACATTACTGGAGGTCTCTATCTGTAGTCAGCAGGTTGTTGTACAGTACTGGAGGTCTCTCTCTGTAGTCAGCAGGTTGTTGTGTTGTACAGTACTGGAGGTCTCTATCTGTAGTCAGCAGGTTGTTGTGTTGTACAGTACTGGAGGTCTCTATCTGCAGTCAGCAGGTTGTTGTTGTACAGTACTGGAGGTCTCTATCTGTAGTCAGCAGGTTGTTGTGTTGTACAGTACTGGAGGTCTCTATCTGTAGTCAGCAGGTTGTTGTGTTGTACAGTACTGGAGGTCTCTATCTGTAGTCAGCAGGTTGTTGTTGTACAGTACTGGAGGTCTCTATCTGTAGTCAGCAGGTTGTTGTGTTGTACATTACTGGAGGTCTATATCTGTAGTCAGCAGGTTGTTGTGTTGTACATTACTGGAGGTCTCTATCTGTAGTCAGCAGGTTGTTGTGTTGTACAGTACTGGAGGTCTCTATCTGTAGTCAGCAGGTTGTTGTGTTGTACAGTACTGGAGGTCTCTATCTGTAGTCAGCAGGTTGTTGTTGTACAGTACTGGAGGTCTCTATCTGTAGTCAGCAGGTTGTTGTGTTGTACAGTACTGGAGGTCTCTATCTGCAGTCAGCAGGTTGTTGTGTTGTACAGTACTGGAGGTCTCTATCTGTAGTCAGCAGGTTGTTGTTGTACAGTGCTGGAGGTCTCTATCTGTAGTCAGCAGGTTGTTGTGTTGTACAGTACTGGAGGTCTCTATCTGTAGTCAGCAGGTTGTTGTGTTGTACAGTACTGGAGGTCTCTATCTGTAGTCAGCAGGTTGTTGTGTTGTACAGTACTGGAGGTCTCTATCTGTAGTTAGCAGGTTGTTGTTGTACAGTACTGGAGGTCTCTATCTGTAGTCAGCAGGTTGTTGTGTTGTACAGTACTGGAGGTCTCTATCTGTAGTCAGCAGGTTGTTGTGTTGTACAGTACTGGAGGTCTCTATCTGTAGTCTGCAGGTTGTTGTGTTGTACAGTACTGGAGGTCTCTATCTGTAGTCAGCAGGTTGTTGTTGTACAGTACTGGAGGTCTCTATCTGTAGTCAGCAGGTAGTTGTGTTGTACAGTACTGGAGGTCTCTATCTGTAGTCAGCAGGTTGTTGTGTTGTACAGTACTGGAGGTCTCTATCTGTAGTCTGCAGGTTGTTGTGTTGTACAGTACTGAAGGTCTCTATCTGTAGTCAGCAGGTTGTTGTGTTGTACATTACTGGAGGTCTCTATCTGTAGTCAGCAGGTTGTTGTACAGTACTGGAGGTCTCTATCTGTAGTCAGCAGGTTGTTGTGTTGTACAGTACTGGAGGTCTCTATCTGTAGTCAGCAGGTTGTTGTGTTGTACAGTACTGGAGGTCTCTATCTGCAGTCAGCAGGTTGTTGTTGTACAGTACTGGAGGTCTCTATCTGTAGTCAGCAGGTTGTTGTTGTACAGTACTGGAGGTCTCTATCTGTAGTCAGCAGGTTGTTGTGTTGTACATTACTGGAGGTCTATATCTGTAGTCAGCAGGTTGTTGTGTTGTACAGTACTGGAGGTCTCTATCTGTAGTCAGCAGGTTGTTGTGTTGTACAGTACTGGAGGTCTCTATCTGTAGTCAGCAGGTTGTTGTTGTACAGTACTGGAGGTCTCTATCTGTAGTCAGCAGGTTGTTGTTGTACAGTACTGGAGGTCTCTATCTGTAGTCAGCAGGTTGTTGTGTTATACATTACTGGAGGTCTCTATCTGTAGTCAGCAGGTTGTTGTTGTACAGTGCTGGAGGTCTCTATCTGTAGTCAGCAGGTTGTTGTGTTGTACAGTACTGGAGGTCTCTATCTGTAGTCAGCAGGTTGTTGTGTTGTACAGTACTGGAGGTCTCTATCTGTAGTCAGCAGGTTGTTGTGTTGTACAGTACTGGAGGTCTCTATCTGTAGTCAGCAGGTTGTTGTGTTGTACAGTACTGGAGGTCTCTATCTGTAGTCAGCAGGTTGTTGTGTTGTACAGTACTGGAGGTCTCTATCTGTAGTCAGCAGGTTGTTGTTGTACAGTACTGGAGGTCTCTATCTGTAGTCAGCAGGTTGTTGTGTTGTACAGTACTGGAGGTCTCTATCTGTAGTCAGCAGGTTGTTCTGTTTTATTACTGGAGGTCTCTATCTGTAGTCAGCAGGTTGTTGTGTTGTACAGTACTGGAGGTCTCTATCTGTAGTCAGCAGGTTGTTCTGTTTTATTACTGGAGGTCTCTATCTGTAGTCAGCAGGTTGTTGTGTTGTACAGTACTGGAGGTCTCTATCTGTAGTCAGCAGGTTGTTGTGTTGTACAGTACTGGAGGTCTCTATCTGTAGTCAGCAGGTTGTTGTGTTGTACAGTACTGGAGGTCTCTATCTGTAGTCAGCAGGTTGTTGTTGTACAGTACTGGAGGTCTCTATCTGTAGTCAGCAGGTTGTTGTGTTGTACAGTACTGGAGGTCTCTATCTGTAGTCAGCAGGTTGTTCTGTTTTATTACTGGAGGTCTCTATCTGTAGTCAGCAGGTTGTTGTGTTGTACAGTACTGGAGGTCTCTATCTGTAGTCAGCAGGTTGTTGTGTTGTACAGTACTGGAGGTCTCTATCTGTAGTCAGCCGGTTGTTGTGTTGTACAGTACTAGAGGTCTCTATCTGTAGTCAGCAGGTTGTTGTGTTGTGCAGTACTGGAGGTCTCTATCTGTAGTCAGCAGGTTGTTGTGTTGTACAGTACTGGAGGTCTCTATCTGTAGTCAGCCGGTTGTTGTGTTATACATTACTGGAGGTCTCTATCTGTAGTCAGCAGGTTGTTGTGTTGTACAGTACTGGAGGTCTCTATCTGTAGTCAGCAGGTTGTTGTGTTGTACAGTACTGGAGGTCTCTATCTGTAGTCAGCAGGTTGTTGTGTTGTACAGTACTGGAGGTCTCTATCTGTAGTCAGCAGGTTGTTGTTGTACAGTACTGGAGGTCTCTATCTGTAGTCAGCAGGTTGTTGTGTTGTACAGTACTGGAGGTCTCTATCTGTAGTCAGCAGGTTGTTCTGTTTTATTACTGGAGGTCTCTATCTGTAGTCAGCAGGTTGTTGTGTTGTACAGTACTGGAGGTCTCTATCTGTAGTCAGCAGGTTGTTCTGTTTTATTACTGGAGGTCTCTATCTGTAGTCAGCAGGTTGTTGTGTTGTACAGTACTGGAGGTCTCTATCTGTAGTCAGCAGGTTGTTGTGTTGTACAGTACTGGAGGTCTCTATCTGTAGTCAGCAGGTTGTTGTGTTGTACAGTACTGGAGGTCTCTATCTGTAGTCAGCAGGTTGTTGTTGTACAGTACTGGAGGTCTCTATCTGTAGTCAGCAGGTTGTTGTGTTGTACAGTACTGGAGGTCTCTATCTGTAGTCAGCAGGTTGTTCTGTTTTATTACTGGAGGTCTCTATCTGTAGTCAGCAGGTTGTTGTGTTGTACAGTACTGGAGGTCTCTATCTGTAGTCAGCAGGTTGTTGTGTTGTACAGTACTGGAGGTCTCTATCTGTAGTCAGCCGGTTGTTGTGTTGTACAGTACTAGAGGTCTCTATCTGTAGTCAGCAGGTTGTTGTGTTGTGCAGTACTGGAGGTCTCTATCTGTAGTCAGCAGGTTGTTGTGTTGTACAGTACTGGAGGTCTCTATCTGTAGTCAGCCGGTTGTTGTTGTACAGTACTGGAGGTCTCTATCTGTAGTCAGCAGGTTGTTGTGTTGTACAGTACTGGAGGTCTCTATCTGTAGTCAGCAGGTTGTTGTGTTGTACAGTACTGGAGGTCTCTATCTGTAGTCAGCAGGTTGTTGTGTTGTACATTACTGGAGGTCTCTATCTGTAGTCAGCAGGTTGTTGTGTTGTACAGTACTGGAGGTCTCTATCTGTAGTCAGCAGGTTGTTGTGTTGTACAGTACTGGAGGTCTCTATCTGTAGTCAGCAGGTTGTTGTTGTACATTACTGGAGGTCTCTATCTGTAGTCAGCAAGTTGTTGTTGTACAGTACTGGAGGTCTCTATTTGTAGTCAGCAGGTTGTTGTTGTACAGTACTGGAGGTCTCTATCTGTAGTCAGCAGGTTGTTGTGTTGTACAGTACTGGAGGTCTCTATCTGCAGTCAGCAGGTTGTTGTGTTGTACAGTACTGGAGGTCTCTATCTGTTGTCAGCAGGTTGTTGTGTTGTACAGTACTGGAGGTCTCTATCTGTAGTCAGCAGGTTGTGTTGTACAGTACTGGAGGTCTCTATCTGTAGTCAGCAGGTTGTTGTGTTGTACAGTACTGGAGGTCTCTATCTGTAGTCAGCAGGTTGTTGTGTTGTACAGTACTGGAGGTCTCTATCTGTAGTCAGCAGGTTGTTGTGTTGTACAGTACTGGAGGTCTCTATCTGTAGTCAGCAGGTTGTTGTTGTACAGTACTGGAGGTCTCTATCTGTTGTCAGCAGGTTGTTGTGTTGTACAGTACTGGAGGTCTCTATCTGTAGTCAGCAGGTTGTTGTACAGTACTGGAGGTCTCTATCTGTAGTCAGCAGGTTGTTGTGTTGTACAGTACTGGAGGTCTCTATCTGCAGTCAGCAGGTTGTTGTGTTGTACAGTACTGGAGGTCTCTATCTGTAGTCAGCAGGTTGTTGTGTTGTACAGTACTGGAGGTCTCTATTTGTAGTCAGCAGGTTGTTGTTGTACAGTACTGGAGGTCTCTATCTGTAGTCAGCAGGTTGTTGTGTTGTACAGTACTGGAGGTCTCTATCTGTAGTCAGCAGGTTGTGTTGTACAGTACTGGAGGTCTCTATCTGTAGTCAGCAGGTTGTGTTGTACAGTACTGGAGGTCTGGTCTCTATCTGTGTGACAGGACTGAACTGGGAGGCTACTGTATGACTGTTCCCATTGTGTGCTGGGAATTTTTCACGGGACTGTTCCACTACAGTTTAGCAGAATGTGTGTATGTTCTCTTTACTGTACATATACAGTGCATTCAGAAAGTGCATTCAGACCCCTTCACTTTTGCCATTTTTTTTTACATTACAGCCTTATTCTACAATGGATTACATATATTTTTTCCCTCATCAATCTACATACAATACCCCATAATGACAAAGTGAAAACAGGTTTTTAGAAATTTTTGCAAATGTATTACAAATAAAAAACTGAAATACTTGATTTACATAAGTATTCAGACCATTTGCTATGACATTCGAAATTGAGCTCTGGTTCATCCTTTTTCCATTGATCATCCTTGATGTTTCTACAACTTGATTAGAGTCCACATTTGGTCAAATGTATTGATTGGACATAATTTGGAAATGCACACACCTGTCTATATAAGGTCCCACAGTTGACAATGCATGTCAGAGCAAAAACCAAGCCATGAGGTCGAAGGAATTGTCCATAGAGCTCCGAGACAGGATTGTGTTGAGGCACAGATCTGGGACAGGTATCAAAAAAATGTCTGCAGCATTGAAGGTCCTCAAGAACACAGTGGCCTCCATCATTCTTAAATGAACTAAGTTTGTAACCAGCAAGATTCTTCCTAGAGCTGGCCGCCCAGCCAAACTGAGCAATCAGGGGAGAAGGGCCTTGGTCAGGGAGGTGACCAAGAACCCAATGGTCACTCTATGGGAGAACCTTCCAGAAAGGGAGATACCTAGTCAGTTGAGTTGTACAACTGAATGCATTCAACTGAAATGTGTCTTCCGCATTTAACCCAACCTTTCTGGACAACACGGTCCATGACGGTGCCAAGATGGTGGAGCATTGCTGCGTGCTCCCGGACGCGCTTCTCCACCCCTATTCTGCTGACTCCATAAGTTTGGTCCGGAATTCTGTCAGAGAGATGCGGGGGGCTGCCATAATTGACATCCACAGCCCAGGGAACCATCTCTGCAGCACTCCACCAATCAGGCCTTTATGGTAGAGTGGCCAGACGGAAGCTACTCCTCAGTAAAAGGCAGATGACAGCCCTGCTTGGAAAAAAATGATCTGTTCTGATGAAACCAAGGTTGAACTATTTGGCCTGAATACCAAGCGTCACGTCTGGAGGAAACCTGGCACCATCCCTATGGTGAAGCATGGTGGTGGCAGCATCATGCTGTGGGGATATTTTTCAGCAGCAGGGACTTGGAGATGAGGGAAAGATGAACGGAGCAAAGTACAGAGAGATCCTTGATGAAAACCTGCTCAGGACCTCAGCCTGGGGTGAAGGGTCATTTTCTGAAAGGACAATGACTCTGAGCACACAGCCTAGACAACGCAGGAGTGGCGTGAGGACAAGTCTCTGAATGTCCTTGTAGAGGGGGCGGAGGAACCTCCTGCACCTCAGACTCCTGGAGCGGACCAGCCACCACCGGCCTGAGGACAGACAGACACATGGAACGAGGGGTTAATATGGTAATCTGGGGCAAGCTGTAACCTATAACAAACCTTGTTCACTCTCCTCGGGACTTTAAATGGCCCCATAAACCGCGGACCCAGCTTCCGGCAGGGCAGGCGGAGGGGCAGGTTCCTCTTTTTGGCGCAGCACAGCCCGCTGAAGGTAAACACGGGCAGCTTCCCATGTCTCTTCCACGCGCCTGAACCAGTTGTCCATCGCAGGAGCCTCGGTCTGACTCTTAAGCCAAGGCGCCAGAACCGGATGGTACCCCAGTACGCACTGGAAGGGAGAGAGGTTAGTGGAGGAGTGGCGAAGCGAGTTCTGTGCCATCTCGGCCCAGGGCACAAACACCGCCCACACACCCGGCCAGGACCGCAGAAACCTGCCCACATCCTGGTTTACTCACTCCACCTGCCCATTATTCTCGGGGTGAAACCACGAAGTAAGGCCGATCGAGACCCCCAGACGTTCCATGAACGCCTTCCAGGCCCTAGACGTGAACTGGGGACCTCGATCAGACACTATATCCTCAGGCACCCCGTAGTGCCGGAAGACATGCGTAAACAAGGCCTCCGCAGTCTGTAGGGCCGTAGGGAGACCGGGCAGAGGGAGGAGACGACAGGACTTAGAGAACTGATCCACAACGACCAGGATCGCGGTGTTACCCTGTGAGGGAGGAAGATTGGTAAGAAAATCCACCGACAGGTGCGACCAAGGCTGTTGTGGAACGGGTAAGGAGTGTAGCTTCCCTCTGGGCAGGTGCCTAGGAGCCTTACACTGGGCGCACTCCGAGCAGGAGGAAACATAAACCCTCACGTCCGTAGCCAAGGTAGGCCACCAGTACCTCCCGCTCAAACAGCGCACAGTCCGACCGATCCCAGAATGACCAGAGGAGGGTGACGTGTGGGCCCAATAGATCAACCGGGCACGAACAGCAGACGGGACGTACAGACGCCCAGCGGGACATGAGAGCCGTCTGTGGCCAAGAAACAGTGGGGTCATGACACACTAACCAGGGTAGGCCTAGCACCACGGGAAATGCAGGAGAGTCAATAAAGAAGAGACTAATTCTCTCCTTGTGACCCCCCTGCGTCACCATGCCCAGAGGAGCAGCGGCCTCCCTAATCAACCCTGACCCTAATGGTCGACTATCTAAGGCATGAACGGGAAAGGGCACAGCCACGGGAACAATGGGGATCCCTAAACTATGGGCGAACGATCTATCTATAAAATTCCCAGACGCGCCTGAATCGACGAGCGCCTTATGCTGGGAATGCGGGGAAAACTCAGGAAAAGTGGCAGACACAAACATATGTGCAACAGAGGGCTCTGGGTGAGAATGGTGCCGGCTCACCTGGGGTGACACATGAGCCTGCTGCCTCGATACCCAGAGGAACCAACCCGGCACCGACCGGCAGTGTGACCCCCTCCGGTCTCCCTGCGCACCGCCCCTCCCAGCTCCATGGGTATCGGAGAGGGTGAACTCCTCAAACTGGTCCAACGCCGCATCTCCCTCTCTCCACACGGCGTTGGCCCACTCCAGGGCTTTCCCGGTGAGGCACGAGACGAGTGTGGACACCCTCTCACGGCCCGAAGGAGCCGGGTGGAAGGTTGCTAGGTATAAGTCCAGCTGCTACAGGAACCCCTGGCAGTTCGCAGCCATCCCATCGTATTCCTGGGGAAGGGAGAGACGAATCCCACTGGGTCCAGGAGAAGGAGGGGCGCGTAGTGGAGACCCCGGTTGTGCTGGTGGAGGCACTGGGAGAACTCCCTGTCCCTCCCAGCGGTCCATTGTCTCGACAACACGGTCCATGGCGGTGCCAAGATGGTGGAGCATTGCTGCGTGCTCCCGGACGCGCTTCTCCACCCCTATTCTGCTGACTCCATAAGTTTGGTCCGGAATTCTGTAGGGGGTGCGTACTGGCGGCAGAGAAGTCAGGCGCAGGAGAGCAAAAACTGATTTACAACAGCGTAGTTTAATAAACAAAACCATCGTAAACAGAACAATACATGCACAAGCACTACAATAAACAATTCCGGACAAGGACATGGGGGGAACAGAGGGTTAAATACACAACATGTAATGATGGAATTGAAATCAGGTGTGTGGGAAGACAAGACAAATGGAAAATGAAAGGTGGATCGGCGATGGCTAGAAGACCGGTGACGCCGACCGACGCCCGAACAAGGAGAGGGACCTACTTCGGCGGAAGTCGTGACAGTCCTTGAGTGGCCCAGCCAGAGCTTGGACTTGAACCCGATCGAACATCTCTGGAAAAACGTGAAAAGAGCTGGTCAGCGACGCTCCCCATCCAACCTGACAGAGTTTGAGAGGATCTGCAGAGAAGAATGGGAGAAACTCCCCAAATAAAGGTGTGCCAAGCTTATAGGGTCATACCCAAGAAGACTTGAGGCCATAATCGCTGCTAAAGGTGCTTCAACAAAGCACTGAGAAAAGGGTCTGAATACTTATGTAAATATGATATTTAAGTTTTGTATTTTTAATACATTTGCAAAAATATCTAAAAAGTTGTTTTTGCTTTGTCATTATGGGGTATTGTGTGTAGATTGATGAGGGAAAAAAACTATAATCATAATCAATCAATTTTAGAATAAGGCTGTAGCGTAACAAAATGTGGAAAAAGTCAAGGGGTCTGAATACATTCCGAATGCACTGTAGTATAAAGTCTGTGTGTGTGTTGTCCAATGATTTTGTGTGTTCTCTTGCAGTTGGAGATTCACCTTTTACCTTCTTGCTTTCATTGCTGGTCTGGCTGCCCTCATTGACGTGAGTACTGCTGTTTCACCTTTGACCTTTAAAACTCTCGCCTGTCTCCAAGCTAATCTCCCTGCACCCTCATTGGTCACTCGTGTCATCTGACCTCTGTCATAACTCATCGTTTAAAGTGACCTCTGTCATGACTCATAGTTTAAACTTTAGATCCTAGTTAAACCATTGATGGGAGAAACAGAGCCTGTTCACTGACAGCATTAATGTGTTACAGGATACTAAGATAGAATAGAAGCCTTGTCAACAACAGTGTTGGTTATATCAGGGACAACTGAGTATCCTAAACAAATGTTATACAATTTGATCTTTTTCTAACATGATTAATAAAGAACTTACAAATGACACTGGAAGATAATTATAAAGACACATTAATATATAGAGGGTGTGAAAATGATTTATCACTTCTTCTGTTTCAATGCTGTATTTCTCTTTGACTGAAGTTAGAACTCTCCGATTTATGTATAACTCTCTCCCTCTCTCAGAAACCCTGGCTGTATGACTTTAAGGAGATGTGGCAGGGCTTCCCTATTCTGGTATGTCCCTCTGGTTATTGACGAGTGGTAACATTGTAACATAGGAAAGTCATTGGAAGGCATAAATCATAATCAATCATATCATGTTATGTCCAGTGTTTGACTGTGTTCAGAAATCATATTATGGAAGTATCAATGTATGTTATTGATATTATCTTGCTCTTTCTCTCCTCTCTCTCTCTCTCCATCCATCTCTCTCCCTATCCCTCCATCTCTCATCAATTTCTCTCCATCGATCCATCCCTCGTCTATTTCTCTCTCCATCCCTCATCTATTTCTCTCTCCATCCCTCATCTATTTCTCTCCATCCCTCATCTATTTCCCTCCATCCCTCATCTATTTCTCTCTCTATCCCTCATCTATTTCTCTCTCCATCCCTCCCTCTCTCATCTATTTCCCTCCATCCCTCATCTATTTCCCTCCATCCCTCATCTATTTCTTTCTCCATCCCTCAATCTTTCATCTCTCCCCCAGACTCTCCTGCCGTCTCAGTATTGGTACTATATGATAGAGCTGGGTTTCTACGTCTCTCTAATCTTCAGTGTGGCGTCAGATGTCAAACGTAAAGTAAGTGTGCACCGTGCCTGCTCTATGAAACACTTGCTTGTAACAATCAAGAATACAGTATATAAATGAACCACTAAAAATGGTGGTACAGAATCCCTTTACTTACAGTCCTATTCACTTTAAGAGTCAATCAATTACAGCACGCAGATCACCCGAAGATTCTTCCATACATGGGAGAGTGCAGTTTACAAGATCAGGGATAGTGGTTAACCAAGCCTGCACACTCTGTTAGCTACAAGTGATTCATTGAAAGCAGTAAGCAAGTCTTTCCGATCCCTCTCCTGCTGTTGCCATGGTGTTGCCCCTGTGCTGACGACCAGGGGTTACTGTCATGACACTGATGTAAGTGTCAGTGTGTATAGGGACAGGGGCCAGGGGGCAACTGCAGGAGGTGGACATTAGACTGATATGACGTGTTTGTGTGTGTGGAGCCGGAGGTTAAAGGGGAGATGGTCAGTGGACTCTACTCCACTAGGGTCAGGTCAGTACAGACAGTGTGTACCGGCTAAATATCACCTGATGGCCCTCTGGCATGATTTACTATAGTGTGTGTGTGTGCGTGCGCGCATGTGCATGCGTACGTGTGTGTGTGTGTGTGTGTGTGTGTGTGTGTGTGTGTGTGTGTGTGTGTGTGTGTGTGTGTGCGTGTGCGTGTGCGTGTGCGCATGTGCATGTGTACAGGTGTGTGTGTGTGAAGGATCAGAATGTTATCAAGGTAACAAAACACAAACTCTAACCTTCTCTCTCTCCCTCTCTGCATCTCTCTCTTTCCCTCCTTCTCTCCCTCCCTTCCTCTCTGTAGGACTTTAAGGAGCAGATGGTTCACCATATGGCCACCATCTTCCTCATCAGTTTCTCCTGGTGTGTCAACTACATCAGAGCGGGCACGCTCATCATGCTGCTGCACGACTCCTCCGACTATTTACTGGAGGTACAACCAATTACAGGACAGCTGGGTCACCAACATAACATGATAATAATATCCCTGCCATGACACGATAATAAACACAATAATACTATGGTGATTTAGTAGTTGCTGTTATCCAATACAACTTACAGTTAGCACATGTGGTTTGTAGGTGGGGCCCACAGGGGAATCACCCACAAGGAAGTCCCATTTTATTTGATAAACCAGGAAGCGGACAAAGTACTACTGATATTGGAGAAGTGGAGATATGGAGAGATTTAGTACTGCCACCTGGTGGAAGAAATATGACATTACAATTATTTTCTAACAACAACAACCTTTCTCTCTCTCCCTCTCTCTCTGATAGTCCGCTAAGATATTCATCTATGCTGGATGGAGAAACACCAGTAACTACGTCTTCTTCCTCTTCGCTACCGTCTTCATCTTCACTAGACTCTATATCTTCCCGTTCTAGTGAGATGACACCTGAACACTCCCACCACACACCAACGATCTGTCTCTCTCACACCCATTCTGATTGTTTTATTTATGTAACCTTTATTTAACTAGGCAAGTCAGTTAACAACAAATTCTGATTAGCATCATAAATGTCTTTTAATTGTCTGTTGGTTGTTACTGATGTTATTCACTCTTCTTGCCCCCCCTCTCCTCTCTCTCTCAGCATCATTTATTCTACGTACATTTATCCAATGACTATGTACTCTCCGTTCTTTGGATACTACTTCCTGAATTTCCTTATGATGGTGCTGCAGTGTCTCCATATCTTCTGGGCCATCCTCATTCTGCGTATGGCCGTCCGCTTCCTGAGCAGCGATGTATGTACACAACACTGCACACACTCTGACAACACGACACACACCCTGACAACACTGCACACACTCGGACAACACGACACACACCCTGACAACACTGCACACACTCTGACAACACGACACACACCCTGACAACACTGCACACACTCTGACAACACGACACACACCCTGACAACACTGCACACACTCTGACAACACGACACACACCCTGACAACACTACACACCCTCTGACAACACTACACACCCTCTGACAACACTACACACCCTGACAACACTACACACACACACCCACCCTGTCAATACTACACACACACACCCTCTGACAACACTACACACCCTGACAACACTACACACCCTGACAACACTGCACACACTCTGACAACATGACACACCCTCTGACAACACTACACACCCTGACAACACTACACACACACACCCACCCTGACAATACTACACACACCCACCCTGACAACACTACACACACACCCTCTGACAACACTACACACCCTGACAACACTACACACACACCCTGACAACACTGCACACACACCCTGACAACACTGCACACACACCCTGACAACAACACTACACACACACACCCACCCTGACAATACTACACACACCCACCCTGACAACACTACACACACACCCTCTGACAACACTACACACCCTGACAACACTACACACACACCCTGACAACACTGCACACACACCCTGACAACACTGCACACACACCCTGACAACACTGCACACACACTCTGACAACACTGCACACACACTCTGACAACACTGCACACACACTCTGACAGCACTACACACACACACACCCTGACAACACTACACACACACCCTGACAACACTACACACACACACGGACAACACTGCACACACACCCGGACAACACTGCACACACACCCTGACAGCACTACACACACACACACCCTGACAACACTACACACACACCCTGACAACACCACACACACACACACACACACACACACACACACACACACACACACACACACACACACACACACACACACACACTGACAACACTGCACACACACACACACACCCTGACAACACTACACACACACACCCTGACAACACTGCACACACACACACATGCACACACACACACATACATACACCCTGACAACACTACACACACACACACCCCCAGACAACACTACACACACACCCTGACACTACACACATACACACACCCTGACAACACTACACACACACACCCCTCCTGACAACACACACACCCCTCCTGACAACACTGAACACACATCCTGACAACACTGAACACACATCCTGACAACACTACATATACAACCATTACAGCACTGAACACACACCCTGACAACACTACATACACACACACATCCTGACAACACTGAACACACATCCTGACAACACGACATATACAACCATTACAGCACTGAACACACACCCTGCCAACACTACACACACACACCCCTCCTGACAACACACACACACATCCTGACAGCACTGAACACACATCCTGACAACACTACATATACAACCATTACAGCACTGAACACACACCCTGACAACACTGAACACACAACCCAGTCTATCTTTATTTTTTTTCATGTATGTGAGAGAGAAATGAATATGTGGGAAACAGATGGAGAGACTGGGAGAGGAGGGGTGGGTGGAGGAGAGAGACTGGGAGGGGTGGGTGGAGGAGAGAGACTGGGAGAGGAGGGGTGGGTGGAGGAGAGAGACTGGGAGAGGAGGGGTGGGTGGAGGAAAGAGACTATGAGAGGAGGGGTGGGTGGAGGAGAGAGACTGGGAGAGGAGGGGTGGGTGGAGGAGAGAGACTAGGAGAGGAGGGGTGGGTGGAGGAAAGAGACTGGGAGAGGAGGGGTGGGTGGAGGAGAGAGACTGGGAGAGGAGGGGTGGGTGGAGGAGAGAGACTAGGAGAGGAGGGGTGGGTGGAGGAGAGAGACTAGGAGAGGAGGGGTGGGTGGAGGAGAGAGACTGGGAGGGGTGGGTGGAGGAGAGAGACTGGGAGAGGAGGGGTGGGTGGAGGAGAGAGACTGGGAGAG
Organism: Salvelinus fontinalis; assembly: GCF_029448725.1. NCBI lineage: Eukaryota > Metazoa > Chordata > Actinopteri > Salmoniformes > Salmonidae > Salvelinus > Salvelinus fontinalis. The sequence continues at coordinate 51,216 of NW_026600349.1, read as the reverse complement.
GAGGGGTGGGTGGAGGAGAGAGACTGGGAGAGGAGGGGTGGGTGGAGGAGAGAGACTAGGAGGGGTGGGTGGAGGAGAGAGACTAGGAGAGGGGTGGGTGGAGGAGAGAGACTGGGAGAGGAGGGGTGGGTGGAGGAGAGAGACTAGGAGAGGAGGGGTGGGTGGAGGAGAGAGACTGGGAGAGGAGGGGTGGGTGGAGGAGAGAGACTAGGAGAAGAGGGGTGGGTGGAGGAGAGAGACTGGGAGAGGAGGGGTGGGTGGAGGAGAGAGACTGGGAGAGGAGGGTTGGGTGGAGGAGAGAGACTGGGAGAGGAGGGGTGGGTAGAGGAGAGAGACTGGGAGAGGAGAGGTGGGTGGAGGAGAGAGACTGGGAGAGGAGGGGTGGGTGGAGGAGAGAGACTGGGAGAGGAGGGGTGGGTGGAGGAGGAGAGACTGGGAGAGGAGGGGTGGGTGGAGGAGAGAGACTGGGAGAGGAGGGGTGGGTGGAGGAGAGAGACTGGGAGAGGAGGGTTTGGTTGGAGGAGAGAGACTGGGAGAGGAGGGTTGAGTGGAGGAGAGAGACTGGGAGAGGAGGGGTGGGTGGAGGAGAGAGACTGGGAGAGGAGGGTTGGGTGGAGGAGAGAGACTGGGAGAGGAGGGGTGGGTGGAGGAGGAGAGAGACTGGGAGAGGAGGGTTGGGTGGAGGAGAGAGACTGGGAGAGGAGGGTTGGGTGGAGGAGAGAGACTGGGAGAGGAGGGTTGGGTGGCGGAGAGAGACTGGGAGAGGAGGGTTGGGTGGAGGAGAGAGACTGGGAGAGGAGGGGTGGGTGGAGGAGAGAGACTGGGAGAGGAGGGTTGGGTGGAGGAGAGAGACTGGGAGAGGAGGGGTGGGTGGAGGAGAGAGACTAGGAGAGGAGGGGTGGGTGGAGGAGAGAGACTGGGAGAGGAGGGGTGGGTGGAGGAGAGAGACTGGGAGAGGAGGGGTGGGTGGAGGGGGAGAGAGACTGGGAGAGGAGGGGTGGGTGGAGGAGAGAGAAAGTTTATTCAGAAATCACACATTGATATGTGTTGGAAAGCCCAGCTGATAAAGACCAGCAGTCTGGTTTGGGTTCAGTTTGCGGAAAGGAAAAGTAATGTCTCTGGACGGATGACATGTTTCTCAACACACCTCTCTTTCTTTCGCTTCAGGAAAAGGTGGAGGACGAGAGGAGCGATAAAGAAGAGACAGACGAGTCAGGGGAGGAAGAGGAGGGGGTGGAGAAGAAAGGCGCGGTGCAGAATGGTCACGCCGCTCACAACAACCACCGCAAGACGGAGTAATGAAAACGTGTTCCAGGAAGTAAGAGTGTGAAGAATTCACATCCCTCACTCAGCAGAGTGGGAGAGATGGAGGGAAGGGGAAAGGGAGAGAGTGGTGGGGAAAATGGATGAAGGAGAAGGAAAGGCATTCCTAAAGCCTGAGAACTACAGGTAGACCTGTGCCTGTGGTTAGATACACTGTACTACATTATAAACACTCAATCACACACACAATTTTGGATATACTACATTAATTGGCATGGACCTGTTATTATAGTCCATTAATAACACACACACACACACACACACACGGGTAATTGTGTAACAGATTAGGATCTAATTAGGATCTATACGTATCTATTTCATAATTATTATTTGTTTTTTATCAGATATTATACCAACATTTTCACAAAATTCTCAATAGTTTTTGAAGTCCAAAAAGTAATAAATCAATATTTTTTAACATTGCTCCCCTAATGAAAATACACTGAAAATACAAATATTTTTAAATGACAATTATTATAAAATTAAAATCAGACTTTTTCCCAATTTGAGCTCTTTAGCTGTTTTCTAAGGACTACTCTAGATGATGCATCATGGGTGAAGAAATGTTCATTTAAAAACTGGAGTTTTATAGGAACTTGAAAAAAATGGTAATGAGACATATCCACAGACACTGCTTGTATGTAATAAATATTATAGTTTAATGTAAACTTCAACTAGTATACCATTTTTATAATTTATGGACAAACTACAGCAACATATTTTGTTTTATTTAAATAAGTTAGGTTTTTCTAAAGATATATTTTTATAAAATTACCATGAATTTAATCAGGACACATTTCAGTAATCAACATGTATTTTTTTTTTTTTTTACCTTTATTTAACTAGGCAAGTCAGTTAAGAACAAATTCTTATTTTCAATGACGGCCTAGGAACAGTGGGTTAACTGCCTGTTCAGGGGCAGAACGACAGATTTGTACCTTGTCAGCTCGGGGATTTGAACTTGCAACCTTTCGGTTACTAGTCCAACGCTCTAACCACTAGGCTACCCTGCCGCCCCGATTTAAAAAAATGTTTTACATGACACTTTCCCCTAGAACTAGACATCTTAGTCCTCATAATGATAGTTGATTTTTACAGATGCATCATAATTTTGTCACTCAATTTGTTCCAGACATTTTAAAACTGGTTTCATAAGAATACCCCCCCCCCCCCCCCCCCCCGCCCCCACACACAAGTTAAGGAATAGCATTGGGAACGTCACAGTGTGATTTCAGTCCCTCTTAAAGAGTGTTCAAAAGGATGTGAAAGGAAGAGAGGACAGAATGATGAGAATGAAGGGAAGAAGAGAAGGAAGGGGAGAAAGTGTGATGCTGCTTCTACTATGGCTCTTCTTACTGTACTCATGTGCCTTACAGCCAGATTATGGTGCTTTTACCGGATTCTTTTATTTGTCACTTACCTTGTTGTTGCTCAACCTGCTATAAGCATGTTTTGTCCATGTGCCTTTATGTCTAATACTCCAGTTGCCATGATAGACAGACTTTAGAAAAGAGACACAACAAGATTTAACCTGACACACAAATACACAATCATGTGAATGTGTCCTTGTGTGAATGTTGATTTGGGACATATAGATTCGCCAGCCCTGGTTTTTATGATTCTATGCAATTATGTTTTTTTCTGCTCAGCTCCTGTAGTGCATCTGAATGGGCGTTGTTTGCCGTTGTTTGGGACACATCTAAGCTTGTAGAAGCCATGCAGTAAGATAGTGAGGGAGTCTGGTTGTCTCCCTCACTGGTAGCATGGGTTTAAATACTGCACTGTATGGACCTTGATTTGAGGGCCTGTTTATAAACTGCTTTATTGAATGGTTAATAAACAATGTAATAATGTGAATAACTGGTTCATAAACTGTAATAATGTTTAACTGGTTAATAAACGATGTAATCATGTTTATAAGCAGCTTATAAGCAGTCCTTCAAACGAAGTGTTAAATCGTTTTTTGGGGTATATTGAGATTCTGCTGATTCTGAATGATTCTCTCCTTCCTCTGCTGATTCATGTTTATGTGCCAGTGGTAACGCTCTGTCTGTAGACACTCTCCGTTGACATTGGAGAGGAAAATACTTTTTATCAAACAGTTTTATCATGTTTTCGCTCTGTACGTGCGTGACTAATTCAGTATATCTTCTGAGTATCATTGACATCTTACCAAGGTCACACAGGCAGAACTTTATTTTCAGTATATTTCAATAGTTTTTGCAAAAACAAAAATTGCCATTGTAAATGTAAAGGCAAAAAACAACAACAGTCCAGCCAGTCAGGATCCCAAATAGAATGTCAATAATTCCGTTTTTTTTTTTTTTTTTTTTAAAGCAATATTTTAACTGTTTTCCAGTCTAGACCAGTTAAGACCAGTATGGACCAGTTGTGGTTTCAATCCAGTGTGGTATGACGCATGTCATCGACTAGAGATGCATTCAACTCCGCTAACGATTATGAAGCTCCCAACTCTGAGCGCCCACCAACAATCCAATTCACCAAGAATGTTTGACAACAGGAGCGAACTGTTCTATTCTATTGAAAACACTTGATTGTGTACTCTTTCTTCCAACAATGACCTTGTAAGGACGAAAGTTTTCTGCAAATGTTTGCAGAGTTGAATGCCAGTCTGGTTTGGTCCAGTCCAATCTGTTTCTGGGCACATTGATACAGTAAAATCCTGACCCATACTGATGATATCATGCCTCATGATGGATATTCATCAGGGGCCTGGATTGGTTAGTCAGAACAGGACATTTCTTCTCAGGAGACTGGAAAGGGCCATTGTAATTTAGGCTTTATTTAGGGCAGATTTTTTAGGCCATACTGCCCCGGATTAGATTATCCCGTGTGTGGTATGTGTTTTTTTGTTATTCTAGAGTGATTTGAGGTATGATTCCTATGAGAAACAGGTTTACAGTCATGTTTCATGTTTGACATCATTGTTTCAGAGAAGTTAGTATTTTTCTTGAGTTTGGATTTTAGCAACTCAATTGCTCAGTAAGCAAAAGTATGATAAATGGAACAATGGAAGTATTGTATTTTTATCATTATATATTTTCAATTGTTGTTGTATGTTAAGTGCCTTATCTGTAATGTAGGTGATAGCCTACCCTCTCACCTTTCTACCTTCTTCAGTTCCTCTCATCCTCATTTCTCCTTCTTTCTTTTCCTTCTTATTGTTCCATATGTCCCCCACTCCTTCTACTCATCCATCTCCTCCTCCTCCCTTATTCTGAGATCCTCCCCTCACAGCCTTTCACATCCCCATTCCAACCCTCGTTCATTTGTACTAACCTTGACCAATCTTCCTCTCTTCCCCCGTCGCTTTAGAAAAAGAACAGTCATGTAATTACAGTGTTATTTTTGTGTTTGTATTATGATGCTTAAGTATTATCATTAATAATAAAAACAACGATCATGAATCACTACGCCAAACCTGTTTACTCCAATGTTTGTTTTACACACTCAAATTAGGAAGTTCTCCTCACTGATTGATAAGGGGAGAGTATCTATAGGTTTCCTATGTCTTGGTTTAGGTACTGAGGCCTATAACCTTCTATAAACACGGGGATTGTATATTGTGCACTTATTTTAGTGTACACACATACAATACGTTTCTGAAATAGGAGTAGTAGGTTTATTACATTATAATACAAAATTACATTATAATGTGAGTATAACATATCACTCAAATAATCTTAAAGTTTAAGATCTTGCTTTGACTCAACCAAAATATTATACAGATGGTTCTGGCCTGTGATTCTGTGTAAGTGGTCAAACATTGGGGTTGCCTTCTTATTGGATGTCACTTGTATCCCGCTAGTGATTGAAGAAAAGTGTTACATAGCTAGAGCAGACTTGGGCGCCTATACAGTTATTGCTGTTAGCCGTGAACGCCATCTTGGATCTAGATGGTTTTTAAACGGGGAAAACAGGAAAAGGGACAGGAAAATAGATACTTTCGTTCTTATTTAGTAATTTCCCCCACTGGCTGATGATGAAGAAACACGAGTCATGACGTCGCCTCTTTATTTGCTGATATAGTTCAAATCGGTAAATCTGAGAGGAAATAGGATTGTGGACTGAGGAAATTTCCGCAGTTTACTGTAACTTGGTTTGTTTATGTTATTCAACCCGGACATGGACTCTTCTAACCCAGGTACAGTAAAGTTTTAAGCTTGTGGGAATAAGTTCAAATGTTACATGTGATAATGCAGATGGAAAATTGGCGATCCATGGCCCTTTGATCGAATCTGTCACTTTCTCCCGATTGCGTCTGATGACAGCATTATGGAGCTAGATAGCTCAGCTGGGGCTAAGCTAACTGGCCAGCGAAAGCAAGCTAACTGGATATTTGACTTGAATAATTTAACTAGCGAGCTACTTAGCTAGCTATTGATGTTTCTGTCTTTCTTGCAAAATCGTAGTTAGCAAGTTAGCTACCAACCTTGGCAAATAGCATGTCTTACATTTAGCTGGCATGACCTGAGGTTAATGTTGCCAACTCGCCATGTCAGCTTAGCTAGTTATCATTTTTAGCTAGCTTGCTAGGTGACAGACGTGCGTAGGTTATGCTCAGATAAGTTAGCTAGTTAACTAGCTAGCTAGTTTGTGTCGATATTTCATCAAAACACGTGTTATTTTGAACGAAGGATTAGCTTTTTTGGCCAGCTAACAGTTAGGTTGTTCAGCTTGGCATAGCTAGCGAGTTAGTTGTAGCTACAGTATTTGTTAGCTAGCTAGCTTTGTGGCTAGGTAAGTTAACGCATAGCCAGTGTCATTACCAGAGAGGCAATAGCTAGCTCGCTATACTCACAACTGCAGTGGTCACACGCTCTGGCGTGGAGAGGTGCATGGTTCAATCCAGCATTCACACGCCTTCATTTTATTCGTCTAATCAATTCTTACGATTTGTTGATTAACGTTAGTTGACCCAGGTGTGTTACTACATGGCTGTCTGGAACAACATATGTCCCGTTAGATATGTTTATGGCTAAATCAATTAAACAAACAGTTGTGTTACTGAAGTGGATACACATGTAGCATCGTGTAACGTTACGTTGCATAATTTGTGTGTTTGTGTGTGTGGCAGACATACCAGATGATTCTCTGGGTTTGGGAGCCGGTGGGGCCCAGGCAAGCAGCAGTGCTGTTGTGCCAAAAGGGTCCAATAAGAGGCGAGCTGCGTGAGTATAGTATACAATGCCAATGAATCAGTCAATCACTATGTCACATAACTTTAACAGACAGCACAGGGTAGAAGTTGTCCATAGGTGCAGAATCAGAATCACACCGATAAGTTGTTGATCCATTCTTTGGTGTTAACTTTACAAACATGAATTCTGTCTACTTCCTCACAGGCCAGACTTCGATGATGATGATGATGATGATGGAAGCAAGCTCTTCAGGTAGGACTGACACCTGTCTCTCGCTCTTTCTTGCTCTCTCATCGCTCTCCCTCTCTATTTGATCTGACTGTATTGTGTTGGTTGTTTTGATGACAGATCTTCTTCTCTGTCTTTGACCAGGTGTGATGACGACGGAGGAGGAGGAGACAAAGAGCGATTTGCCAGGTAGAATAAGGAGGTTGTTGGTGCGTGTTTGTGCGTGTGTATAATACAGATATTCTGCATGCACACATCCCGAGCCACCAGAATCCCTATCACACCACTGTGATTCTTGTCACTACTACAAACCCCTGAGCTCAGGGACACCTGTTCACTCCTATCAATCCCTTTCTTCTGAGCACAACCCCTTTCTCTCCCTCCTTCCCTCTCTGCTTCTCTCTCTCTCAGGATCTTGAAGTCTTTTTCTTTCAGCACTTCCTCTCCTCTATCACTCCGTCTCGCTTTGAAAGACCAGGTTCTCTCTATCTCGATCTCTACATTTATCTATCCTATTGATGGATCATTCACTCCTTGTTATATTTATCAATCCATGCTTGTTCCACCTACCTCATGCTAATCTGAAAATATAATTTGGTTACGCCAACACTAAACTCTACTCCATGTTATCCACCTACCTGCCCATCTCTTCCCATTTATATCCCTCCCTCTTTCTCTCCTCCCCCGTCCCTCCTCTACCTCTTCCTCTCTGCCCTTCCTATTTCTCCCCATCTCTACCCCATCCCTGTCCCTCCTCCTACTCCATGTCTGTCGCTCCTCCCCCTGCTCTCCCATCTCTACCCCATCTCTGTCCTTCCTACTCTCCTCTCTTCCTCTCCTCCCTCATTCCCTCGCTCCAGGGAGAACCACAGTGAGATTGAGCGGCGGCGGAGGAACAAGATGACTGCTTACATCACAGAGCTGTCGGACATGGTTCCCACCTGTAACGCGTTGGCACGGAAACCAGATAAGCTGACCATCCTGCGCATGGCCGTGTCCCACATGAAGTCTCTGAGAGGGAGCGGCAACACTGCAGCAGACGGGACATACAAACCATCCTTCCTCACCGACCAGGTTAGAGAAAGAGAGGGAGGACGGAAAGGGGGGAGAGGGGACTGAGGGATGAAAAAGGAAAAATGTTATCATATGTGTTTGTTGCACAATAATAACTGAGTGTATCTTCCATGTCATCTCTCCTCCATCGTTCTCTCTTTCCTCTACCTCTCCTTTCCTCTCTCTCTCCCCCATCCCTCTCTTTGTAGGAGCTGAAACACCTGATCCTGGAAGCTGCTGATGGCTTCCTGTTTGTGGTGTCGTGTGAGAGTGGACGGGTTGTCTACGTGTCAGACTCCCTGACTCCTGTTCTTAACCAATCACAGTCCAACTGGCTAGGCTCCTCACTCTACGACCAGCTCCACCCGGACGACGGAGACAAACTACGAGAGCAGCTCTCTACTGCAGAGAATAACAATACAGGTACACACAGGTGGTACAGATGAACTACAGGAGCAGCTCTGTACTACAGAGAGTTATAATACAGGTGGTACAGATGAACTACAGGAGCAGCTCTGTACTACAGAGAGTTATAATACAGGTGGTACAGATGAACTACAGGAGCAGCTCTGTACTACAGAGAGTTATAATACAGGTGGTACAGATGAACTACAGGAGCAGCTCTGTACTACAGAGAGTTATAATACAGGTGGTACAGATGAACTACAGGAGCAGCTGTCTACTGCATAGAGTTAAAATACAGGTAGGAGACACACACAACACTAATGACTGTGAGTAACGACCCTTCTCTCTTTCTCAGGGAGGATGTTAGACCTGAAGACAGGAACAGTTAAGAAGGAGGGACAGCAGTCCTCTGTCAGGATGTGTATGGGAGCCAGACGATCCTTCATATGTAGGATGAGGTGTGTGTGATGAGCTTGAATGTGTATATGGCTGTATGCACCTGTGTTGGGAGTGTGTATTCTGAAATGTGTGTGTTTGTAGATGTGGTTCGTGTCCAGTGGAGCCCATGTCTATGAACAGATTGAATTTCCTGCGGAGCAGGAACAGGTGAGATAATTCTTATATATTTTACTGTAAAAAGTGCAAGTATTCAGACCCCTTGACTTTTTCCACATTTTGTTATGTTACATCCTTGTTTTAAAATGTATTAAATACACATTTTTCCTCATCAATCTACACACAATACCATAATGACAAATCAAAAACAGGTTTTTATACATTTTTGCACATTAATTAAAATAAAAAACAGAAATACCTTATTTACATAAGTATTCAGACCCTTTGTTATGAGACTCGAAATTGAGCTCAGGTTCATCCTGTTTCCATTGATCATCCTTGAGATGTTTCTGCAACTTGATTGGAGTCCATCTGTGGTAAATTCAGTTGATTGGACATGATTTGGAAAGGCACACACCTGTCTATAAAAGGTCCCACAGTTGACAGTGCATGTCAGAACAAAATTCAAGCCACGTTGAAGAAATTTTCTATAGAGCTCAGAGACAGGATTGTGTCGAGGTACCAGAGACAGATCTGGGGAAAGGTACCAACATATATCTGCAGCATTGAAGTTCCACAAGAGCACAGTGGCCTCCATCATTCTTGAATGGAAGAAGTTTGGAACCACCAAGACACTTCCTAGAGCTGGCTGCCCAGACAAACTGAGCAATCAGGGGAGAAGGACCTTTGTCAGGGAGGTGACGAAGAACCCAACGGTCACTCTGATAGAGCTCCAGAGTTCATCTTTGGAAATGGGAGAACCTTCCAGAAGGACAACCATCTCTGCAGAACTCCACCAATCAGTCCTTTATGGTAGAGTGGCCAGACAGAAGCCACTCCTCAGTATAAGGCTCATGACCGCATGCTTGGAATTTGCCAAAAGGCATTTAAATGACTCTCAGACAATGAGAAACAAGATTGTCTGGTTTGATGAAACCAAGATTGAACTTTTTGGTTTGAATGCCAAGCGTCACATCTGGAGGAAACCTGTTATCATCCCTACGGTGAAGCATGGTGGTGGCAGCATACAAAAACACATGTTTTTCAACGGCTACGAGACTAGTCAGGATCGAGGCAAAGATGAACGGCGCAAAGTACAGAGAGATCCTTGATGAAAACCTGCTCCAGAGAGCTCAGACTGCGGCGAAGGTTCACTTTCCAACAGGATGACGACCCTAAGCACACGGCCAAGACAACGCGCAGGATTGGCTTCGAGACACGTTTCTGAATGTCCTTGAGTGGCCCAGCCAGAGCCCGGACTTGAACCCGATCGAACATCTTTGGAGAAACATGAAAAGAGCTGGTCAGCGACGCTCCCCATCCAACCTGATAGGGTTTGAGACGATTTGCAGAGAAGAATGGGAGAATCTCCCCTCATACAGGTGTGCCAAGCTTGTAAAGAAGACTCTGGGCTCGAATTGCTGCCAAAGGTGCTTCAACAACTGAGTAAATGGTCTGATTGCTTATGTAAATGTCATATTTCAGTTTTTTTTAAATAAATTTGCAAACATTTCTGAAAACCTGTTTTTGCTTTGTCATTGTGGGATATTGTGTGTCGATTGATGAGGGAAAAGGCTTTAACATAATAAAATGTGGAAAAAGTCAAGATGTCTGAATACTTTCCCGAATGCAATGTATAGTGAACTATGCCTTGACTGGTAGTGCTCTTCCCTGTAGGAATGGTCTGGGTCCACCCAAGGATGGGGAGCCTCAGTATGTGGTGGTCCACTGCACTGGATACATCAAGTCCTGGCCCCCCACAGGTAACTAACTAACTAACTAACCTATGGCTTAGCTCTTATATCAAATCAAATTTTATTGGTCACATACACATGGTTAGCAGATGTTATTATGAGTGTAGCGAAATGCTTGTGCTTCTAGTTCCGACAGTGCAGCAATATCTAACAAGTAATCTAACAATTCCCCAACAACTACCTAATACACACAATCTTAAGGGGTAAATGAGAATATGTACATATAATTATATGGATGAGCGATGGCCGAACGGCATAGGCAAGGTGCAATAGATGGTATAAAATACAGTATATACATATGAGATGAGTAATGTAAGATATGTAAACATTATTTAAGTGACATTATTTAAAGTGGCATTGTTTAAAGTGACTAGTGATCCATTTATTAAAGTGGCCAGTGATTGGGTCTCAATGTAGGCAGCAGCCTCTCTGAGTTAGTGATTGCTGTTTAGCAGTCTGATGGCCTTGAGATAGAAGCTGTTTTTTAGTCTCTCGGTCCCAGCTTTGATGCACCTGTACTGACCTCGCCTTCTGGATGGTAGCGGGGTTAACAGGCCGTGGCTCGGGTGGTTGATGTACTTGATGATCTTTTTGGCCTTCCTGTGACATCGTGTGCTGTAGGTGTCATGGAGGGCAGGTAGTTTGCCACGGGTGATGCGTTGTGCAGACCGCACCACCCTCTGGAGAGCCTTGCGGTTTAGGGTGGTGCAGTTGCCGTATAAGGCTGTGATACAGCCCGACAGGATGCTCTCGATTGTGCATCTGTAAAAGTTTGTCAGGGTTTTGGGTGACAAGCCAAGTTTCTTCAGCCTCCTGAGGTTGAAGAGGCACTGTTGCGCCTTCTTCACCACACTGTATGTGTGGGTGGACCATTTCAGTTTGTCTGTGACGTGTACGCCGAGGAACTTAAAACTTCTCCACTACTGTCCCTTCGATGTGGATAGGGTAGTGCTCCCTCTGCTGTTTCCCGAAGTCCACGATCATCTCCTTTGTTTTGTTGACGTTGAGTGAGAGGTTATTTTCCTGACACCACACTCCGAGTGCCCTTACCTCCCCCCTGTAGGCTGCCTTGTCGTTGTTGGTAATCAAGCCCACTACTGTTGTGTCGTCTGCAAACTTGATAATTGAGTTGGAGGCCTGCATGGCCATGCAGTCATGGGTGAACAGGGAGTACAGGAGAGGGCTCAGAACGCACCCTTGTTGGGCCCCAGTGTTGAGGGTCAGCGAAGTGGATATGTTGTTTCCTACCTTCACCACCTGGGGGCGGCCCGTCAGAATGTTCAGGACCCAATTGCACAGGGCCGGGTTGAGACCCAAGGCCTCAAGCTTAATTATGAGCTTGGAGTGTACTATGGTGTTGAATGCTGAGCTGTAGTCAATGAACAGCATTCTTACATATGTATTCCTCGTGGGGCAGTGTGCAGTTTGATAGCGATTGCATCGTCTGTGGACCTGTTGGGGCGGTATGCAAACTGAAGTTGGTCTAGGGTGGCTGGTAAGGTGGAGGTGATATGATCCTTGACTAGTCTCTCAAAGCACTTCATGATGACAGAAGTGAGTGCTACGGGACGGTAGTCATTTAGTTCAGTTATCTTTGCCTTCTTGGGTACAGGAACAATGGTGGCTATCTTGAAGCGAGGACAGCAGACTGGGATAGGGAGCAATTGAATATGTCTGTAAACACACAAATCAAATCAAATGTATTTATATAGCCCTTCTTACATCAGCTGATATATCAAAGTGCTGTACAGAAACCCAGCCTAAAACCTCAAACAGCAAGCAATGCAGATGTAGAAGCACGGTGGCTAGGAAAAACTCCCAAGAAAGGCCAAAACCTAGGAAGAAACCTAGAGAGGAACCAGGCTATGAGGGGTGGCCAGTCCTCTTCTGGCTGTGCCGGGTGGGGATTATAACAGAACATGGCCAAGATGTTCAAATGTTCATAAATGACCAGCATGGTCAAATAATAATAATCACAGTGGTTGTCGAGGGTGCAACAAGTCAGCACCTCAGGAGTAAATGTCAGTTGGCTTTTCATAGCCGATCATTGAGACTATCTCTACCGCTCCTGCTGTCTTTAGAGAGTTGAAAACAGCAGGTCTGGGACAGGTAGCACGTCCGGTGAACAGGTCAACAGGTCAGCCAGCTGGTCTGCGCGTGCTCTGAGGACGCGGCTAGGGATGCTATCTGGGCCAGCAGCCTTCCAAGAGTTAACACATTTAAATGTTTTACTCACGTCGGCCACGGAGAAGGAGAGGGGGTGGCACAGTCCTTGTTAGCGGGCCGCGACAGTGGCACTGTATTATCCTCAAAGCGGGCAAAGAAGGTGTTTCGTTTGTCTGGAAGCAAGATGTCGGTGTCCGTGACGTGGCTGGTTTTCTTTTTGTAGTCCGTGAAATCCTGTAGACCCTGACACATACGTCTGGTGTCTGAGCCGTTTAATTGCGACTCCACTTTCCCGGCATATATCCAATGTATACACTACTGCTGCATACTGAGTCCTATGTGTGTGTGTGTTTGCGTGCGCGCATTTCAGGGGTGAATTTAACAGATGAGGAAGCAGACAATATTCAGGGGAGTCGCTACTGTCTAGTCGCCATCGGTAGACTTCAGGTAAGATGGGACAACTTAATGTCCAATGTTTGGATGGGCTCATGGAACCACCATCTTGCAGACGCTTGTTCTCCCCTTGTTGTCTAGGTGACCTCTTGCCCGAGCGACACAGACATAAACAGCATCAGCGTTCCGGTGGAGTTCATCTCTCGTCACAACTGCCAGGGCCTCTTTACCTTCGTAGACCACCGCTGCATGGCCACAGTGGGCTACCAGCCTCAGGTAGGCCTCACTCACAGCCTGGGGCTAGAGTAGGACAAACACCCAGCATCGCATTTCATAGTGTATCAGAATACAGAATGTGTTTAAACTGTGTATCAGGTTACAGTATGTGTTTAAACTGTGTGTCAGGATACAGAATGTGTTTAAACTGTGTATCAGGATACAGAATGTGTTTAAACTGTATCAGGATACAGAATGTGTTTAAACTGTGTATCAGGATACAGAATGTGTTTAAACTGTGTATCAGGATACAGAATGTGTTTAAACTGTGTGTCAGGATACAGAATGTATTTAAACTGTGTGTCAGGATACAGAATGTGTTTAAACTGTGTATCAGGATACAGAATGTGTTTAAACTGTGTATCAGGATACAGAATGTGTTTAAACTGTATCAGGATACAGAATGTGTTTAAACTGTGTGTCAGGATACAGAATGTGTTTAAACTGTATCAGGATACAGAATGTGTTTAAACTGTGTATCAGGATACAGAATGTGTTTAAACTGTGTGTCAGGATACAGAATGTGTTTAAACTGTGTGTCAGGATACAGAATGTGTTTAAACTGTGTATCAGGATACAGAATGTGTTTAAACTGTGTATCAGGATACAGAATGTGTTTAAACTGTATCAGGATACAGAATGTGTTTAAACTGTGTATCAGGATACAGAATGTGTTTAAACTGTGTGTCAGGATACAGAATGTATTTAAACTGTGTGTCAGGATACAGAATGTATTTAAACTGTGTGTCAGGATACAGTATGTGTTTAAACTGTGTGTCAGGATACAGTATGTGTTTAAACTGTGTATCAGGATACAGTATGTGTTTAAACTGTGTGTCAGGATACAGTATGTGTTTAAACTGTGTGTCAGGATACAGAATGTGTTTAAACTGTGTGTCAGGATACAGGATGTATTTAAACTGTGTGTCAGGATACAGTATGTGTTTAAACTGTGTGTCAGGATACAGTATGTGTTTAAACTGTGTATCAGGTTACAGTATGTGTTTAAACTGTGTTTCAGGTTACAGTTTGTGTTTAAACTGTGTATCAGGTTACAGTATGTGTTTAAACTGTGTGACAGCTGTAAGCTTGATCTAACTTTTTCTGTGTTGTGTGTGTTGGCGCCTGTGTGTGTGTGTTTGCCAGGAACTGCTGGGTAAGAACGTCTTGGAGCTGGCCCACCCTGAGGACCAGGGTCTGCTGAGAGACAGCTTCCAGCAGGTGGTCAAGCTGAAGGGTCAGGTGCTGTCCGTCATGTTCCGCTTCCTGTCCAAGACCAGAGACTGGCTCTGGATCAGGACCAGCTCCTTCACCTTCCAGAACCCCTTCTCTGAGGAGATAGAGTACATCATCTGTACCAACGCCAACGTCAAGTACGTGCTGTATACACACACACACACACACATCATCTGTACCAACGCCAACGTCAAGTACCTGCTGTATACACACACACACACACACACATCATCTGTACCAACGCCAACGTCAAGTACGTGCTGTATACACACACAGACACACACCATCTGTACCAACTTCAAGTACCTGCTGTATATACACACAGACACACACCATCTGTACCAACTTCAAGTACCTGCTGTATACACACACAGACACACACCATCTGTACCAACTTCAAGTACCTGCTGTATATACACACAGACACACACCATCTGTACCAACTTCAAGTACCTGCTGTATACACACACAGACACACACCATCTGTACCAACATCAAGTACCTGCTGTATACACACACAGACACACATCATCTGTACCAACGCCAACTTCAAGTACCTGCTGTATACACACACAGACACACACCATCTCTACCAACGCCAACGTCAAGTACCTGCTGTATACACACACAGACACACACCATCTGTACCAACGTCAAGTACCTGCTGTATATACACACAGACACACACCATCTGTACCAACGCCAACGTCAAGTACCTGCTGTATACACACACAGACACACATCATCTGTACCAACATCAAGTACCTGCTGTATATACACACAGACACACACCATCTGTACCAACGTCAAGTACCTGCTGTATATACACACAGACACACACCATCTGTACCAACGCCAACGTCAAGTACCTGCTGTATACACACACAGACACACATCATCTGTACCAACGCCAACGTCAAGTACCTGCTGTATACACACACAGACACACACCATCTGTACCAACGCCAACGTCAAGTACCTGCTGTATACACACACAGACACATACCATCTGTACCAACGCCAACGTCAAGTACCTGCTGTATACACACACAGACACACATCATCTGTACCAACATCAAGTACCTGCTGTATACACACACACACACATCATCTGTACCAACGTCAAGTACCTGCTGTATACACACACAGACACACATCATCTGTACCAACGCCAACTTCAAGTACCTGCTGTATACACACACAGACACACATCATCTGTACCAACATCAAGTACCTGCTGTATACACACACACACACATCATCTGTACCAACGTCAAGTACCTGCTGTATACACACACAGACACACATCATCTGTACCAACGCCAACTTCAAGTACCTGCTGTATACACACACAGACACACATCATCTGTACCAACTTCAAGTACCTGCTGTACACACAGACACACATCATCTGTACCAACGCCAACTTCAAGTACCTGCTGTATATACACACAGACACACATCATCTGTACCAACGCCAACGTCAAGTACCTGCTGTATACACACACAGACACACATAATCTGTACCAACGCCAACTTCAAGTACCTGCTGTATACACACACAGACACACACCATCTGTACCAACTTCAAGTACCTGCTGTATACACACACAGACACACACCATCTGTACCAACTTCAAGTACCTGCTGTATACACACACAGACACACACCATCTGTACCAACTTCAAGTACCTGCTGTATACACACACAGACACACACCATCTGTACCAACTTCAAGTACCTGCTGTATACACACACAGACACACATCATCTGTACCAACATCAAGTACCTGCTGTATACACACACAGACACACATCATCTGTACCAACATCAAGTACCTGCTGTATACACACACAGACACACATCATCTGTACCAACGTCAAGTACCTGCTGTATACACACACAGACACACACCATCTGTACCAACGCCAACTTCAAGTACCTGCTGTATATACACACAGACACACACCATCTGTACCAACTTCAAGTACCTGCTGTATACACACAAAGACACACATCATCTGTACCAACTTCAAGTACCTGCTGTATATACACACAGACACACACCATCTGTACCAACGCCAACTTCAAGTACCTGCTGTATATACACACAGACACACATCATCTGTACCAACTTCAAGTACCTGCTGTATATACACACAGACACACACCATCTGTACCAACGCCAACTTCAAGTACCTGCTGTATATACACACAGAACCACATCATCTGCACCAACACCATGTAGGTACACACACACACACACACACACACACATATTATCTGCACCAACGCAAGTCACCTGAGTGTGAGACGCCTACAACACATAGACACCACAACTCTCTTCCACCTCAACATCTGAACATCTCCACTGTCTGACCAATCTGTTGAGCCACCTTAGGAAATGTGATGTCATCTCTTCCAGGATGTGTGTTTGTCAGTATGTTCACCTCCCCTCCATATCTTTCTCTCCCTTTCCTCCTCACCCCTTGTTTTTGTTGTGGGCCAGTAGAACCTCAACTCAGGACACCCTCACCCCCCTCTCGTCCTCGGGGGTGTCTTTGCCCCCCTCGCTGGGGGAGAGCAGTCCTAACTTCCCCCCTGTGTCCCACAGCCCAGGGCAGGTGGCTGCCAGGTGAGACCCCCTCAACCCCCCCTCTGGCATGGGTCAGCTGGGGCTGCTGCTGCTTCACTGGAGACTACAACTCTATTTCTCTCTTGTTCCCTTTATGTTCCTGTTCTCTCTGGTCCAGAGTTCACCCCTTGGTAAGGGCTGTGGATTGTTACTTGATTTGACCGGGCCTTTCTGTTTTTGGGTGATTCCCTCGTCCCTCTCCCTCCTCAACAGCACTAAGATATTCATCATGACCAAGGTGTTGGTAACAATCCCCCTCCCCTCTCCTCTTTTCTTCTTGGTTACCATAGTGACTGGTGGTGGGGCAAGTGCTGTTGGTCAGCAGGTGTTTTGGTTTCCCGAACAGCGGTGGAGGGCCTTGACGAAAATTATATTTTCTGTTGTCACTGCTAACACTCTTTTTTTCTCTCTAACACTCCCTCTTTTCTCCCTTTACCACTCTCTACCACTCCCTCTTTTCTCCCTTTACCACTCTCTACCACTCCCTCTCTTTTCTCCCTTTACCACTCTCTACCACTCCCTCTCTCTTCTCCCTTTACCACTCTCTACCACTCCCTCTCTTTTCTCCCTTTACCACTCTCTACCACTCCCTCTTTTCTCCCTTTACCACTCTCTACCACTCCCTCTCTTTTCTCCCTTTACCACTCTCTACCACTCCCTCTCTTTTCTCCCTTTACCACTCCCTATTTTCTCCCTTTACCACTCTCTACCACTCCCTCTCTTTTCTCCCTTTACCACTCTCTACCACTCCCTCTCTTTTCTACCTCTACCACTCCCTCTATTTTCTCCCTTTACCACTCTCTACAACTCCCTCTCTTTTCTCCCTTTACCACTCTCTACCACTCCCTCTTTTCTCCCTTTACCACTCTCTACAACTCCCTCTCTTTTCTACCTCTACCACTCTCTACCACTCCCTCTCTTTTCTCCCTTTACCACTCTCTACCACTCCCTCTCTTTTCTCCCTTTACCACTCTCTACCACTCCCTCTATTTTCTCCCTTTACCACTCTCTACAACTCCCTCTCTTTTCTCCCTTTACCACTCTCTACCACTCCCTCTCTTTTCTTCCTTTACCACTCTCTACCACTCCCTCTCTTTTCTCCCTTTACCACTCTCTACCACTCCCTCTCTTTTCTACCTCTACCACTCTCTACCACTCCCTCTCTTTTCTCCATTTACCACTCTCTACCACTCCCTCTCTTTTCTCCCTTTACCACTCCCTCTTTTCTCCCTTTACCACTCTCTACCACTCCCTCTCTTTTCTCCCTTTACCACTCTCTACCACTCCCTCTCTTTTCTACCTCTACCACTCTCTACCACTCCCTCTCTTTTCTCCCTCTCTTTTGTCTCTCTCCCTTTCCCCCCCTTTCCAGGCAGTTGCAGCAGCAGCAGCAAGCAGAGTTGGGGGGAGGAGGGAGAGATGGTCTGTACGAGGCAGGACAGGTTATACTTCCACAGGTAAGACTAGCACTGACTAAAACACACACCTAACTGGGGCCTTAAAACCCCACAACATGCCCTCCACCCAGCGGCGCTGCACTGCTGCTTGATCCTGTGCTTATCTCAACTGTATGTGTGATGTCTTGGGTGCGAGACCGTTCTATTGTTCGCTGTAACATGGACAATGAAGTTGTATTGTTGTACCTACCTCCAAGCCTTTAGTGAGTATTGACCGCTGGTTGACCGTTGTCCATGTCAGATGCCTGTCCAGGCCGTGACCGCAGCTGGAACTGACCACAGTAAGACCATGGACAAGGCAGAGATGCACCCCTCCTTGTACCCCAACCCAGACCAGGCCAAGTTCCTGCCCTCCACCTCTGCCCCCGGAGTACCCATCTACCCTCAGGACAACAACAACTACACCACTGCCAACCGCTCCAACGACACATACAGCAGGTATGACCACTAGCCTCTGTTGTACTGTTTTAAACTGATCTAAGGGCAATGTATACTGAATAAGCGATTCTAATTTCCTGTTATGAACTAATTCCAGGTCAGTAGGGATGGCCCCTCAGATGGTGCAGCCATCCCACTCCGCAGGCCAGATGCTGGCTCAGATGTCCCGTCAGAACGGGGCACCCCCCTCCAACAGCAGCCCCCTACAGGGAGGGGCAGCGGTGGGCTGGCCGGGGCCAGCGGCGGGGGCTAGACCACCCTTTAACAACCAGGTGAGACAGCTGGCAGCTGCAGGTAGAAGCTGCAGCCTGAAGTTTAGATCCTCTGTTGTTGCCCAAAGTGCTACAGATGTAGAATCTTAATTTAAGACTTTTCTACAGCAGGAAAATAATCCTGCAGCAACAGGAAATATGAATTATTTTAGGGATTATAATTTTTTGGTGGAAATTCCAAATGTCAGAAGCTTTTTTAAAACCTCAAATACAATATAAGTTTAAAATTGGCTGCATTGCAGGACAGTTTTCCCTGAACAGGGTTATCAAATTTAAATCCTACATCTGTAGCTGGCGTGATGGGGATGAGTGCTCTGAGGTTCTTGCATCTCTGTATCTTAGCGTTGTAAAGGACCTCATCTTTTATCCCCTGTGTAATTTCTGTTTTGAGTATCACACCCAGACAGTTTCAACAGTAAATGCATAACAGAAACCTAGTACGTTCATAAAGTGTGAATAATAACATGGTGGTTTTCACCACCCGCCCAGCAGGTGGCGCCCCAGGCAGGGAAGGCCCTGTCTCCCCAGTTTGCCATGGGGAGTTTTGTGGGGGGCTCTTCCTCCTCATTTGGGGCGATGCCCACCACTGCCGCTCCGACCCCCACCACCGGGGCTAACTACCCAAATATCAACCCCCGCGTCAGACTCAATACCAACGGATATGGTATGTGACCCTGAGAGAGTGTGCGTGTGTGTGTGTCAACAACTACAGTAGAGTGTTTTTATGTGTTTGTGTATGCTGGTGTAGTTAGATACTGACTCGCACATTGTCCTATCTCTGATAGATGGCTTGGGGTCGGGGCAGCAGTTCCCCTCCAGGGCAGCGGAGGCAGTGTGGCCCCAGTGGCAGGGCCAGCAGCAAGCTCAGAACAGCGCAGAGCAGCACCCCCACGCACAGAACAACCAGCCTGACATCTTCCCTGTAAGTCTCTCTCCCTCTACCTATATCAATCTGCCTTTCTCTTCCCATGTCTCCATCTCTCTTTTGTCTTTCTCCTTCTGACTGTACCTTTTGTTATGTGTTGTCATGTTGCTTTGAAGTTAAATCTCTCTCTCTCTCGCTCTCTCTCTCTCTCTCTCTCTAGGATGTTCTCGCCATGCTGGACCAGCCGGCCAACTTCAACAACGATGACTTTGAGATTCCCATCTACCCCTCTTTCGACGAGTGACCCCACATACACTCTTCCACTTACCTCTCTGTCTCTCAAATGTCTCCTCTCTCATTTGGTGCACTTTTGCTCTCTTTCTTCGCCTTTTGTGATCCAAAGAGAGCATGTCTAATTATCGGTCAGATGATTGCACGGCCAGGATGGAGAGAGCGAGTTAATCAGGGAAAAGAAAGAGTGAAATCAAGTATAGGTATGCAAATGCAGGTTCAATAAACACGTGAAAGGGGGGGAGAGAGAGAAGAGATTCAGGGTTCAATGATAGTTGGGCAAATGTAAAATGGCACATCTGTAGCCAGCACTGCCCAAGCTCCACAGCCAGTGGATTAGTTGTAGAGTTGCAACACACAATTCCACCTGAGCATGCACAAGGCCCTGAGGCAAGCACTGCTTCACCAGTAACACACAATCCCACCTGAGCATGCACAAGGCCCTGAGGCAAGCACTGCTTCACCAGTAACACACAATTCCACCTGAGCATGCACAAGGCCCTGAGGCAGGCACTGCTTCACCAGTAGCACACAATTCCACCTGAGCATGCACAAGGCCCTGAGGCAGGCACTGCTTCACCAGTAACACACAATCCCACCTGAGCATGCACAAGGCCCTGAGGCAGGCACTGCTTCACCAGTAGCACACAATTCCACCTGAGCATGCACAAGGCCCTGAGGCAGGCACTGCTTCACCAGTAGCACACAATTCCACCTGAGCATGCACAAGGCCCTGAGGCAGGCACTGCTTCACCAGTAGCACACAATTCCACCTGAGCATGCACAAGGCCCTGAGGCAGGCACTGCTTCACCAGTAACACACAATCCCACCTGAGCATGCACAAGGCCCTGAGGCAGGCACTGCTTCACCAGTAGCACACAATTCCACCTGAGCATGCACAAGGCCCTGAGGCAGGCACTGCTTCACCAGTAGCACACAATTCCACCTGAGCATGCACAAGGCCCTGAGGCAGGCACTGCTTCACCAGTAGCACACAATTCCACCTGAGCATGCACAAGGCCCTGAGGCAGGCACTGCTTCACCAGTAACACACAATCCCACCTGAGCATGCACAAGGCCCTGAGGCAGGCACTGCTTCACCAGTAACACACAAACATGGCCTTTCACTAACAGAGTCAGCTGTGTGTTTAGATCTGTGCTGCTCCACTGGTCTGTACATCATATGGATAGATCAGTCCAATCATTCACTTGAAGTCTCAGGCAATCCAGGTGATCTACAGCTTTGGGGGAATATGTGACAATATATATATGGGAATATTCTGATCGGAAGCCTGTGAATATCCTCTATCTGCTCCCCTCGCTGTTTTAGCTTAGCGACCCGTAGCATGTTCAAAAGGACAGTGTCCTCACGCAGGCTTTTTAAACTTTGTGCAGATTTATACAAACACTGTACAAACACTTTTATATTTGTACACAGTGTACATTGACGATGTCACCTATGAATGTGGTTATGGTGGTTTCAGGTGGAATAGAGGGGGAGAGAAATGTCTATGACTAGTAAAGGGAAGAGGGGGATATGAAACTAGAACCTGATATATACTGGGTATTTGTAGGAATATAAGTCAAGTGTTTATATACAGTTATATGTCTACTGGAGGTGTTTGTATAACTTTATTGATCTCAACCTGAATGCACAGCAATCCCAGGGTCCCTTTCTCACTCGTTTGTATTCCTTCCTCTGTTGCCCAGGGTTACCCAGCACACTCTTCCTCCTCTCACGCTCTTCTTCAATCACCCCCCCAAGTGTGTTTTTTTTCTCTTCTACTTACACTAGGAAAAGGAAAATGAAAACAGACATTGGAAAGCAATAATTTACGAGCAGGAATGATGTTCTTTTTTAAAGCCATTCTTTATTGTTGTCCTACATGTTTTTATCTTGACTATTGTTCTTGAATACGGAAATACACAGGAAATAGTAATGATTTGATTGATTGAAATTTTCCCCAACTGATGTTTTTATTTTCTGGCCTTTTGATTGGCTCTCCCTGTTTTGTAGCCCTCTCCATTGCTACTTCGTGATAGGTTGTTTTTGATGTATATTGATCAGGGCATCTTGTTCAGGACAGAAAGGTCTTGTTTAGAACTGACAAGATTCCTCATTCAATATGACACAGAATCATGCCATGATGTTTGGCCTGAAATTCAAGTCATCCTAATCATGTTCCAAACACATGACCCAATAATCAATAAGCAGTAGATGTTGATTGTGAGTTTGGCAATTAATACACTTTTTATTTTTTTTGCAGTTGATTCAATCGAAGTTCATCCTTATCAAGATAGTTTGACATTCATAAATATGATCTAAATCAAACACAACATTTGTTTTCTGAAATCGGTTGTGATGTTTAGTAAGTCACTATAACACTCTTATACAGGGAATTAAGAATTCTGATTGGGCAACAGAGGGCTGTGAATTTTAAGGTTCTGAAATACAAAAATTGTATTGTGTAGGCCTTTCATTTTTAGTCCGGTAATGTATACATGTCTGTGAGCGTAATTCACAGACATGCCGAAACATGTGAATTGTATGTAAACCCATCATGTGTCAATAGTCA
The DNA here is from genome assembly GCF_029448725.1 of Salvelinus fontinalis. Classification (NCBI taxonomy): domain Eukaryota; kingdom Metazoa; phylum Chordata; class Actinopteri; order Salmoniformes; family Salmonidae; genus Salvelinus; species Salvelinus fontinalis. Next base: position 28,128 of record NW_026600349.1, on the reverse strand, counting down.
CACGATGGAAATGGCAGTTTGATGACTGTTGTCTTGTTATTGTTTTAAACCACTTTGGTTGTTCCCTGTCCAGGTTTTTACAATGATGTGAGCTGCAGTTTATATAGCGCACACAGATACACAAATATAGGAATATATATGTATATGAAATGTTAAACAAGAGAAAGTGAAATGTTTGGTTTTTCTGTTAAATTGTTATATTGTCAAGAAGTTGTGGGTGGATATTTGTTTATTTTAGGGGTCGGGGTACTGTAACATTTGAACTGTTCCTTTTGAGAAATGTGATGATTGTACAGCGTCACTCCTATGTATAAAATGTGTAGGCCTAGTCATCAGACCTGGGTTATAACACTATTTCAGGGATTTCAATTACTTTTCAAAACAAATATTCAGATAACCTTTTATTTGAAAAAACAAGTAATTTAATATTGGATTGTGTTTGAAGTACTCAAATACACTAACTCAAATACACTCCCAGGTATTTAAATAGTATTTCAAAACACTTTCAAATTGTAATGGTCGTCTTGTGGTGAATGAGCGGACCAAGGCGCAGCGGGTGATGAATACATAATGAATTTAATAAAGAAAAGAATAACGATGACGAAGCACACTTTAGAAATTACAAAAGAACAAAACGAACTCAACAGACCTGAACATGAAAACTACATGAAACGAAGAACGCACGAACAGGAAAAACGAATGCACGAACAAGACAGTACCGTGTGGTGCAACAAAACACAGACACAGCGACAATCACCCACAAACAAACAGTGAGAACAGCCTACCTTAATATGGTTCTCAATCAGAGGAAACGTCAAACACCTGCCTCTAATTGAGAAACATATCAGGCAACACATTAAACCCAACATAGAAACACAATACATAGAATGCTCACGCCCTGACCAACTAAACACATACAAAAACAAGGAAAACAGGTCAGGAACGTGACACAAATACAATTTGGTCAACTACTTAGTTTTTACAAATAAACGTTCAAATAAAAGTATTTGTTTTAGGTTGTGTATTTGGAAATACCAAAATACACAGAAAAAAAATATTTAAATAACATACTCAAATTCACATTTGAAATGAGGTCTGAGTCATATGCCTAAAACCCATTACTTTGTCCTCAACAGTCTTTAGGATGTTCAGTATGTTCACATGGTCTCCACCTACATAAGAGAGGAACAGAGATATAGTCCATAAATCCTTTCATCCTTTGTCCATCTATAGAAACACAGATGGTTTCACTACGTAAGAGAGGAACAGAGACAGTGTACCGGCAGTCTAGCTCGTCCTCCTCATCGGACGAGGAGAGGCGAGAAGGATCGGAGGACCAATGTGCAGCGTGGTAAGTTTCCATGATTTAATATACACGAAAACTAGACACGATACAAAACAACAAACGAACTAACCGTCACAGTCCCGTGTGGCACAAACACTGACACAGAAAACAACCACCCACAAATCCCCAACACAAAACAAGCCACCTATATATGATTCTCAATCAGGGACAACGATTGACAGCTGCCTCTGATTGAGAACCATATTAGGCTGAACACAGAAACAGACTAACTAGACACACAACATAGAATGCCCACCCAGCTCACGTCCTGACCAACACTAAAACAAGCACAACACATAAGAACTCTGGTCAGGACGTTACAGTACCCCCCTCCTGAGGTGCGGACTCCGAACGCACCCCTAAAACTCAAGAGGAGGGTCTGGGTGGGCATCTGTCCGCGGTGGCGGCGCAGGACGAGGACACCACTCCACCATTGTCTTTGTCCCCCTCCTTAGCGTCCTTTGAGTGGCGACCCTCGCCCCCGACCCTGGTCTAGGAACCTTCACAAAGGTCCCCCCTAGATAGAGGAGACAGCTCAGGACAGAGAGGTAGCTCAGGACAGAGAGGTAGCTCAGGACAGAGAGGTAGCTCAGGACAGAGAGGCAGCTCCGGACAGAGAGGCAGCTCCGGACAGAGAGGCAGCTCCGGACTGAGTGGCAGCTCCGGACTGAGTGGCAGCTCCGGACTGAGTGGCAGCTCCGGACTGAGTGGCAGCTCATGACTGAAGGGCAGCTCATGACTGGAAGGCAGCTCATGACTGGAGGGCAGCTCATGACTGGAGGGCAGCTCATGACTGGAGGTCAGCTCATGACTGGAGGTCAGCTCATGACTGGCTGGCAGCTCATGACTGGAGGGCAGCTCCTGACTGGAAGGCAGCTCATGACTGGAAGGCGGCTCATGACTGGAAGGCGGCTCCTGACTGGAATGCGGCTCTGGCAGCTCCTGACTGGCTGGCGGCTCTGGCAGCTCCTGACTGGCTGGCGGCTCTGGCAGCTCCTGACTGGCTGGCGGCTCTGGCAGCTCCTGACTGGCTGGCGGCTCTGGCAGCTCCTGACTGGCTGGCGGCTCTGGCAGCTCCTGACTGGCTGGCGGCTCTGGCAGCTCCTGACTGGCTGGCGGCTCTGGCAGCTCCTGACTGGCTGGCGGCTCTGGCAGCTCCTGACTGGCTGGCGGCTCTGGCGGCTCCTGACTGGCTGGCGGCTCTGGCGGCTCCTGACTGACGGACGGCTCCGGCGGCTCCTGACTGACAGACGGTTCTAATGGCTCGGGACAGACGGGCGGCTCTGACGGCTTGGGACAGACGGATGGCTCAGATGGCGCTGGGCAGACGGATGGCTCAGATGGCGCTGGGCAGGCAGGCAGTGCAGACAGCGCTGGGCAGGCAGGCAGTGCAGACGGCGCTGGGCAGACGAGCAGTGCAGGCGACGTTGGGCAGACGGCCGACTCTGACCTGCTGAGGCGCACAGTAGGCCTGGTGCGTGGTGCCGGAACTGGTGGTACCGGACTGGAGACACGCACCTCAAGGCTAGTGCGGGGAGCAGGAACAGGGCACACTGGACTCTCAAAGCGCACTATAGGCCTGGTGCGTGGTACCGGAACTGGTGGTGCCGGGCTGAGGGCACGCACCTCAGGGCGAGTGCGGGGAGAAAGAACAGTGCGTACAGGGCTCCGGAGACGCACAGGAGGCTTGGTGCGTGGTGCCGGAACTGGAGGTACTGGGCTGGAGACACGCACCACAGGAAGAGTGCGTGGAGGAGGAACAGGGCTCTGAAAACGCACTGGAAGCCTGGTGCGTGGTGTCGGCACTGGTGGTACTGCTCTGGGGCGGAAAAGTGGCGCCGCATATACCGGACCGTGCAGGCGTACTGGCTCCCTTGAGCACCGAGCCTGCCCAACCTTACCTGGTTGAATGCTCCCCGTAGCCCGACCAGTGCGGGGAGGTGGAATAACCCGCACTGGGCTGTGTTGGCGAACCGGGGACACCATGCGTAAGGCTGGTGCCATGTACACCGGCCCGAGGAGACGTACTGGAGGCCAGATATGTTGAGCCGGCTTCATGGCACTTGGCTCAATGCTCAATCTAGCCCGGCCAGTGCGGAGAGGTGGAATAACCCGCACCGGGCTATGCACACGTACAGGAGACACCGTGTGCTCTTCCGCATAACACGGTGTCTGCCCGTACTCCCGCTCTCCACGGTAAGCATGGGAAGTGGGCGCAGGTTTCCTACCTGTCTTCGCCACACTACCCTTTAGCCCCCCCCCCCAAGAAATTTTTGGGGTTTCTTCACGGGCTTCCAGCCACGCTTCCGTGCTGCCTCCTCATACCACCGCTCCTGGACTTTAGCTGCCTCCATCTCTTCCCGAGAGCGGCAATATTCTCCAATGTGAGCCCAGTGTCCTTTTTTTTTTCCTCCAAAATTTCCTCCCATGTCCAGGAGTCCTGTGTAGTTGGCCGCTGCTGTTGTTGTCGCTGCCCGTAGCTACGCTGCTTGGTCCGAGTTTGGTGGGTGGTTCTGTAACGGCAGTCTAGCTCGTCCTCCTCATCGGACGAGGAGAAGCGAGAAGGATCGGAGGACCAATGTGCAGCGTGGTAAGTTTCCATGATTTAATATACACGAAAACTAGACAAGATACAAAATGTCACGCCCTGGCCTTAGTATTCTTTGTTTTCTTTATTATTTTAGTTATGTCAGGGTGTGACATGGGGAATGTTTGTGTTTTGTCGGTTTTGGGTGGTTATATGGTAAAGGGGGTGTTGGGTGTAGTGTATGGGTTTGTGTTGAGTGAATGTGTCTAGCTGTGTCTATGGTTGAGTGTAGGTTCTAGGGAAGTCTATGGTTGCCTGAATTGGGTCTCAATTAGAGACAGCTGGTTATTGTTGTCTCTGATTGGGAGCCATATTTAAGGCAACCATAGGCTTTAGCTGTTTGTGGGGAATTGTCTATGTCAGAGTGTTTAGTGTCAGCACTTCTGTTTGTATAGCTTCACGGTCGTCTGTTTTGTTGTTTTTGTAGTTTGTATAGTGTTTGTTTCATTTTCGTCTTCTTTCGTTAATAAAGAAGATGTACTTTCCACGCGCTGCATGTTGGTCCTCACTCAGTCCCTTTGACGATCGTGACACAAAACAACAAAAGAACTAACCGTCACAGTCCCGTGTGGCACAAACACTGACACAGAAAACAACCACCCACAAATCCCCAACACAAAACAAGCCACCTATATATGATTCTCAATCAGGGACAACGATTGACAGCTGCCTTTGATTGAGAACCATATTAGGCTGAACACAGAAACAGACAAACTAGACACACAACATAGGATGCCCACCCAGCTCACGTCCTGACCAACACTAAAACAAGCACAACACATAAGAACTCTGGTCAGGATGTTACAGACAGTCCATAAATCCATCCATCCTGTGTCCATCTATAGAAACACAGATAGTTTCACTACGTAAGAGAGGAACAGAGAAATAGTCCATAAATCCATCCATCCTGTGTCCATCTATAGAAACACAGATGGTTTCACTACGTAAGAGAGGAACAAAGACAGAGAAGGATAGGAAGCTTACGTAGTGAAAGGTTGCTCTTTTTAGAATAAGCTCCTCTCTCATTCTCCCTCATCGTTTGGGTCATCATAGGCTAGTTGTTCCACAGACTCTGTCGTTAGATGTGTTTAGTACCAATGGACGAACACTAGATGGCTAAAAAACACCATCAGCATCACCAACCATGGAGAGATACAGGGTGAACAGGCTTTTGTTCTAGCCCAGCACTAACAAACACTAATTTAACTCATTCAGGTCTTGAAGAGCATGCATTGACAAATCTTAGTCGCACACATGCATACTACATACGCTAGCCCCACCCATCCTCCCCACTTGACAGTATTTTTAGCTGAAACCTGATCCCTTCAGCAACAGAGAATAAAGGCAACACTGCAAAACCCCTGCCTTTAACTAGCTCCGTGGACACACACACTAACCCGTTCTGACATGCAGACATGCACACTGTGACGCAGACACGCAGCAGGACGTTACGTACACATGGGGACACACCCGTCTACAGTCCAGTAAGGAAAATAAAAGAATGAGACGTGTGAGCTGAGGGCTGAAGTTATTCTCCACCAATCTGGAACAGAGTTCCATTACAGAGACACACTGCAGCAGACATTACGGATCCATATTCAGGTAATGTACTTAATGTGTACCCATATCTCTGTGTGTTTTAGAGGGATATGTGTGTAAATAGTAGTATGATTCTGAATGTAGAATGATTCTGGATGAACTTTTACCAGCAGGCCTAAGGCACAGAGAGCTGTGTGTGAGTCAGACTCAAGCCCTTCCTGTGTGTGAATACTTTCCTCCGTGCAGACAGCCTGCCTGACTAATATGGCCAGATTAAATGTGCACGTGTAAACAATGGCCTGTTTTGGAACCCTGTTTGATTGTAGATGGGAGGAAGAGAGATCCTGTTCACATTATATATTTCATTTTGATTGAATAACCAATGGGTTGTAGAACAGTTGTAGAAGCTCTGAGTGTTAACGGGGTCAGAGAGTGACAGGGAGCCAGGGATCAGATAGGAACGGCCCCATTCAGTTCCAGTGCATATTTAAATCCAGAGGGGCATCTGTAATAGATTTTAAAAAATAAAGGGGGGGGCCTACAAGCAACTTCACTCACTGAGCTATTTGTTTCTCTGCAGCTTCAAGACTTCTAAAGGATGAAGAACCTTAAACTTCTCATCCTCTCTCTCTCCATCTGCCTGTTGCTGGGCAACCTGGGGGTGAGTGGCTTCAGTAATGTCGAACCCTGCCAACGGTCCCGATGCAATAACTGCCATGAAAAGTTCCTATACCGACATGTGCGTCCAAATACCCCGTTAACGACGGACCGAAACGCGTGGGAGAAGTATCTACGTGAAGAAAATGACTGCTCAAGACCCACGCAGTCCTTCCTCCATCCCAAAGACCGGGAGAGGGTGGACGCGGTCTGCTCCAGCTCTGGGGGAAAGACGTACCAGGGGAACCTGTGCATCAGCCAAAGCCCGTTCACATTTCTAACAGTGAGGAGTGAGACTGGGACCTGCGGCGTGTCCAGCGTGCGAGAAGAGACCAAGCATTTGATCCTGGCATGTGAGGTGCTGGAGAACAGGTGTGTGCCGGTCCACTTCGAGGGGAACCGCGAGGGGAGCAAGCCCGACAATAACGCTGCAGGATGTGGCAGCACGGAGAAAGGGAAGGGCTCAAGCTTCAAAGTATCAGGAATGTGGCTGGCATCTTTATTGATACTCATGTTTCTCTCACAACTCCTTTTCTGAACAGTTAATGTGGGGGGGGGGGGGGGGGCAGATAGTCAAAGAATACATCAAAAGGAAGTTTGTTTTAAAGTGTTTGTCCTACACTCTAAAAATAAAATGTTCCTGGAGTATCCTTTAGGGGTTCTTCAAATTTAAAGTGTGGGTGAACCGCTATGAGTTCTTTAATGAACCCCTTTTAATGGATCCTCAGAGAACATTTTGGGGTTCATTTTTTAACTACCCCTCTCCCCTATTATTAATAATAGTATTGCGCATAACAAAAACAACAATAAAACAACATTTAGTTCTCAGTGTTTATTATGATTTTAGTGGCAAAGCAGAATAAAAAAATCTAAATATGAGGTAAACTCCCAGCAGAGCCCCAAGTCCAGTGGAAGTATATCCTCTGGTGTGTTGATGTTATTGTGTTGATGTTCTCCGTATCCATAGCCAGAATGAGGCGTATTTCTGTCTGTAATAATGCCCTTTTGTGGGGAAAAACTCATTCTGATTGGCTGGGCCTGGCTCCCTAGTAGGTGGGCACATGCTCACCCATGGCTGTGCCCCTGCCCAGTCATGTGAAATCCATAGATTAGGGCCTAAGTTATTTATTTCAATTGACTGATTTCCTTATTTAACTGTAACTCAGAAAAATCTTTGAAATCATTGCATGTTGCATTTATATTTTTGTTCAGTATACTTCCATATATACACTGCTCAAAAAAATAAAGGGAACACTTAAACAACACAATGTAACTCCAAGTCAATCACACTTCTGTGAAATCAAACTGTCCACTTAGGAAGCAACACTGATTGACAATAAATTTCACATGCTGTTGTGCAAATGGAATAGACAAAAGGTGGAAATTATAGGCAATTAGCAAGACACCTCCCAAAACAGGAGTGATTCTGCAGGTGGTGACCACAGACCACTTCTCAGTTCCTATGCTTCCTGACTGATGTTTTGGTCACTTTTGAATGCTGGCGGTGTTCTCACTCTAGTGGTAGCATGAGACGGAGTCTACAACCCACACAAGTGGCTCAGGTAGTGCAGTTCATCCAGGATGGCACATCAATGCGAACTGTGGCAAAAAGGTTTGCTGTGTCTGTCAGCGTAGTGTCCAGAGCATGCAGGCGCTACCAGGAGACAGGCCAGTACATCAGGAGACGTGGAGGAGGCCGTAGGAGGGCAACAACCCAGCAGCAGGACCGCTACCTCCGCCTTTGTGCAAGGAGGTGCACTGCCAGAGCCCTGCAAAATGACCTCCAGCAGGCCACAAATGTGCATGTGTCAGCATATGGTCTCACAAGGGGTCTGAGGATCTCATCTCGGTACCTAATGGCAGTCAGGCTACCTCTGGCGAGCACATGGAGGGCTGTGCGGCCCCACAAAGAAATGCCACCCCACACCATGACGGACCCATCGCCAAACCGGTCATGCTGGAGGATGTTGCAGGCAGCAGAACGTTCTCCACGGCGTCTCCAGACTCTGTCACGTCTGTCACGTGCTCATGTGCTCAGTGTGAACCTGCTTTCATCTGTGAAGAGCACAGGGCGCCAGTGGCGAATTTGCTAATCTTGGTGTTCTCTTGCAAATGCCAAACGTCCTGCACGGTGTTGGGCTGTAAGCACAACCCCCACCTGTGGACGTCGGGCCCTCATACCACCCTCATGGAGTCTGTTTCTGACCGTTTGAGCAGACACATGCACATTTGTGGCCTGCTGGAGGTCATTTTGCAGGGCTCTGGCAGTGCACCTCCTTGCACAAAGGCGGAGGTAGCGGTCCTGCTGCTGGGTTGTTGCCCTCCTACGGCCTCCTCCACGTCTCCCGATGTACTGGCCTGTCTCCTGGTGGCGCCTGCATGCTCTGGACACTACGCTGACAGACACAGCAAACCTTTTTGCCACAGTTCGCATTGATGTGCCATCCTGGATGAACTGCACTACCTGAGCCACTTGTGTGGGTTGTAGACTCCGTCTCATGCTACCACTAGAGTGAGAGCACCGCCAGCATTCAAAAGTGACCAAAACATCAGCCAGGAAGCATAGGAACTGAGAAGTGGTCTGTGGTCACCACCTGCAGAATCACTCCTGTTTTGGGGGGTGTCTTGCTAATTGCCTATAATTTCCACCTTTTGTCTATTCCATTTGCACAACAGCATGTGAAATTTATTGTCAATCAGTGTTGCTTCCTAAGTGGACACTTTGATTTCACAGAAGTGTGATTGACTTGGAGTTACATTGTGTTGTTTAAGTGTTCCCTTTATTTTTTTGAGCAGTGTACTTCCATTCATTGGTGTGTAGCCCAAACTGTTCCGGAGCTACAGACAGAAGTTGGCAGATCGGTGGTACCGACTTGTGGGGGTCGTAAAAATCTGAGAACACCATCATGTTGGTGAGAGTCTCATCTTTCCATAGAGGGGTCATATTAGTTTGTTGGCCAAACCGTTCGTACGTTAAGGACGTTTTTGTGAGAAGAACGATTTTCGCCATGTCTCATGGTCTGACAAACAGTAGCTTGGTCACCTTCCACCGCAGATGCGGAAGGACGCCATTGGCGGATGTGGTGAATTGAGATGCAGCCCATCCAAAAAGCTACATATCTCTAGCTTAAAGCTACAATATGTAACTTTTTGGGCAACCCAACCAAATTCACATAGAAATATGAGTTATAGATCTTATATAGATCAATAACTATATTGATCTCTATAGATCAAGTCTAAGAAGCGGTAGATCTGTTCTATGTGTGCTATTTTTGCGTCTTTTACTTTCAGTTTTGTACACAAGCAATATTTTTGGTTATTAAAAAAACATTTCACAGCAGTTTAGGTGGTACTATGATTCTCTACACAATGACTGCTTGTTTTGTCATAAACTGAAATTAGGTGAACTATTAGAGTTTTATCAACCAGGAAATGGCGGAGTGATTTCTTAATAGTACATCTTTAAACAGAGGGATTTTGATGGGGATTTTTTTATTATTATAATTAGATTTCAGCGGGGGGGGGGGGGCGGACATCGACTCTAGGGGGTGTAGACTGGCATGTATTCAGGTCTGGCCCTAGGCGATAACGTTTCACTCACAACATTTAAACCTGCCATGTATTCAGGTCTGGCCCTGGGCTATAACATTTCACTAACAACATTTAAAAGACTGCCATCTATTCAGGTCTGCCCCTGGGTCTGACCCTGGGCTACGATAGCCTGGGTACCTTGTACTCTGTGTCATATGCCAAAGATGTTTAGCATAAAATGAGTGGCAAGGAGGGGAATGATAGCTAAACAGACTGGTACCCGTACCAGACTTGGGCTATGACGTTTCACACACAACAGTTAAAAGACTGCCATGTTTTGTTCTCTCATGACATCTATTCTGAACAGTTGAAAGACTGGGCATTTGTTTTGTCATATGTATGTTATAGACGGTGTTGCCCGTTCCTGTGTGCCAGTCAGGGATCTGTCTATGGCTGTGGGCCCCAGCCAAATGTTGGCGTCAGCATTTCATTACCTGTACTTCATTTGAAAAAGTGTATTGTACCATGCTGAATATATGCACTATCAATAAAGGTTGATTTTGGTAGAATATTGAAGAGCAGCATCATCAGCCAGAATCATCAGCCATCATCATCAGCCACCATCATCAGCCAGCACCATAGGCCTTAAAGCAGGGGTTAAACCACATGACCTTATCTGAGAGGTCACACACAAGCAGCACATTCTGAGTTGGCAGGCAAGTGCTTTTCTATGAGCATGTAAACATGTAATACACCCCTATCAGCCTACAACATGGATTGGCTTTTGTAGGCCTGCAAAAAAAAAGGAGAAAGAAAAAATATTTTTAGGAACTCAGTCGGGGTCTCAACTTACTTATTTTTTCTTTCTCCTTTTTTTTGCAGGCCTACAAAAGCCAATCCATGTTGTAGGAGTTACAATAGTAGAACACACAAGGTGACATTTAGAAATCTGGTTGTGCATCAGCAGTTTCTCTTGTTGTGTCACTGACATTCACTCAATTAGCCATGTCTGCTAACATGTTTTAGATTGGTAAGTTAGTCTAGTGTCCAGCTATCTAAACTTGTAGTAATCATGGACCGGGGGGCCCTATTGATTATGTTAGGCACTCTCACTTAGATATCATATTAAAAACTGCAAACATTTCTCTTCACCCTATTGCAAAATGTGTAGAATTGAAGGAAATGTACTCTAAAACTTCCATCACAAGGATAGGAGCACATAAGGATGCATCGTGAAAGTATCGGAGCAGTGCCATGGTCAGGAAGAACTTCAAAGGTATTGAGATGGAATGTGGGCATTCTTCAGTGTTTCTATAGGGTGGGCAGTATTCACTTTTAGCCTAGTTCTGCTCAATGAGAAACTAAACAGGAATAGAATGTGAAAGAGGAAGTTTGTTTGTGGTTTCGACAATTCTCAACTATTGGTCTATTCAGGGCTCCACTGTGACCCCTTTCCTTGTTCTATAGGTCCACTCAGGTCCAGCTTCTCTATCACACATGCACTGTGTGAGGGACGTCTTGAAATAGAGGGCCATATGTGGAGCTCACCTGGTGAAACTTGTTCTGCATGCACACACAAACACAGACACGCGCATGTACACCAGTGGAGGCTGGTGGGAGGAGCTATAGGAGGACGGGCTCAGTATAATGGCTGGAATGGAATAAATGGAACGGTATCAAACACATCTAACGTATGGAAACCACACGTTTGACTCTATTCCATTTATTCCATTCTAGCTGTTACAATGAGCCCGTCCTCCTATAGCTCCTCCCACCAGCCTCCACTGTGTGCGCACTATGTAATTGAACTCACATAGAGGGCCGGTTCCAGGGAACTCACATAGAGGGCCGGGTTCCAGGGAACTCACATACACGGCCGGTTCCAGGGATAAGCGACATAAACTCACAATCACGGCCGGTTCCAGGGATAAGCAACATAAACTCACATACGCAGCCGGTTCCAGGCATAAGCGGTCACTAAGGGATTTTTAAAAATATTTTTTTTACCTTTAATTGTCTAGGCAAGTCAGTTAAGAACAAATTCTTATTTACAATGACGGCCTACCAAAAGGCAAAAGGCCTCCTGAGGGAATGGGGGCAGGGATTTTTTTTTTTTATCTGCAAAACACACATCACGACAAGAGAGACAACACAACACTACAGAGAGACCTAAGACGACAAAATAGCATGGACACAACACATGAAAACACAGCATGGTAGCAACACAACATGGCAGCAACACAACATGGTAGCAACACAAAACATGGTCCCGTGTAGCTCAGTTGGTAGAGCATGGCGCTTGCAACGCCAGGGTTGTGGGTTCGATTCCCACGGGGGGCCAGTACAAAAAAGTATGAATGTATGTACTTGTAAGTCGCTCTGGATAAGAGCGTCTGCTAAATTACTTAAAAATGGTACAAACATGAGTCCCTGAATTGAGTCAGGGTCTCAACTTAATATTGAGAGTAAGAATAGTAGAATTAATCAGGTGCAATTTTGACATTTGGTTGTGCATCATCAGTTTTCCTTATTATTTTTTATCTGACGTCAGTCACTGACAGCAGGTTTCCATCCATTGGTGACAGATTTTCATGTGAATATTCTAACATCAGCATAAAAACAATCTGCACCTTTTCCCATCAGAGATGTGTTTCCATCCAATTGACTTGTTGCAGATAAAACCCTGTGCGTGATGATGCAGTACACAGAAGCATACATTTTCCATATAAATTCCCATGTACCGAATATACAGTACCAGTCAAAAGTTTGGACACACCTACTCATTTTGGGTTTTTGCCAAGAGTGTGCAAAGCTGTCATCAAGGAAAGGGTGACTATTTGAAGAAACTCAAATATAAAATATATTTTGATTTGTTTAACACTTTTTTGGTTACTACATGATTCCATATGTGTTATTTCATAGTGTTGATGTCTTCACTACAATTCTACAATGTAGAAAATGATTTTAAAAAATAAAGAAAAATCCTGGAATGAGTAGGTGTGTCCAAACTGTTGACTGGTACTGTATTTTTTTAATGGGTTTCCATCACATTTTCAATACTGACGGTTTGGTAACAAAAATGTTTGCATTATATAGCGAATGTGCCGGTCAGGTCTTCGCACGAGCGCTCTATCGAACAGCGTGCAGATCCAGTATAGCCTACATGATGAGATCATTACAAAAGAGCAAGATCATTTTTATTTGTCAAATGGCAGCCAATCATGTCACCAGAATTAGACCTTCGATATTTATTGAAAAGAAGCATAAAGCTCATTGCGTGCACTTTCACATCCCGGTGAAGTTCATTATCATTTATTTAATCTGTAGCCTAATTCCCGAGTCGTAGTGGGCGGACCACACACCATCACCAGGTGACTCCGAGTTTACTTCGATATGATGTGATATGATATTTGCGCATAAAGTCGTTTCCACCACCGTTTCTGGCATAAATTTGACAACTCAAAAAGATCCCACCTTGTCTCGCTTATATTGTTTTCTGGACATTTGGAAAGTTTACTGACAAATGTAATGTTTCCATTAGGCCTGTAGTGACTTTTTGAATCTGACATGTACTTTACTCCTATAAAAAGTTTGGATGTAAACCTGGTTAGTCAGTCAATTAGCAATGTCAACACATTTTGGGGGATTGTGTAACGGCTCTCGTTGGTGGTATGAAGAGTGGACCAAGGCGCAGCGTGATAAGTGTTCACGATTACTTTTATTTTAAAAAACACTCAAACAAAATAACAAATGTGAAAACGAAAGCGTACAGTTCTGTCAGGCAGAAACACTAAACAGAAAACAAGATCCCACAAACACCAAAAGGAAAATGACAATTTATGTATGATCCCCAATCAGAGACAAACATCCTGGCCACGCTGCTTGGTCCGTTTATGGTGGAATCTTCTGTAACTGTAACATTCGTTGTTTGAAGGAGACCAAGGCGCAGCGTAATTTGTGGTCATCATATTTATTTAAATGAGAACCAGCAACAAAATAACAAAGTGAAACCAAAACGAACGTACCGTTCCGTAGGCTACAAGAGCTGTACAAAACAAGATCCCACAACATAGGTGGGAAAAAAGGCTACCTAAGTATGATCCCCAATCAGAGATAAGGATAGACTGCTGCCTCTGATTGGGAGACACACGGCCCAAAACAAAGAAATAGAAAACATAGACTTTCCCACCCGAGTCACACCCTGACCTAACCAAACATAGAAAACAATAAGGAACTCTAAGGTCAGGACGTGAGAGTACCCCCCCCCCCCCCTCCCCCCAAAAGGTGCAGACTCCGGGCAGAAACCTGAACCTATAGGGGAGGGTCCGGGTGGGCATCTAATTCTCAGTGGAGGCTCCGGTGTGGGACGCAGACCCCGCTCCGCTTGAGGCTCCCCCCACTTCGGTGGCGCCTCTGGTGCAGGGATCGTCGCCGGGACCTCCGGACCGTAGGTCGTCGCCATAGGCTCCGGACTGGGAACCCTCGCTGAAGGCTCCGGACTGCCGACCGTCGCTGGAGGCTCCGGACCGTCGCTGGAGGCTCCGGACTCGGGACCGTCACTGGAAGCTCCGGACTCGGGACCGTCGCTGGAGGCTCCAGACTCGGGACCGTCGCTGGAGGCTCCGGACTGGGGACCATCGCTGGAGGCTCCGGACTGGGGACCGTCGCTGCAGGCTCCGGACTGGGGACCGTCGCTGCTCCGTGCCATGGATCATCACTACAGGCTCCGGCCCATGGATCATCACTGGAGGCTTCTTGCCCTGGATTTTCACTGCAGGCTCCGGGCCATGGATCATCACTGGAGACTTTGTGCCATGGATTATTACTGGAGGCTCCGGGCTATTGATTATCGTGGAGCTGGAACAGGTCTCACCGGACTGAGGAGACGTACTGGAAGCCTGGTGCGTGGAGCTGCCACAGGGCTTACCAGGCTGGGGAGACACACTGGAAGCCTGGTACGTGGAACCGGAACAGGTCTCACCGGACTGGGGAGATGCACTGGAAGCCTGGTGCGTGGAGCAGGCACCGGATACACTGGACCGTGGAGGCGCACTGGAGGTCTCGAGCGTAGAGCTGGCACAACCCGTCCTGGCTGGATGCTTACTTTTGGGCACAGGCACATTACGCACTGGTCTGTGAAGGCGCACCGGAGACACAGTTCGCAGAGCCGGCGCAGGATATCCTGAGCCGAAGAGACGCACCGGAGACCAGGAGCGCTGAGCCGGCACAATCCGTCCTGGCTGAATGCCCACTAGCACGGCAAATGCGAGGAGCTTGCAACGAGCGCACCGGGCTGTGAATGCGCACTGGAGATACCGTGCGCATCACCACATAACACAGTGCCTGACCGTTCACACGCTCCCCATGGTAAGCACGGGAAGTTGGCTCAGGTCTACCAATCTCCCCCCGTGAGCCCCCCCCAAAAAAAAAATTGGGGAGCTGCCTCTCAGGCTTCCATTGTTGTTCTAATTCCTCGTATCGTCGCCGTTCCTCTCTTGCTGCCTCCATCTGCTCCCTTGAACAGCGATACTCTCCAACCCGCGTCCAGGGTCCTTCTCCATTCAGGATTTCCTCCCATGTCCATTCATCCTGGCCACGCTGCTTGGTCCGTTTATGGTGGAATCTTCTGTAACTGTAACGTTCGTTGTTTGAAGGAGACCAAGGCGCAGCGTAATTTGTGGTCATCATATTTATTTAAATGAGAACCAGCAACAAAATAACAAAGTGAAACCAAAACGAACGTACCGTTCCGTAGGCTACAAGAGCTGTACAAAACAAGATCCCACAACATAGGTGGGAAAAAAGGCTACCTAAGTATGATTCCTAATCAGAGACAACGATAGACGGCTGCCTCTGATTGGGAACCACACTCGGCCAAATACAAAGAAATACAAAACATAGAATGCCCACGCCACATCACACCCTGACCTCACCAAATAGAGAAATTAAACGGTTCTCTAAATTCAGGGCATGACAGTAACCCCCCCCACCCCCCCCCAAAGGAGCGGACTCCTGGCCGCAAACCTGAACCTATAGGGGAGGGTCCGGGTGGGCATCTACCCTTGGCGGCGACTCCGAACTGGGAACCACCGCTGGAGGCTCCGGACTACAGATCGTCGCCGGAGGCTCTGGACTGCAGATCGTCGCCGGATGCTCTGGACTGCAGACCGTCGCCGGAGACTCTGGACTGCAGACCGTCGCCGGAGACTCTGGACTGCAGACCGTCGCCGGAGGCTACGGACTGGGGATCGTCGCTGGACTGGGGATCTGGGTATCGTCGCTGGAGGCTCCGGACTGCCCTCCGCAATGCCCACCCCACATCACACCCTGACCTAACCAAACATAAAAAATAACAAGGAACTCTAAGGTCAGGACGTGACAGATTGGTAGTTATCCTACTCATCTATCTAAACGTTGGCCGAATACCAACGGGCATGCAGGACACGTGCCCAGGGGCTCTTACCTCCAGGTGGCCCCCAGGGATTTTGTTAGTCATTCGCACTCAAATATTATATTAACATAAGTCATTACAAAATGTGTAGAATTGCAGGAAATTAGCTTTAAAACTGCAAAAATGTATCTCCACCCAATGGCAAATGAGTGGCATTGCAGGAATTTAGCTGTAAAACTGAAGAAGAAGAAGAAAAAAAAGTATCTCTGCCCAATGGCAAAATGAGTAGAATTGCAGTAGCCCTCTGAGTAGCCCTCTGCTGCAAGATCAAATAAAAAATATAATTTATTCATCACTTACACAGATTCAGCAGGTATATAAGGTTCAGCGAAATGCTTAGGTGCTCCAGTTGTGTGAGAATGGAGCAGGAAAAAAAACACACAAAAACAAGCTTTCATAACATTACCTCCAGCCCAGCTTAGTGGGGTGGGCCATCCTTCCAGAGCTGAGAAACATGGGCTTCTAAAGCTACCTCCAGCCCAGCTTAGTGGGGCGGGCCATCCTTCCAAAGGTGAGAAACATGGGCTTCTAAGGCTACCTCCAGCCCAGCTTAGTGGGGCGGGCCATCCTTCCAGAGCTGAGAAACATGGGCTTCTAAGGCTACCTCCAACCCAGCTTAGTGGGGCGGGCCATCCTTCCAAAGCTGAGTAACATGGGCTTCTAAGGCTACCTCCAATCCCAGCTTAGTGGGGCGGGCCATCCTTCCAAAGCTGAGTAACATGGGCTTCTAAGGCTACCTCCAGCCCAGCTTAGTGGGGCGGGCCATCCTTCCAAAGCTGAGTAACATGTGCTTCTAAGGCTACCTCCAACCCAGCTTAGTGGGGCGGGCCATCCTTCCAAAGCTGAGAAACATGGGCTTCTAAGACTACTTCCAACCCAGCTTAGTGGGGCGGGCCATCCTTCCAAAGCTGAGTAACATGGGCTTTTAAGGCTACCTCCAACCCAGCTTAGTGGGGCGGGCCATCCTTCCAAAGGTGAGAAACATGGGCTTCTAAGGCTACCTCCATCCCAGCTTAGTGGGGCGGGCCATCCTTCCAAAGGTGAGAAACATGGGCTTCTAAGGCTACCTCCAACCCAGCTTAGTGGGGCGGGCCATCCTTCCAAAGCTGAGTAACATGGGCTTCTAAAGCTACCTCCAATCCCAGCTTAGTGGGGCGGGCCATCCTTCCAAAGCTGAGTAACATGGGCTTCTAAGGCTACCTCCAGCCATTGGGACACATGGGACACTACACTACCATGCTGTCACCACTAGGTGGTGTGAGGGCTCCAGTTGTTATTCATGCACCGACACTCTTCAATCTTTCATGAAGCAAAGCACATAACTTTTCACACTTTCATTGCTCTCTATTCTACATCCCTCCTTTTCTCCCTCTCTCTTTTACCCCTCCATTCACCTCTATTCTTCTCGCTCTATCTCATGTGACTCCATTGTCTTCAATGGAACATGAATGTTTCCTTTCTGTTCAAGAAATCAGCTTTCTTTCACTTTTTCCATGACCCTTTGTCTGTTTCCATCCTTTCTTTGTTGGCTCCAGGGTAACTCACCCGGTCATGGACAAATCACAGGACCAAAGTACCGTCAGTCTTAGTTCACACAGAGAGCATCACACCAAGTAGTCCACTGATGATAAAGGCAATGGTGTGGGATTGTCATGAATGTGGGCACTGAATAGTAACATGCAGATATCTGGTGTAGGGGATATCTGTGAAAACAACCTGCAGAGAGACTTATGGTGTCACACACTCGCACACAAAACTGGTTATTTGCGTACTGTCACAGTCTCTATCTATTCCGAGTCACAGTGAGGTGAAACGAAACAGTCATTATAGGGTTAGAATCTAGTACAGTCAGAACACCCATGAGGACTTGCAACGGTCAGAGGTTGACTGTTGAGCACTGGTCATAACACAACCATGACATCAGAGGGCAAAACACACACACACACGCATACACACACACACACACACACACACACACAAGAGCGCGGGGCACATACACAAAAGAAGAAAAAAGCAAAAGCAGGAAACAATCGTTCACTGAGAGAAAAGAGGAAAAGCTATGAGAATAATAAAATAATGAGTGCAGAGTGAGATGTAATGGAGTTGAGAGATGGAGGAAACAGAGGAGGGTGGAGAGATGGAGGGAGAGGAGGAGGGTGGAGGGCTGGAGGGAGAGGAGGAGGGGGGAGGGATGCAGGGAGAGGAAGAGGGTTGGAGGGAGAGGAAGAGGGTTGGAGGGAGAGGAAGAGGGTTGGAGGGAGAGGAAGAGGGTGGAGGGATGGAGGAAGAAGAGGATGGTGGAGGGGTGCAGGGAGAGGAGGAGGGTGGAGGGATGAGGTAGAGGAGGAGGGTGGAGGGATGCAGGGAGAGGAAGAGGGTGGAGGGATGGAGGGAGAAGAGGATGGTGGAGGGGTGCAGGGAGAAGAGGAGGGAGGAGGGGTGCAGGGAGAAGAGGAGGGTGGAGGGGTGCAGGGAGCGGAGGAGGGTGGAGGGGTGCAGGAAGAGGAGGGTGGAGGGAGAGGAGAGAGGTGGAGGGGTGCAGGGAGAGGAGGACGGTGGAGGGAGAGGAGGGAGGAGGGGTGCAGGGAGAGGAGGAGGGAGGAGGGGTGCAGGGAGAGGAGGTGGGAGGAGGGGTGCAGGGAGAGGAGGAGGGTGGAGGGGTGCAGGGAGCAGAGGAGGGAGGAGGGGTGCAGGGAGAGGAGGAGGGGTGCAGGGAGAGGAGGCGGGAGGAGGGGTGCAGGGAGAGGAGGAGGGTGGAGGGGTGCAGGGAGAAGAGGAGGGAGGAGGGGTGCAGGGAGAGGAGGAGGGTGGAGGGGTGCAGGGAGAAGAGGAGGGTGGAGGGGTGCAGGGAGCGGAGGAGGGAGGAGGGGTGCAGGGAGCAGAGGAGGGAGGAGGGGTGCAGGGAGAGGAGGAGGGTGGAGGGATGGAGGGAGAGGAGGAGGGTGGAGGGAGGAGGGGTGAGGGAGAGGTGGGGTGCAGGGAGAGGAGGAGGGTGGAAGGGTGCAGGGAGAGGAGGAGGGTGGAAGGGTGCAGGGAGAGGAGGAGGGAGGAGGGGTGCTGGGAGCAGAGGAGGGAGGAGGGGTGCAGGGAGCAGAGGAGGGAGGAGGGGTGCAGTGAGAGGAGGAGGGTGGAGGGGTGCAGGGAGAGGAAGAGGGTGGAGGGATGGAGGGAGAGGAGGAGTGTGGAGGGAGGAGGGGTGAGGGAGAGGTGGGGTGCAGGGAGAGGAGGAGGGAGGAGGGGTGCAGGGAGAGGAGGAGGGTGGAGGGGTGCAGGGAGAGGAGGAGGGTGGAGGGATGGAGGGAGAGGAGGCGGGTGGAGGGAGGAGGGGTGAGGGAGAGGTGGGGTGCAGGGAGAGGAGGAGGTTGAGGTGATAAAAACTGGCCAGCACTTTTATTGAACCTTTTTCTAGTTAAAGAAAAAAATCTAAGTAATGAAAACTGCAGCATGTAAAGGAGGTGAGAACATGGGAAACACTGCATGTAAAGGAGGTGAGAACATGGGAAACACTGCATGTAAAGGAGGTGAGAACATGGGAAACACTGCATGTAAACGAGGTGAGAACATGGGAAACACTGCATGTAAAGGAGGTGAGAACATGGGAAACACTGCATGTAAAGGAGGTGAGAACATGGGAAACACTGCATGTAAAGGAGGTGAGAACATGGGAAACACTGCATGTAAAGGAGGTGAGAACATGGGAAACACTCTATGTAAAGGAGGTGAGAACATGGGAAACACTGCATGTAAAGGAGGTGAGAACATGGGAAACACTGCATGTAAAGGAGGTGAGAACATGGGAAACACTGCATGTAAAGGAGGTGAGAACATGGGAAACACTGCATGTAAAGGAGGTGAGAACATGGGAAACACTGCATGTAAACGAGGTGAGAACATGGGAAACACTGCATGTAAAGGAGGTGAGAACATGGGAAACACTGCATGTAAAGGAGGTGAGAACATGGGAAACACTGCATGTAAAGGAGGTGAGAACATGGGAAACACTGCATGTAAAGGAGGTGAGAACATGGGAAACACTCTATGTAAAGGAGGTGAGAACATGGGAAACACAACATGTAAAGGAGGTGAGAACATGGGAAACACTGCATGTAAAGGAGGTGAGAACATGGGAAACACTGCATGTAAAGGAGGTGAGAACATGGGAAACACAACATGTAAAGGAGGTGAGAACATGGGAAACACTGAATGTAAAGGAGGTGAGAACATGGGAAACACTGCATGTAAAGGAGGTGAGAACATGGGAAACACTGCATGTAAAGGAGGTGAGAACATGGGAAACACTGCATGTAAAGGAGGTGAGAACATGGGAAACACTGCATGTAAAGGAGGTGAGAACATGGGAAACACTGCATGTAAAGGAGGTGAGAACATGGGAAACACTGCATGTAAAGGAGGTGAGAACATGGGAAACACTGCATGTAAAGGAGGTGAGAACATGGGAAACACTGCATGTAAAGGAGGTGAGAACATGGGAAACACTGCTTGTTTTTC
Organism: Salvelinus fontinalis; assembly: GCF_029448725.1. Classification (NCBI taxonomy): domain Eukaryota; kingdom Metazoa; phylum Chordata; class Actinopteri; order Salmoniformes; family Salmonidae; genus Salvelinus; species Salvelinus fontinalis. Next base: position 7,509 of record NW_026600349.1, on the reverse strand, counting down.
TTCTTTTTCCTCTTCGGCTCACTCTACCTCTCCCCCCTCACATTCTGTTCTTGTCTTTCTCTCCAGTGACTTCTCAATCTCCTCCGCTTCCTCTCATTATATTTCCCTCCTCTTCTACCTTCATTCTCCCTCCTCCTCTTCTCCCGTCATCCCTCCACCTCATCTTCTCCCTTCATCCCCCTCCTCCTCTTCTCCCTTCATCCCCCCTCCTCCTCTTCTCCCTTCATCCCATCTCCTCCTCTTCTCCCTTCATCCCCCCTCCTCCTCTTCTCCCTTCATCCCATCTCCTCCTCTTCTCCCTTCATTCTCCCTCCTCCTCTTCTCCCTTCATTCCCCCTCCTCCTCTCCCTTAATCCCCCCTCCTCCTCTTCTCCCTTCATCCCCCCTCCTCCTCTTCTCCCTTCATCCCTCCTCCTCATCTTCTCCCTTCATTCTCCCTCCTCCTCTTCTACCTTCATCCCATCTCCTCTTCTTCTCCCTTCATTCTCCCTCCTCCTCTTCTCCCTTCATCCCATCTCCTCTTCTTCTCCCTTCATTCTCCCTCCTCCTCTTCTCCCTTTATCCCCCCTCCTCCTCTTCTCCCTTCATCCCACCCCTCCCCTTCTCCCTTCATTCTCCCTCCTCCTCTTCTCCCTTCATTCCCCCTCCTCCTCTTCTCCCTTCATCCCCCCTCCTCCTCTTCTCGCTTCATCCAAACTCCTCCTCTTCTCCCTTCATCCCCCTCCTCCTCTTCTCCCTTCATTCTCCCTCCTCCTCTTCTCCCTTCATCCCCCCTCCTCCTCTTCTCCCTTCATCCCTCCTCCTCATCTTCTCTCTTCATTCTCCCTCCTCCTCTTCTCCCTTCATCCCATCTCCTCCTCTTCTCCCTTCCTTCTCCCTCCTCCTCCTCTTCTCCATTCATTCTCCCTCCTCCTCTTCTCCCTTCATTCTCCCTCCTCCTCTTCTCCCTTCACCCCCCTCCTCCTCTTTTCCCTTCATCCCCCTCCTCCTCTTCTCCCTTCATCCCATCTCCTCCTCTTCTCCCTTCATCCCCCCTCCTCCTCTTCTCCCTTCATCCCTCCTCCTCATCTTCTCCCTTCATTCTCCCTCCTCCTCTTCTCCCTTCATCCCATCTCCTCCTCTTCTCCCTTCATTCTCCCTCCTCCTCCTCTTCTCCATTCATTCTCCCTCCTCCTCTTCTCCCTTCATTCTCCCTCCTCCTCTTCTCCCTTCACCCCCCCTCCTCCTCTTTCCCTTCATCCCCCTCCTCCTCTTCTTCCTTCATCCCATCTCCTCCTTTTCTCCCTTCATCCCCCCTCCTCCTCTTCTCCCTTCATCCCATCTCCTCCTCTTCTCCCTTCATTCTCCCTCCTCCTCTTCTCCCTTCATTCCCCCTCCTCCTCTTCTCCCTTAATCCCCCCTCCTCCTTTTCTCCCTTCACCCCCCTCCTCCTCTTCTCCCTTCATTCTCCCTCCTCCTCATCTTCTCCCTTCATCCCCCCTCCTCCTCTTCTCCCTTCATCCCTCCTCCTCATCTTCTCCCTTCATTCTCCCTCCTCCTCTTCTCCCTTCATCCCCCCTCCTCCTCTTCTCCCTTCATCCCCCCTCCTCCTCTTCTCCCTTCATCCCACCCCTCCCCTTCTCCCTTCATTCTCCCTCCTCCTCTTCTCCCTTCATCCCATCTCCTCTTCTTCTCCCTTCATTCTCCCTCCTCCTCTTCTCCCTTTATCCCCCCTCCTCCTCTTCTCCCTTCATCCCACCCCTCCCCTTCTCCCTTCATTCTCCCTCCTCCTCTTCTCCCTTCATTCCCCCTCCTCCTCTTCTCCCTTCATCCCCCCTCCTCCTCTTCTCGCTTCATCCAAACTCCTCCTCTTCTCCCTTCATCCCCCTCCTCCTCTTCTCCCTTCATTCTCCCTCCTCCTCTTCTCCCTTCATCCCCCCTCCTCCTCTTCTCCCTTCATCCCTCCTCCTCATCTTCTCTCTTCATTCTCCCTCCTCCTCTTCTCCCTTCATCCCATCTCCTCCTCTTCTCCCTTCATTCTCCCTCCTCCTCCTCTTCTCCATTCATTCTCCCTCCTCCTCTTCTCCCTTCATTCTCCCTCCTCCTCTTCTCCCTTCACCCCCCTCCTCCTCTTTTCCCTTCATCCCCCTCCTCCTCTTCTCCCTTCATCCCATCTCCTCCTCTTCTCCCTTCATCCCCCCTCCTCCTCTTCTCCCTTCATCCCTCCTCCTCATCTTCTCTCTTCATTCTCCCTCCTCCTCTTCTCCCTTCATCCCATCTCCTCCTCTTCTCCCTTCATTCTCCCTCCTCCTCCTCTTCTCCATTCATTCTCCCTCCTCCTCTTCTCCCTTCATTCTCCCTCCTCCTCTTCTCCCTTCACGCCCCTCCTCCTCTTTTCCCTTCATCCCCCTCCTCCTCTTCTCCCTTCATCCCATCTCCTCCTCTTCTCCCTTCATCCCCCCTCCTCCTCTTCTCCCTTCATCCCATCTCCTCCTCTTCTCCCTTCATTCTCCCTCCTCCTCTTCTCCCTTCATTCCCCCTCCTCCTCTTCTCCCTTAATCCCCCCTCCTCCTTTTCTCCCTTCACCCCCCTCCTCTTCTCCCTTCATCCCTCCTCCTCATCTTCTCCCTTCATTCTCCCTCCTCCTCTTCTCCCTTCATCCCATCTCCTCTTCTTCTCCCTTCATTCTCCCTCCTCCTCTTCTCCCTTCATCACCCCTCCTCCTCTTCTCCCTTCATCCGCCCTCCTCCTCTTCTCCCTTCATCCCACCCCTCCCCTTCTCCCTTCATTCTCCCTCCTCCTCTTCTCCCTTCATCCCATCTCCTCTTCTTCTCCCTTCATTCTCCCTCCTCCTCTTCTCCCTTTATCCCCTCTCCTCCTCTTCTCCCTTCATCCCACCCCTCGTCCTCTTCTCCCTTCATCCTCCCTCCTCCTCTTCTCCCTTCATCCTCCTCATCTTCTCCCTTCATCTCCCTCCTCCTCTTCTCCCTTCATCCCCCCTCCTCCTCTTCTCCCTTAATCCCCCTCCTCCTCTTCTCCCTTCACCCCCCCTCCTCCTCTTCTCCTTTCATCCCCCCTCCTCCTCTTCTCCCTTCATCTCCCTCCTCCTCTTCCCCCTTCATCCCCCCTCCTCCTCTTCTCCCTTCATCCCATCTCCTCCTCTTCTCCCTTCATCCCCCTCCTCCTCTTCTCACTTCATTCTCCCTCCTCCTCTTCTCCCTTCATCCCCCCTCCTCCTCTTCTCCCTTCATCCCTCCTCCTCATCTTCTCCCTTCATTCTCCCTCCTCCTCTTCTCCCTTCATCCCATCTCCTCCTCTTCTCCCTTCATTCTCCCTCCTCCTCCTCTTCTCCATTCATCTCCCTCCTCCTCTTCCCCCTTCACCCCCCTCCTCCTCTTCTCCCTTCATCCCTCCTCCTCATCTTCTCCCTTCATTCTCCCTCCTCCTCTTCTCCCTTCATCCCATCTCCTCTTCTTCTCCCTTCATTCTCCCTCCTCCTCTTCTCCCTTCATCACCCCTCCTCCTCTTCTCCCTTCATCCGCCCTCCTCCTCTTCTCCCTTCATCCCACCCCTCCCCTTCTCCCTTCATTCTCCCTCCTCCTCTTCTCCCTTCATCCCATCTCCTCTTCTTCTCCCTTCATTCTCCCTCCTCCTCTTCTCCCTTTATCCCCTCTCCTCCTCTTCTCCCTTCATCCCACCCCTCGTCCTCTTCTCCCTTCATCCTCCCTCCTCCTCTTCTCCCTTCATCCTCCTCATCTTCTCCCTTCATCTCCCTCCTCCTCTTCTCCCTTCATCCCCCCTCCTCCTCTTCTCCCTTAATCCCCCTCCTCCTCTTCTCCCTTCACCCCCCCTCCTCCTCTTCTCCTTTCACCCCCCCTCCTCCTCTTCTCCCTTCATCTCCCTCCTCCTCTTCCCCCTTCATCCCCCCTCCTCCTCTTCTCCCTTCATCCCATCTCCTCCTCTTCTCCCTTCATCCCCCTCCTCCTCTTCTCACTTCATTCTCCCTCCTCCTCTTCTTCTCCCTTCATCCCCCCTCCTCCTCTTCTCCCTTCATCCCTCCTCCTCATCTTCTCCCTTCATTCTCCCTCCTCCTCTTCTCCCTTCATCCCATCTCCTCCTCTTCTCCCTTCATTCTCCCTCCTCCTCCTCTTCTCCATTCATCTCCCTCCTCCTCTTCTCCCTTCATCCCCCCTCCTCCTCTTCTCCCTTCATCCCATCTCCTCCTCTTCTCCCTTCATCTCCCTCCTCCTCTTCTCCCTTCATTCTCCCTCCTCCTCTTCTCCCTTCATCTCCCTTCTCCTCTTCCCCCTTCATCCCCCCTCCTCATCTTCTCCCTTCATCTCCTCCTCTTCTCCCTTCATCCCCCTCCTCCTCTTCTCCCTTCATTCTCCCTCCTCCTCTTCTCCCTTCATCCCTCCTCCTCATCTTCTCCCTTCATTCTCCCTCCTCCTCTTCTCCCTTCATCCCCCCTCCTCCTCTTCTCCCTTCATCCCCCCTCCTCCTCTTCTCCCTTCATCCCACCCCTCCCCTTCTCCCTTCATTCTCCCTCCTCCTCTTCTCCCTTCATCCCATCTCCTCTTCTTCTCCCTTCATTCTCCCTCCTCCTCTTCTCCCTTTATCCCACCTCCTCCTCTTCTCCCTTCATCCCACCCCTCCCCTTCTCCCTTCATTCTCCCTCCTCCTCTTCTCCCTTCATTCCCCCTCCTCCTCTTCTCCCTTCATCCCCCTCCTCCTCTTCTCCCTTCATCCAAACTCCTCCTCTTCTCCCTTCATCCCCCTCCTCCTCTTCTCCCTTCATTCTCCCTCCTCCTCTTCTCCCTTCATCCCCCCTCCTCCTCTTCTCCCTTCATCCCTCCTCCTCATCTTCTCCCTTCATTCTCCCTCCTCCTCTTCTCCCTTCATCCCATCTCCTCCTCTTCTCCCTTCATTCTCCCTCCTCCTCCTCTTCTCCATTCATTCTCCCTCCTCCTCTTCTCCCTTCATTCTCCCTCCTCCTCTTCTCTCCTCACCCCCCTCCTCCTCTACTCCCTTCATCCCCCTCCTCCTCTTCTCCCTTCATCCCATCTCCTCCTCTTCTCCCTTCATCCCCCCTCCTCCTCTTCTCCCTTCATCCCATCTCCTCCTCTTCTCCCTTCATTCTCCCTCCTCCTCTTCTCCCTTCATTCCCCCTCCTCCTCTTCTCCTCTTCTCCCTTAATCCCCCCTCCTCCCCTTCTCCCTTCATCCCCCCTCCTCCTCTTCTCCCTTCATCCCACCCCTCCCCTTCTCCCTTCATTCTCCCTCCTCCTCTTCTCCCTTCATTCCCCCTCCTCCTCTTCTCCCTTCATCCCCCTCCTCCTCTTCTCCCTTCATCCAAACTCCTCCTCTTCTCCCTTCATCCCCCTCCTCCTCTTCTCCCTTCATTCTCCCTCCTCCTCTTCTCCCTTCATCCCCCCTCCTCCTCTTCTCCCTTCATCCCTCCTCCTCATCTTCTCCCTTCATTCTCCCTCCTCCTCTTCTCCCTTCATCCCATCTCCTCCTCTTCTCCCTTCATTCTCCCTCCTCCTCCTCTTCTCCATTCATTCTCCCTCCTCCTCTTCTCCCTTCATTCTCCCTCCTCCTCTTCTCTCTTCACCCCCCTCCTCCTCTACTCCCTTCATCCCCCTACTCCTCTTCTCCCTTCATCCCATCTCCTCCTCTTCTCCCTTCATCCCCCCTCCTCCTCTTCTCCCTTCATCCCACCCCTCCCTTCTCCCTTCATTCTCCCTCCTCCTCTTCTCCCTTCATCCCATCTCCTCCTCTTCTCCCTTCATTCTCCCTCCTCCTCCTCTTCTCCATTCATCTCCCTCCTCCTCTTCCCCCTTCATCCCCCCTCCTCCTCTTCTCCCTTCATCCCATCTCCTCCTCTTCTCCCTTCATCTCCCTCCTCCTCTTCTCCCTTCATCCCCTCCTCCTCTTCTCCCTTCATCTCCCTCCTCCTCTTCCCCTTCATCCCCCCTCCTCATCTTCTCCCTTCATCTCCTCCTCTTCTCCCTTCATCCCCCCTCCTCCTCTTCTCCCTTCATCCCCCCTCCTCCTCTTCTCCCTTCATCCCCCCTCCTCCTCTTCATCTCCCTCCTCCTCTTCTCCCTTCATCCCCCTCCTCCTCTTCTCCCTTCATCTCCCTCCTCCTCTTCTCCCTTCATCCCCCCTCCTCCTCTTCTCCCTTCATCCCTCCTCCTCATCTTCTCCCTTCATTCTCCCTCCTCCTCTTCTCCCTTCATCCCCCTCCTCCTCTTCTCCCTTCATCCCCCCTCCTCCTCTTCTCCCTTCATCCCCCCCTCCCCTTCTCCCTTCATTCTCCCTCCTCCTCTTCTCCCTTCATCCATCTCCTCTTCTTCTCCCTTCATTCTCCCTCCTCCTCTTCTCCCTTTATCCCCCCTCCTCCTCTTCTCCCTTCATCCCACCCCTCCCCTTCTCCCTTCATTCTCCCTCCTCCTCTTCTCCCTTCATTCCCCCTCCTCCTCTTCTCCCTTCATCCCCCCCTCCTCCTCTTCTCCCTTCATCCTCCCTCCTCCTCTTCTCCCTTCATCCCCCTCCTCCTCTTCTCCCTTCATTCTCCCTCCTCCTCTTCTCCCTTCATCCCCCTCCTCCTCTTCTCCCTTCATCCCTCCTCCTCATTTTCTCCCTTCATTCTCCCTCCTCCTCTTCTCCCTTCATCCCATCTCCTCCTCTTCTCCCTTCATTCTCCCTCCTCCTCCTCTTCTCCATTCATTCTCCCTCCTCCTCTTCTCCCTTCATTCTCCCTCCTCCTCTTCTCCCTTCACCCCCCTCCTCCTCTTCTCCCTTCATCCCCCTCCTCCTCTTCTCCCTTCATCCCATCTCCTCCTCTTCTCCTTCATCCCCCCTCCTCCTCTTCTCCCTTCATCCATCTCCTCTCTCTCCCTTCATTCTCCCTCCTCCTCTTCTCCTCTTCTCCCTTAATCCCCCCTCCTCCCCTTCTCCCTTCATAACCCTCCTCCTCTTCTCCCCTTCATCCCTCCTCCTCATCTTCTCCCTTCATTCTCCCTCCTCCTCTTCTCCCTTCATCCCATCTCCTCTTCTTCTCCCTTCATTCTCCCTCCTCCTCTTCTCCCTCATCACCCCTCCTCCTCTTCTCCCTTCATCCCCCCTCCTCCTCTTCTCCCTTCATCCCACCCCTCCCCTTCTCCCTTCATTCTCCCTCCTCCTCTTCTCCCTTCATCCCATCTCCTCTTCTTCTCCCTTCATTCTCCCTCCTCCTCTTCTCCCTTTATCCCCCCTCCTCTTCTCCCTTCATCCCACCCCTCCCCTTCTCCCTTCATTCTCCCTCCTCTTCTTCCTTCAGTCCCCCTCCTCCTCTTCTCCCTTCATCCCCCCTCCTCCTCTTCTCCCTTCATCCTCCCTCCTCCTCTTCTCCCTTCACCCCCCCTCCTCCTCTTCTCCCTTAATCCCCTTCCTCCTCTTCTCCCTTCACCCCCCTCCTCCTCTTCTCCCTTCATCCCCCCTCCTCCTCTTCTCCCTTCATCTCCCTCCTCCTCTTCCCCCTTCATCC